>NW_006788006.1:2141054-2162481 GCF_000442215.2 Lipotes vexillifer
GGATGGGAAATCACTGCGGGGGTCCTACAGACCTAGGTTCAAATCCCAACACAGTCCTTACTCAGGGCACGACCCCACATAAACCGCAGCCTTGCTGGCCCCCTGCGTCCTCTGCCATTTGATGGGGTATGCACCGTCTACCTGAGAGGAGGCCTATGACCTAACACGAACGGATAAAGGTGCCCAGGACACAGGCGATGCCAGCATGCACTGGGAGGTTCGCCCTACCCCTTGCCGGGCAGTTGCCCCGTTTCCTACCTAAGAAGCACTGCCCGTCTCCGTCCAGGTGGACCGATCTCACGGGCAGTTCATGCCTTGTGGTGTCCAGGGCCGTCGCAAATGTCTTGTATCGTTCCTTAAAGCAGCTGGCTATGGCCTCACAGGGGCTCAGCATCTCGATCTGCAGGCAGAAGAGGAAGGAGCCTGTGGGATGAGGCCCTGCACTCACCTCGCCAGAAGTTTACCAGATGGCACCTGTGAGGTTAAGACACAGCACTGTTCTGCCAGGTCTCCCAGAGAAACTTCCAAGGGTGCAGTGGGCTCTCCCCTCACTCCCAGGTGCCCCGAAGATGGCCCGGCCAGTAGCAAGGTGGCCTGGGTCTCCTCACCAGGAACACGTGTCCGCCTTCCAGCTTGTTCCAGGGCTGGGCCCTCCTGCTTCAGAGCACTGAGCTGACATGCCTGCCCCCAACCAAGGCCATGCCCGGCAACCCCCTTTTCCCTTGTACATGCCGTCTGGGGGTTATAAGGATTCATTTGTTTGACTGTCTTTCCCTTCCCTTCTATTGTGAGTTCCACGAGGATAGGGACCCTGTTCTCAGCTCAGAGCCGGGCCGCTGGGCACACTTACGTGTACATGCTGGGTGTTACGGGCTGAATTGTGTTCCCACAAATTCCTCTGTTGACATCCCAACCCCCAGCACCTCAGAATGTGACCTGATTTGGAGACTTTACAGAGGTAATTCAGTTAAGGTGGGGTCATTAAGCTGGGCCTTGATCAGTATGACAGGTGTCCTTACAAAAGGGGGAAATGTGGAGACAGACACTCAGAGGGAGAGAGCCAGGTGACGAGACACAGGAGAAGATGCCATCGACAAGCCAAGGAGAGAAGCTGGGACACATCCTTCTCTCGTGGCCCTCGGAAGGAACCAACCCTGCAGACACCTTGATCTCAGACTTACAGCCTCCAGAACTGAGAGAGAATACATGTCAATTGTTTAAGCCGCCGCGCACTCTGTGGTCCTTTGTTACGGCGGCCCCAGGATACATACTTACTGGGTGAGGAGCCCCATTCCCTGATCGGCCCTTTCTAGGTTCCCACGATTCGCTGTGACCTTCCCTGGCGTGGACACTCCCGTCCCAGCACTGACCACACAGCACCAAGCCCAAGTCTCCCACCAGCACCCTGGCCCAAATGGGCAGGTCTGGAGTACATCTGTGTCACTGGGCACAAGTCTCAGGATACAAGTCACCAGAATACATGCCCATGTGTGTTGAAGGGACAGAGCCCTCTTGCTGGTTGGTTCTGACATTACCGCCTTGTCCTCTGATAAACCATCACGTAGCAACACCCAGTGGTGTCAAAAGCCGGGCACAGAGTCAGAGCCAGGCGAGGAGTGACGCTCACAATAAAGTCTCCCTCCAACCACTCCCCCCACCCCCCGCGGGACAATGCTGCCAGGATGCGCCTCTTGGAGGCTGCGGTCACCCCTGACCTGCGCGTCCAGGACGCCTGCCAGCTCCCGCTTCCTCTGACAGAGAAGAAATTGGCGCTTCAGCTCATGGGCTTTTTTCTGGAGCTTCTCCTTCTCTTTGCACATTATTAATAAATTCTTTTCTGCCTTTTCTTCGAATGCAGCAAGACCACTTTCCATCTGGGAAATGCAAAACAAAAGCTCAGGCCAGAGGCGACCTCACCTCCGCGGCTGACGGTGGCCACCCTTCCACCCACGACACGCATGCAGGAGGCTCCGTCCTCACCTTCAAGGTCAGCAGAGTCAGGAGTAGTGTTTGGGATTCCATCATTTCCATCGCTTCGGAGAGATCCTTCAGGAGAAGAAAAAGCTGGTTCCCCGTGAACTGGTATAAAGCCAGCTCTCTCCCCCAGGGAGGGGCAGAATCCTAGCCCGTCTGTACTTTTTTTCAATCAGTAATTCAACGATTCTAGACTGTGTATCGACTCGTTTCTATTTTCTCATTTAGTCTTTCGAGTCCTCTGTGAAAAGGAAGGTGGTTTGGTCCCTTCCTGCAAGCTGGGCCGTCAAGCGTGAGCTGAAGGGCACCCACCAACTTGTTGCCTTTTGCCAGAACCAGGACTTGGGGTTCCCACCTGGGTGAGACCACAGCCTGGCCGGCCTCCCTGCCGTGAACAGGGCCTGGCCTAGTGCCTTCCCTAGCGTGGCACTGGCAAACAAGGCCTCAATCTCATTTTTCACATGATCCTGCATTTGTATCCCCTCCTGTACATGTAGCTGGGGAAACTGAAAATGCAAATCCTCTAAGGATGGGTGAGGTTTTTGTTCTAAAAGGCACAGCTGGCTTGTTCATTCTTGGAGCCCCCGGGTTTCGAGGGGCACGTGGCACAGGGCAGATTTAGCCAACCTGCTATAGTGGCTTCCCTCTCATTTCAGAGACTTACTGGGCTCTTTTTCCTCGAGGCAGAAAATGATGATGACTCCGCTTTCTTTGACATTGTTTTTTCTAACTGTGGAGTCTTTCGGACCACACTTCTGTCTAAGATCAAGAAAAGCGTTTTATCCATAATTTGAAAAGATACATGCACCCCAGTGTTCATAGCAGCACTATTTACAATACCCAAGACATGGAAGCAACCTAAATGTCCATCAACAGATGAACGGCTAAAGATGATGTGGTATATATACACAACAGAATATTACTCAGCCATATAAAAGAATGAAATAATGCCATTTGCAGCAACATGGATGGACCTAGAGATTATCATACTAAGTGAAATAAGCAAGACAGAGAAAGACAAATATCATGATATCACTTATATGTGGAATCTTAAAAAAAATGATACAAATGAACGTATACAAAACAGAAACAGACCTACAGACATTGAAAACAAACTTATGGTTACCAAAGGGGAGGTGGGGGATAAATTAGGAGGTTGGGATTGACATATACACACTACTGTATATAAAATAGATAACCAACAAGGACCTACTGTATAGCACAGGGAACTATACTCAATATTTTGTAATAACCTATAAGGGAAAAGAATCTGAAAAAGAATAGATATATATATGTAGAACTGAATCAATTTGCTGTACACCTGAAACTAATACAACATTGTAAATCGACTATGCTTCAATAAAAAAAAAAAGTGTTTTTAAGGTGAGAAGAGCATATTTTGGGAGCCCTCAGACATGCATTGCAACCCCCAGCTAGGGAAAGGACAGGTACAGCCAATGACTTACCATTAATGGCCGAGAGATCCAGGTCAGGTGGGGCAGTGCCATGCCCTTCCAGCAAGGTAGACTGCAGGTCGCCTTTGCCAATTCCACTGCTGTCTGTGGGCCCAGTGAGAATCCCCAGAAGTCAGCACAGTCAGCAAGATACTCTATACTTAAGCCCGGGAGCAGGTAACTTTTCTGTACAATATCACCTGCTTCCAAAAACTCAGTTTCTTACGAGGGAGCAGTAGAGAAGGCTGAAAGACCTTTGGAAATTCCCGCCCATCAACTTGAATATATTTTAAAGTAGAGCTAGAAAAGAGATGCAGTCTTTATAACTGAAAGATACAAATAAGCCTTTCTGCTTAGTTTCAGTACAAGATGCTGTGTACAAATGAACTTATTTACAAAACAGAAAAAGACCCAGAGACATAGAAAACAAATTTATGGTTACCAAAGGGGAAGGGGGGGAAAAGTTAGGAGTTAGGATTAACATATACACACCACTATGGATAAAACAGATCAACAAGGACCTACTGCATAGCGTAGGGAACTCTACTCAATGTTTTGTAATAACCCATAAGGGAAAAGAATCTGAAAAATATGTGTGTGTGTGTGTGTGTGTGTGTGTGTGTAAAATATATGTATATGTATGTATAACTGAACCACTCTGCTGTATACCTGAAACAAACACAACACTGTAAATCAACTATACTTCGATTAAAAAATAAAAATAAAAAAAATAAAAGATGCTGTGTTCAGGGTATAAGAATCTAATAACACATGATATACTTGTTCTGCCCTCTGCTCTTTTTTTTTTTTTTTTTTTTTTTTTTTTGCAGTACGCGGGCCTCTCACTGCTGTGGCCTCTCCCGTCGCGGAGCACAGGCTCCGGACGCGCAGGCCCAGCGGCCATGGCTCACGGGCCCAGCCGCTCCGCGTCATGTGGGATCCTCCCAGACCGGGGCACGAACCCGCGTCCCCTGCGTCGGCAGGCGGACTCCCAACCACTGTGCCACCAGGGAAGCTCTTTTTTCCTTCTCCTGTAGCTGCTGGACTGTTCGTCTTCCCTGAGAATTCCCTTCATCTTTTAGCTTCTATTTAGAAATGTGAAATTATTCCTTATATATAAAATGAGCACTTAGTGTACTGCACGCTTCAATTAAACAAGGTTCCAGAAGGCTGCAGAAAGAGCAAATGGTATGTAAAACGCACTGTCGTGTTAGCAAGTAAACAGAAAACTATTTAATGAACAACTATGCAGTTGAGGAAACGAATATGTGGAAATGAAACGAGTGAAGTCACAATACATATAAGTTATGGTAACATTTGTGTTAAGATTTTTTAAAAATTCTAGGTAAATAAATAAAAATCTATCAAGAGTGGCTGCCTCCTAGGTGAGAAATGGGAACCAGAGGTGGGAGATGATGACTTTTTATTGCGTTTCCACTGGTTTGAATGTTCTGTCATCTCCATGTATAACATTTTCATTAAGAAAAGTAATTTCCTATCAAGCCATACAATGGAACTCAAACAAGCAGTCCCTCTAAATTATCATGACTATGTTTAAATTATGGTTTCTCAGCCTTGGTACTATTGACATCAGGGACCAGATCATTCCTTGCTGTGGGGCAGTCCTGTGCACTGTTGGGTGTCAAGCAGCATCCCATACCTGCCCCCTCAATAACCCACAGCTGAAAACCCTGATTTTTATTTTTTTAATTTATTTATTTTATTTATTTATTTTTGGCTGTGTTGGGTCTTTGTTGCTGCACGTGGGCTTTCTCTAGTTGGGGCAAGCAGGGGCTACTCCTTTGTGGTGCGCGGGCTTCTCACTGCGGTGGTTTCTCTTGCTGCAGAGCATGGGCTCTAGGCGCGCGGGGCTCAGTAGTTGCCGCACGCGGGCTCAGTACTTGTGGCTCACAGGCTCTAGAGAACAGGCTCAGTAGTTGGGGCTCGCGGGCTTAGTTGCTCCGTGGCATGTGGGATCTTCCCGGACCAGGGATCGAACCCGTGTCCCCTGCATTGGCAGGCAGATTCTCAACCACTGCACCACCAGGGAAGCCCTGAGAACCCTGATTTTTAAATGTGGCAGGCCCAGTTTTTGACCCCTCTGGCCATGCCAGCTTTCCCAGCTTCACACATGGCCTTCAACCCAACTGCATGAGAAAAGACTAGAAGGCTGGCTCCAGCTCCATGTGCTTGCTTCTCAATCATGCCTGGGTCAAGGAACAGCACAATTTCTGACAAACATCCAAGCCAAGATCAGCAAGCTCTAGCATGCAGGCCAGATCTGGCCCACTTCCTGTGTTTGTAAATAACTGGGACACAGACACGCCCATTTGTGTACACATTGTCTGTGGCTGCTTTCACGCTGCGACAAGGCAGAGTTAAGTTTCTATGACAGAGACCGCCTGGCCTGCAACACCTAAAATATTAACCACTGGCTCAGAAAAGTTTTGCTGACCCTGGATCTGAACAATAAAGCAGGAAATCTAAGCTGTAAAAGAACATACTTAGTATTCCACTATGGGACTCAAAGCTGTCACCATTTTGAATGAGGGTTTGCAGGCCGAGAAACAATTTTGCTTTCTGTGACTTGCTCTTATGCAAAAGAAGAGCTGCCCGCCACTGCTGGTGAAGCAGGCACCGGAGGAGTTGGGTAAAGCACTACTCTGGAGAGGAGCCTTCCCAGACTTCTAGAATGAGCACACTGACTAGGACTGAAGAGCAAATACACCAACAGCGATGGTCTGAGTGGTAGATCATAAGGGAGCTTCCGCCCTTCTGGGTTACATTCTCCAATTTTGTTTAAGAACAAACACATATCATGTCTACAACCAGAAAAACTGAAAGTTTTTCATATCACTTTGGTGAAAGCTTCTAGTAGAAGGGGTATGGGGAGACCATTACGAGGAAGACCCAACCCAAGGTAGTGAGAGGCAGGAAAATGAGGTCTCATACCCTCTCTGAAAGTCCTGCTCTCAGAGCTCTGGTGGGGGAACAGTCACATGATCAAGGAACTGGTGCCCCAAGGGAGCACCATTATGGCAATGTGGCTCTTCTCTGGGGTCATATAGAAAGGAAATGACTCCCCCCGATTCCCCTGCCAACCCCCTTCAGATCTTCATATGCCCCAAATCTGTCTTTATGCTGAAACTCTTTGCCAAGCTCCTTTTCCTCATACTTTCCAGAAAGGAAAGGGCGTCTTAAACTTGCATACTTAAAAACAAAATTCACCACCACGCTCATCACTTCCTAAGCCTCAGTGCTGTTTCACACCCTCCTTCCATCTTTACGTACCTTTGCTCTTCTGGAGTGGGTTGGGTTTTCTTCCACCTTCAGGCATCTTCCCACTGGCCTTTAATGCATCTGCTGCAGGAGCCTATTAGGGGAATACATAATATTCAGGGGACAAGACACTTTCCTTCCATGAGAAGGGGCCCCTCTGCAGTTTGCAAGGTCTGCATCTGCTCTTACCTTGAGGCAAGGGATAGATTCAAGGAGTTCTGACATTTAATTGCATACATACAGGATGAACTAATTTTGTCAAAAGGATACCCTCACATGCGTAGAACATAGGAAACCACCAAAATATTTGCTGGTGATGATCTCTGACATGGCAGATTACAGATGACTGATTTTCTGCATAATTTTTAGTACTTGTCAGTTTAGGAAAGAGAACATATTACTTCGGTTGTCAGAAAAAACAAAGCTTTTGGACAGGTATTAATCTTCAAAACTTATTAAAAAAGCAAGCAATGCATGGAGCTAGCAAGCCACTATAACAATATAAAAGCAAAAAGAGGGAATTCCCTGATGGTCCAGTAGTTAGGACTCGGCACTTTCACTGCCAAGGCCCAGGTTCAATCCCCCGTCAGGGAACTATGATCCCACAACAAGCCACGTGGCGCAGCCAAAAAATAAAATTAAAAAAAGCAAAAAAAAGACCTTATAAAGAGTGAGAATATTTTGATGTACAGACACCACTCCTATTCAACCTCCCATTGGAAGTATAGGAATAAGAAATAAAAGGCAAACAGGTTACAAAAGAAGAAATAAAACTCTCTTCTTGCAGACATGACTCTTCACATAGAAAATCTCAAAACATACTAAAAAAACACTACTAAAACTAACAAGTTTAGCAATGTTGCAGGATACAGGGTCAATATAAAAAGATATTTCTAGCAATGAACAACTTTGGAAATTGAAATTAAAAGACAGCACCATGGGACTTCCCTGGTGGTCCAGTGGGTAAGACTCTGAGCTCCCAATGCAGGGGACCCAGGTTCGATCCCTGGTCGGGGAACTAGATCCCACGTGCGTGCCGCAACTAAGAGTTGGCATGCCGCAGCTAAAAGTTGGCATGCCGCACCTAAGAAGTCTGCATGCCACAAGTAAGAAATCTTCACACCGCAACTAAGAGTCCACATGCCACAACTAAAGATCCCACATGCCACACGAAGATCCTGCATGCCACAACTAGGACCTGGAGCAGCCTAAATAAATAAATATTAAAAAAAAAAAAAGTACCATGTAAAAGTTCTGAGCAAAGAAAAAAATTTTGTAACTCTGCGGTAATGGATGTTAACTAGACTTACTGTGATGATCATTTTGCAATATTTGCAAAGATTGAATCATTATGTTGTACCTCTAAAACTAATATCGGGACTTCCCGGGTGGTATAGCGGTTAAGAATCCACCTGCCAATGCAGGGGACGTGGGTTTGATCCCTGGTCTGGGAAGATCCCACATGCCACAGAGCAACTAAGCCCGTATGCCACAACTACTGAGCCTGTGCTCTAGAGCCCGTGAGCCACAACTACTGAAGGCCAAGTGCCTAGAGCCAGTGCTCGGTAACAAGAGAAGCCACCACAATGAGAAGCTCAAGCACCACATCGGAGTGTAGCCCACACTCCCCACAACTAGAGAAAGCCTGCACACAGCAACGAAGACCCAATGCAGCCAAAAATAAAAAATAAATAAATAAAATTAAAACTAATATAATGTTATGTGTGAATTATTTCTAAACAAACAAAATTTCTTCAAGAAAGAAAGAAAGACAAGACGAGATAGTACCTTGCATAATAGCACTAAAAAAACACCAAATACTTAGGTGTAAACCTAAGCAAACATGGGGAAGGTCTGTATGCTGGAAATTACAAAAACACTGATGAAAAAAATCTAAGACCAAATAAAGGGCGAGGTATACCATGTTCATGGATTGAAAGACTTGGGTGTTTTTAGGATGTTATGCTCCCTGAGCTAATGCATAGATTCAATACAATTAAAATCCCCGAAGTTTTGGTAGGAAATGGCAAGCTAAGGCTAAAATTCATATGGAAAGGCAAAGGAACTAGAAGAGTGAGTTTTGGAAAAGAACAGAGTGGGAAAATTCACACAACCCAATTTTAAGACTTACTATAAAACAAAGCTACAGGGCTTCCCTGGTGGCGCAGTGGTTGAGAGTCCGCCTGCTGATGCAGGGGACACGGGTTCATGCCCCGGTCTGGGAAGATCCCACATGCCGCGGAGCGGCTGGGCCCGTGAGCCATGGCCGCTGAGCCTGCGCGTCTGGAGCCTGTGCTCCACAACGGGAGAGGCCACAACAGTGAGAGGCCCGCGTAAAAAAAAAAAAAAAAAAACAAAGCTACAGTAACCTGGGCAGTATGGAAATGGACTAAAGATAGACATGTAGAACAATAGAAAAGAATAGAGTCCAGAAACGATGCATACATATATAGTCAATTGCTTTCCAACAGAGGTGATGAGACAATACAACAGGGAAAGGAAAGTCATTTCAACAAATGGTGTTGGAACAAGAGGACATCCATACACTTAAAAACGAACTTTAATTCCACCGTCACATCAGATACAAAAATTAATTCAAAATGGACCACAGACCTCAACTCATATAGAAGAGAACATGGGAGAAATCTTTATGGTCTTGGGTAAGGCAAAGGTTTCTTAGAAAAGACACCAAAAGCACATTTCATAAAAGCAGAAATCGATAAATTGGACCTCATCAAAATCGAGAACTTCTGCTCCTCACCAGACACTTAAGAGAATGGAAAGCCAAGCCACACACTGGGAGAAAATATTTGCAAATCACCATAAAGAGTTGGTATCTAAGATATAGAAAGAGCCCTCAAAACTCAATAATGAGAAAACAAACAACCCCATTTTTTTTTAATGTGCAAAAGATTTGAAAGGACACATCACCAAAGATATAGGACTGGCCAATAAGCACATGAAAAGATGCTCAATATCATTAGTTGTTATGGAAATGTAGTTTAAAACCACAATGAGATACCACTTCATACCCACTAGAATGATTTCAGTCCTAAAGTACTGACTCTCCTCTGTGGCTCATAGGAATGTAAAAAGGGGCAGCCACTTTGGATAACAGCTGGGCAGTTACTAACAAAGTCAAACAGACATTTACCCTACAATTCCCCTCCTGGGAGAAATGAAAACACATCCACACAGAATTCTGCACAGGAATGTTTAAGGTGGCTTTATTCATAATTGCCAAAATCGGGAAACAAACCAAATGTCCTTTGCCAGGGAGTGGCTGTGCACACTGTGGTCCATCCGTACAGTGGAATATTCTTCAGCCATCAGAAGGAACTAGCACTAACTGTAAAAGGCAACGACGGGGAGGGACCTTTATATGAAAGCAACCAGACTGCAAGAGTCTGCATCCTGGGTGGCACCTTTTAAGTGAGCCTACTGCAAAGGCAAAGCTACAGGGACAGAAAACACATCATGGTTGCCTGGGGTGGGGAGGGGCTGGTTCCATGGGAGCACAAGGGGACTTTGCGGGGTGGGGCGGGGGGCGGGGGACAGGGTGTTCTCTATCTTGACTGTTGGTGGGTCTGTGACTGGATGTGTTTGTCAAAACTCAGAGAACTGTACGCTGAAGAGTGACACTTCCTCTATGTAAATTACACCTTAATTTAAAAGAGGAAAAAAAAAAGAAAACGGAGAAGCTCTTAAAGATCTAAAATACTAGAACATGCAAACACATGGGGATGCTGTAACCAAGTTTGCCAGGCAACATTAAAATTATGAAGTGTGGACTAGTATTGTCTGCTGAAAATCATTTCAATGCTGTAAACCACGGACTCTGGGTAAGGATGTGCCAATGTAGGTTCATCGATTGTAAATATGCCCCACTCTGCTGCGGGATGTTGACAACAGGGAAGCTACGCATGTGAGGGGGCGGGCAGGGGGGTGTATGAGAAATCTCTGTACTTTCCACTCAATTTTGCTTTGAAACTAA
Source organism: Lipotes vexillifer (assembly GCF_000442215.2). Lineage (NCBI taxonomy): Eukaryota > Metazoa > Chordata > Mammalia > Artiodactyla > Lipotidae > Lipotes > Lipotes vexillifer. The sequence continues at coordinate 2,151,756 of NW_006788006.1, forward strand.
AACTGCTCTAAAAAAATTAAGTCCATTAAAAAAAAAATCACTCCAAGAAGCATATCAGTTTGCGTAAAGGTATCCTTTTTCTTCAAGCCAAATCTTAAGCCACATTAACCCGCCATTCACCCTTCCAGAGTAAAAGAAAGGCAGCAGAAATTAATATTTACCTAAACTTTATCATAAACAAAGATTTGGAAAATGGAATAACACAACCTTTACCACACTATCCGTACGTACACACTGAAACAAAATATGTCATTGGGTAATCTAATGATTATTTTCATTAAACATCACACAAAGCAGGTTCCCAAGTTGTTAAGTGTTTCATGTGATCATTTTCAATGGTTTCATCGTTTTTGTGGTGTGGCTAGTTCACTGAACTCTTCCTGTAACACTGGGTGATTCAGCCATGTCTTTTTTCCCCTAAAACCCTTTCTCTAAAACCCTACGGGTATTTTTTACAATACCAGCCGAGGCCGGGTAACCACGTGCCAGGCATTAGACAGAATTGTTTCAGGACAGAATCCAGAAAGGAATTACCAGGTTGAGAGACAGGAATAATTTTATGATTCACCAGAGATCATGGCTTTGCAAAAGAGATTCTCAAAGTGATCAGCCACCCATGACAAAGATCCCTGCCTCAGCACGAAGGGCATGACAGCCCCAAACGCAACTGGACCAAGTCCCCAAAATGCTTCTTTCAGGACGAGGCTGTGCCTGGCCGGAGTGACTTGTCTCAGAATTCCAAGTTCGTCAGAACTGTGTTCAGAACTGTTTCAAACGTACATTGTATGTTACCTTTTTGATGGTTTTCTTCTCATACTGCAAGTACCGGGACTCAACCACTCTTCCACCTGTGGGGGACACACTGTTGGTTTATAATAAAACTATGACATGGACTGTGAGGACCCACCATGCACCTAGGATGCCCGCCCCCCACCCCGAGAGCCAGGTGCTATCAGCCCTCCCCGCTCAGCCTCAAGCATGTATGGGACACCTACTGTATGCAAGAACATACATGGAGCAAGTTCCCTGGTGGTGCAGCAGTTAAGAATCCACCTGCCAATGCAGGGGACACAGGTTCAATCCCTCGTCCGGGAAGATTTCACATGCTGCGGAGCAACTAAGCCTGTGCACCACAACTACTGAGCCTGCGCTCTAGAGCCCACGAGCCACAACTACTGAGCCCTCGTGCCACAACTACTGAAGCCCGCACACCTAGAGCCTGTGCTTCACAACAAGAGAAGGCACCGCAATGAGAAGCCCATGCACCGCAACGAAGAGTAGCCCCCGCTCGCCACAACTAGAGAAAGCCCGCGCACAGCAACAAAGACCCAGCACAGCCAAAAATAAATTAAAATAAGTAAATAATAAATTCTTTTAAAAGCTTTTTTAAAAGAACATATATGGAACACCTACTGTATGCAATAACATTTATAGGATACCCGCTGTATACAAGCACCAGGGCTAGAAGTGGAGACACAGAGACCCACAGGAGCTATGATCAAGGAAGATCAGGAATATGTGCCAAAGTTCAAAACAGAAAGTAGGGCCTCCCTGGTGGCGCGGTGGTTGGGAATCCACCTGCCAATGCAGGGGACACGGGTTTGAGCCCTGGTCTGGGAAGAGCCCACATGCCGTGGAGCAACAAAGCCTGTGCACCACAACTACTGAGCCTGCGCCCTAGAGCCCGCGAGCCACAACTACCGAAGCCCACGCACCTAGAGCCCGTGCTCCGCAACAAGAGAAGCCACTGCAATGAGAGGCCCCCACACGTCAGCGAAGAATAGCCCCCGCTCGCCACAACTAGAGAAAGCCCGCGCGCAGCAACGAAGACCCAACGCAGCCAAAAATAAATTAGAAAAAAAAAAAAAAAACAGAAAGTAGACTCAGGGGCAGGGCAGGGAAAGGAAGAAAGATCTTCCAAAGATGGCCACCTGCTCTCCTTCTCTCCCCTCCCCAACTCACTCCCTGTGGTCATGACCCCAACTGCCCTTCTCCCATCCAAGCCCATCTATGACCCACTCATGGTACTGCCTTTCACATCCCCCACCCCCCTCACCTAGCTCAGTACCGCTCTCCTGAGACACACTAGGCACCGATGCTCTTCTCGGACACGGCTGTATCCCTTGGTGACAGCCCAGCCCCAGGTGCCCTTCCACCCTGACCCTGGGGCGCTGAAGGTGCGTGAAGGAAACACATCTGTCCCCCCAACCTCCAGGGGCTCTCGCTGCAGGCCCTGTGATCATCCACAGTCCTCTGTTCTGATCCCCCACCCCCTCTCCCAGACCCTCCTGCCCACTTCCTACACCGGGCCATCCCTCTGGTCAGCTGGTAACCTGTTTCCTACTTCATTGGGAAGACAAAAGCAGCCCCAGGAGATCCTCCCACCTGGGCATCTAGCTGCCTCCCAACCTCAGGGCCCCCCATGTGGAGCAACCTCTGCGCTTTGGGGTAGAACCAACCCCCCAACTCTGAGTGCTAGAGCCCAGCCCTCACTCCGTTAGGAAACTGCCCTGGCAACCCCTCTCCCCCTGCCCCACCCTGTATCACCCCACTTCCTCTCTCCAATGGGCACACTGCTCATCCCCCCTCCCCTCCCCTCCCCCACTTCTCTGCTCCCCTTTGCCGTGGCGGATCCTCTTCTCTCCTTCCCTTGAATCCCCCCGCACCCCAGCCTGGCCCCCACAGTCACCACGGCACCAAAGAAACTCCTTTCATCCAGACCACAGAGATCTCCCTGCTCTGATGCCCACCTGCCCCTTCTCAGTCCTCGTTCTGAGCCAGCGGCAGCACTGCACACAGCGCTCACTTGCACCCTCCTTCTTTTTTTTTTTTTTAATTTATTTTATTTATTTTTGGCTGCACTGGGTCTTCATTGCTGCATGCAGGCTTTCTCTAGTTGTGGCGCGTGGGGGCCACTCCTCGCTGCGGTGCGCGGTCTTCTCATTGCAGTGGCTTCTCCTGTTGTGGAGCACAGGCCCTAGGCACACGGGCTCAGTAGTTGTGGGTCGTGGGCTCTAGAGCACAGGCTCAGTAGTTGTGGCGCACGGGCTTAGTTGCTCTGTGGCATGTGGGCTCCTCCCGGACCAGGGCTAGAATCCGTGTCGACTGCATTGGCAGGTGGATTCTCAACCACTGCGCCACCAGGGAAGCCCTGCACCCTTCCCCTTGAGACACTCTGTCCTCCAGGCTGACTGGCCCTCTGGCAGCTGCAGCAGGCTGTCTTCCGGGTCCATTAGCTGGTGAAGGGTGAGTGCCACCAGACACCTTGCAGGTCCCGTGTCACCTGTTCCTCCAGCCAGCGGGCACATGCCACCCCTGCCGCCTTCACGATTCTGCTCGGCCCAGCCCCTCCCTTAGGCCAGAAGCTACCCCCATCCTGCTGTTTTATCCACAGCAACTGTCACTGTCCAATACACCCTGTGTCTCCTTATGTCTCCTGATTCACCGCCTGTGTCCAAGGTGGCAAGCCCCCTGAGGGTAGGGATTCTTGTCTGTTTTGCTTGCTGCCACGTTCCACCACCTTGCAGGGAGGAGGTGCTCAGCAATGTGTCAAATGCATGATTCTGCACTTTTCCTAGGTGCCCCCAGAGCTCAGGGGTCTCCCTTTTTACTAGAGAGAGTGATGTGGTCAGTGTCACCTGCCTTGACAGTTCAGTCCCAAGACTGGGATTTCAACCATATTACCTTCATGCCTGGATTTGCATCTTTCTTTAGATGGGGGTTGCAGCCGCAAGCTTGAGTGGGAAAGAGGTACAACCACAGTTAACAGGCTGCCTGGAGCTGGACACGGAGGTGTTGGTTGCCCCGGGCGTGCCCCAGGCAGGGATGAGCCATGTGTGCAGGGCAAGTGGCTCAGACATTCAGACAGGAGGCACCTAAGGGTTAAGGCCAGGACCAGGCAGGGTCCAGGGGAGAGAATCGAGCCACACCTAGGGTCTGCCACTGGATGTCCAGTGAAGGATTGGGGCGAAGGACACCCCCAGTTCCAAGAGGGGGAGACCATCCTGCATTGGGTCTTTCTAATACCATCAGCAAAGGGTAGGAAGGAGGCTCTGGGTTCCTTGCACAGTTGAAAAGCAGTTTCAAGTTTCTGGAAAACTAGAATGCACCTGTTTGTTTTCAACAGTGGTGGATTTTCCACAGAAGCAATGTTACAATGAAGGATATAATTTGCGTCCAAGAACTAGACCCTGTGTAAATATAACAGATGTTACAGACAAGATCGTCCAGCGATGCTGTGATGCTATAACATATAAACCGCCAGTCGTCTGGAACTGGAATTCTGCTCCAGGTTCTCTGAGGCCTGCACTAGTGCACAGGCATCAAAAAACACTTCATCGTTAACGGAGGTTTGAGATCCAACGTGGGAGATCCTTGCGTCTACAGCCCCAAGCTGGGCACTGCCAAGAGTCAAGGGGGGCTGTTGACAGTGACCCCGGACGCACAGGTAGACACCGGATGTGTGGGCACCCCCAAGGGTCTGACGCGCTTACTGAGAAGAAACAGACTTTGATGTTTCCTAACAAATTCAGCTCACACTCTCCTCACCCACACTTCCAAGTGATGAGCCCTGGGTACAACCCATGACCCCCATGGCCGGAAGGGCCCACTGCCCTAGATGACCCCCACCAGGTCCTGCCACACCCCTGGCTGCAGGGCTGGGTAACCAGACTTGGGGTCCCCAAAGGTGTGGCTAGAAGCGGGTAAAGCCCCAGCTCCCCAGCTCTGGCCGGTTTTTCTCTCCTCCAAAAGCACTTACTGGGGGAGAAAGAAAAGCTCAGTTTTTATTCCAGTGGATTCCATTTCAAAGGGTAGATGCCAATTTCACTCACCTTGTAGTCTTCTTCCTCTCGTCTTAGCACCGCTAGGAGTACTGGGACCCCCTGCAGAAGGCTTCCTAAAAGAGGGAAACGGGGGTCTTGTTAATGCAGTTGGATAGAAAGCTCAGGGAAGCCAGCCAGGAACCTGGGCTTCCTCGGGACAGCCCAGTCCCAGCACCCACCACCCATGCCCATCTCTGCAAGGTGGGGCCACCTCCATGGCAGGAGGAAAACGGAGCCCGAGCCCCGTCACCTGGGGACAACACCTACGTGAGAAGAGCGAGCATTTTTGCCGAACCTCAAAGGTCTCGATCTCATTAACTTGTTGGGCGTTTGTGGGTCAGCTGTATACCACTGAGGATACAAGGTGAACAGCAGACAAAGCTTCTTCCCTGAGAGGGATGACCAGCATTTTCCCATCAGGCAAAGCGTGAAGAGCGAGCACTCCAGACAGGTAAAGGGGTGGGGATTGGGGGTGAGTGACAAAGAACCATTTGCTCAGGCACATGAGGAAGGATATTCCCAGACAGGGATCACCAAGACCAAGGGCACAGGCGCAGAGGTGAATGATGCGGAAATTGGAACTGATCAGCCCTATGGCTTAGCTGGAGAAGACTGAATTTGAGGAGGGGGTGAGGGATGATACAAACATTCAGTCCCTAACAGCCTGGCAGACAGGAGGCACTTGATAAATATTTGTCAGACAAATAACTCAGGGGTGCTCACTTGAGGGCAATTCTGACCCTTAGGAGACATTTGGCGATGTGTGAAGACACCTGTGATTGTCACAACAGAGTGGGTTGCTATCGGCTCAGTGGGTAGAGACCAGGGATGCTGCTCAACACCCTACAAGGCACAGGACAGCCCCCATCACAGAGATGATCGCACCCCAGATGACAACACTGTCAAGGTTAGGGGACCCCTGGCATGGTGAAAGAGTGATCGGGAGCGTGGGACGGAAGTCTGCTGCAAAGCTCCTGTCAAGAAATAATGAACCCTGGGGCTTCCCTGGTAGTGCAGTGGTTGGGAACCTGCCTGCCAATGCAAGGGACATGGACGGGTTCGAGCCCTGGTCCAGGAAGATCCCACATGTCACGGAGCAATGAAGCCCGTGCGCCACAACTAACTAAGCCGGCGCTCTAGAGCCCGTGAGCCACAACTACTGAAGCCCGCGCGCCTACAGCCCGTGCTCCGCAACAAGAGAAGCCACTGCAATGAGAAGCTCGCGCACCGCAATGAAGAGTAGCTCCTGCTCGCCTCAACTAGAGAAAGCCCGCGCACAGCAACGAAGACCCAATGCAGCCAAAAATAAATAAAAAAGAAATAATGACCCTGAATATTATTAAGTCCTAAAAAGGAATGAAGTACTGATAATGCTGAAACGAATTAATCTCAAAAATGCTATCAATGCTGAAACGAATTAATCTCAAAAATGTTATCCTGAGTCAAACAAGCCAGGCACTAAGGCCACGTGGTGTATGATTCCGTGGATATGAAATGTCCAGAACAGGCAAATCCACAGAGACAGAAAGCAGACTGGTGGTTACCAGGAACAGACTGAGGAGCATGAAGGATGGGGGGTGACTGCAAATGGACACAGGGTTTCCTTCTGGGCTGATGAAAATGTTCTAGAACTAGGTAGAGGTGGTGATTGCACAATGTTGTGAATGTATTAATGCCATCGAATTGCTCGCTTTACAACGGTTCATTTGATGTGATGTGCATTTTGCCTCAATTTAAAAAAAAGAATGAAGCCTGACATGATAGAGGAGAGGGTCCCATGAAGTAGGAATCACTGACTAGTCAGCCGGTGGGTGTGGGAGAATCGGGGATGCCTCCCAGGTGTCCAGTCTGGGCGAGCGGGATGCCAGGCAGGGGTCTGGGTGCTGTAAATCCTGCTGTCGTCACAAGATGGGCTCCACTGGTGACAGCAGTGGTGGTCCCCTTGCTTAGCTCACTGCAGCCATCTTCTGTGTAGTGGGCTCTGGGGACTCCAACGTGAGACCCAGACCACGCTGGGGGGCACCTCCAAGCCACAGTGGGGAGAGGCAACTTAACAAATGCTGGCTGGGTGCCAGCTGCTCTACTCCCTCAATGGAATCCTCCCCACCCTACAAATACCTGACTGTTCGCCTGCTTTACCTTTGTTTTCCAGACAAGGACCCAAGGTTTATACAGATCACCCCTGGGGAGTCTCAGAGCAGGAAACAGACAGTGCAAGGATTCCCTCTGGGGTCTGAGCCAGGGATCTGGAGCCAAACCAAATGGACTTAGGCCAAACCTGCAGGGACACGGGGTGGGGGAGGGGTGTCACTACATATATTCCAGTCTCAAGTACTTCCCCTGAACCTCGGAGAGGCTAACGTCAATCTCACAGTTCGGTCAAGGGGCTGTGGAGTAAATAAGTGATTTCAGATGGCCCACTAAATTTTAATTCGCACAGGCACAATTAACATCGGCAGAATGAACAAAGCCCAGGAATCACGCCCGGCACCAGGTCATTGTTCGACGTCTCCCTTGTTCTTGCTGTGTGAGCCTGGGCAAAAGACCTTCCCTCCCTAAGCCTCCATCATCTCATTTGTAAATGGGGAGAATAGAAAAAAGCGTGTGGGAGAATGAAAGGAGATACTTCAGTGGTCCAGCAGTTATCCACTACAAAGCGGTAATCGTAATAGCGATGGATTACACTTAGGGGCCAGACACTATTCTAAACACTCTTAAGCCTCACACTAGGCCTACAAAACTGAAAGGCGGCGTCAACAGCCCGGTTTCGCGACGGAGGAAAGCGAGGCACAGAGAGGTTAAGCCACTCGTCTGACATCGCCCCGGACCGAAACGGCTGACCAGGGACCCGAACTCGCCCTAAGGTCCTGAGCCCACGCTCCCGAGCATGCGCAAGGCCGCATCCCACCTCCCAGAACTTGCGCATCCTCGGTGGTTCTTGGAGGAGTCAGATCCGGGCTCACCGCAAGGATCCTTCCTCCCCAACTCTGCTGCCCCTCTGTCCCCAGCCCTCGACCAGGGCCCTCCAGCTGGCACCCATAAATCCAGACCCACGGCGCCTCGACTCACCCAGCACCACGCCCCGAGCTATCCGCCATTTTCCCGCCTTCAACTCAAAGGCCGGCTCTTCAAGTCGAACCCCCCCCGCCCCCGCCCCGACCAGGCCATTTTGCGAAGCTACAAGAGGGGTGGCCGCGGGCCGTGTAGAGCGTGGCTGTGGGCGCCTTCTGCGCGCGCGTCTCCCTGTCCTCCCTTCACACTTGGTTTCGCCCAGCAGCGGCAGGGGGCGGTGACTGGGCCGGGTCGGAAGTGATGGGCGGGGATTCGTGTTTCTCCGCCCCCTTGGCGCCCTGGCGTCACGCCCCCGGACCCGCCCCTCCGGAACCCGGAAGCGGGAGCGCGCGGGGGAGCGGCGGGCGCGGTGGGGCGGAGCGCCCGAAGAGCAGCGGGCTGGCTGCCGGGCGGGGACCGGGGCCGGGACCGGCGGCGCGCGGCGGCCAAGGCCCAGGTGAGTGCCGGGCGGCCGCGGGTCGAGTGTTTGATCTCGAAGCTCGCATCGGCGGGCTGCCTTGTAGAGCGACGGGGCTAAGGGTTAGTTGAGGGGGGGGCGCGAAAGCAGGGGTCGAGGAGGCGGGAACGAGCTTGGGGGTCGTGGAGAGTTTGCAGGAGACGGAGTGGGAACGGGACGATGAAGGAGAAAGTTGATGTGATGGGCCTGGTGAGGGAGTTTTTGGGCGGGTGTGGAGGCAGATCTTGTGGCTTTGAGCAGCTTCTCTGAAGAGGACGTGGCTTAAGTGGTAGTTGGGGGGTCGCAGGAAACGGGGCTGGGAGGGGGAGAAGCAAGGAGGCGGGGTTGAGAGGCCCAGGCTGGGGGTTGAGAGGAGCAAGGCCGGTGGGGGAACAGCCGGGGTGCGATGGGGGGGGAACGGTGCAGGACGGCCTGGGGGCGTCTGCCTACGGTGAAGAGGTAGAGGAATGGTGCCTGAGGGAGGGCAGCGCCTGGGACTCAGTGGGTGCTCAGTAAATGTGAGGGGCTCTGAACCCACTGGTGCAGTGGCCGGCCGAATTGGTAAGAGGGGAAATGGGGGATGGGAGGGGAGGCAGAAGAGGGAGGGAAGCCATGGCAAGAAGTGAGGTCTGGTCCAGGGAGAGCCTGGGGAGGAGGGGAGGAACGGAAAGAACTAGAATGGCCCCGTTCAGACATTGGGGTGCAGACCATGGAGATTTGGGGGCCCGTCTTACCCTCTTGATTCATCTTATCCCTGACTTCACCCCCAACTGCTGGGTGACCCAGGCTAGTTTCAGCGCCTTCTGGGCGGTATTCAGGACTTGAAAACCCAACACTGTCCTCCTAAGAGCGGACTGGCTAGAGCCTGGGGGTTCTAGGGAGCAAGGAAGGAGCTCTTGGGCCCCCCCCCCACCCCAGCTATGGGGCCGGAACTGGGTTTCAGAGGGGGCGGGGGTGGGTGCGCACACAGCCGCATGTGCTACACTGTCACCACCTCCTCCGAGTTGCATCCTTGGACTTAAATGGGTAAAAAGACATACAGGAAATCTGTCCCCCGGTGGCTGTGAGCTCAGCCTGGGAGAGGCACGGTAGCCGCAGGCAGGCAGGCGCCTTGTAGGCCAGGAGTCTTGAAGGGAAAGCCTCTCCCACACCTCTTTGTCTGAGGTGGGAGCTGGTGGGGACATTGTGCCTTACAGTTGGAGGGTCCCAGCTCCTACCTTCCTGAGGTATGTTCTGGTCTTGGAGTCTCCAAACGCTTAAGGCATCCAGGAGCAGTGGGAGGTGACATGGGCAGCTGGAAAGTTGTCTGATGGGCCTGGCTCTGGGGAGGGCCTTGCTCTAAACCGTTTTGATCAGCATTAATTTCTCTCTTTCCCGACCCTGGGGATCCTTGTCTGGGACCTGCTAGAAGGGCCAGGGAGCCTGGGTTCATAGTGCATTCAGGACACGAGTCTGGATAGCTTGAATGTAAAGAGGGCCACAGAAAGATAACCACCCCGTTCACTTCCAGAATGTTCTGGCCCTTATGGAAGCTTCTGTAAGCGAGACTCTCAGCCGCGCTTGCCCCAGAACACATGATTAGAGCCCACAGTCATGCCTCATGCAGGTTCTGAGTATGGGCCTGCCCTGGCTGGGACACTCCCCCTCTCCCTCTCCCCCCGCCACCATGAACTGGATCAGAATCTTCTGGTTCCACAGCCCTGCCGTTGTCTCCTTCCTCCAGGAGCGTGGCCAGGCAGGCTCTCTTGGAGGGTCTTGTGTTGGGGGTCCTAACCTCCGTCAAGTCTCTTTGTCTGTTTCTTTACTTGCAAAGTGAATGGATTGGCCTAATCAGTGTTCTGCAACTTTGAAACCCAACCTTGGTGTCTCCAGCACACAGCCCTGTCTAGTTTTATGCAGCCCCCAACAGGTGAATCCCCACCGCAGTGATCCCACTTTTGTTGGGCTTTCCGTCCTACAGTTTATATCCAAATATGATTATCTTACTGCTTCCTTATCTTCCACGTGGGAAATTGCAGTGCCAAATGTGCTTTTGCACATCATACCTGTTCCCAGGGTTTCAGCTGCATCCTTCTGGCTGGAAATCCCTGGGTGAGACCCTCCCTCAGGTCCAGGCCTGTGACTTGGTGAAGCAGGTGGGGACTTGGGAATCTCCCTATTCTGTTTCACTGTAGGATCCATCTTCTATCCCCAACAGAGGCTTGTTAACTTGCCGCTTCCCTTTCCTTGTCTCCCTGAAGTTGTGTGTCTTGGATGGACCCAGAATTCAGTGAAGCAAGGGCTGATCACCATGCTGATCATGCAAGGTGCTGTGGGCTGGGTCCCAGGGGCAGAGATGAGCCCTTGTGCCCTGGGGGAGGGACATTCTCGTGGGCCGCCCTCCCCAGCAGGAATA
>NW_006788006.1:2162728-2202339 GCF_000442215.2 Lipotes vexillifer
GAGTGACATTCTCGTGGGGCGCCCTCCCCAGCAGGAATAATGGAGTTCAGAGTAGCTGGTCAGTGCAGCAACAGAGGTGGCACAAAAAGTTGTGGGGACAGAATCAGGAACGACCAGCACAAGCTTCAGGGCATGGGGGATTCCAGCAAGTTGCCTCAGGAGAGGTGGCTGGCCCTAAGCCAAGCCTTGAAGGATACAGAGGTGTTAAACCAAGTGGGGAAGAGGGAACCACATAAGCACATCCATGTGCAGCTCTTTATTGAGCATCTTCTGTGACAGATGCTTTTATACCCAACTCTTTTATTCTGCCAACCAGCAGCAAGGGGATTGCAGTTCCTATTTTCTCGATATAGAAACTAGGCTCAGGCAGGTGACGACCTCAGAAATCGCTCCCTGTGCTTTCTAGAAGTACGGAGGATCATTATAACCTCACTTTGGCTAAGACCAAATTGCTAGAGCAGTTTCTCAACTGCAGCACCATTGACATCTGGGGCCGGGTCATTCTTTGCTGTGGGGCCACCCCGTGCATTATAGGATGTCGAGCAGCATCCCTGGCCTTCACACACGAGATGCCAATAGTACACACCCACCCCAAGTTGTGACAACCAAAAATGTCCCCAGACATGGCTGTGTGTCCCCTGGGGGACAGGAGCACTGCTCTGTAGTAAAATCTGGTTCCCGCTCCAGGGCCACCATTGCCTCAGTGGGTCTTTGGTGTTTGTTGGGCTCCCAGCAAATTGCTGCCAAGGGCAGGCGTGGGGAAAAGAGGCCAGCAATTGAATTCTGCCATCTGCTCGGTTCTTAATCTGGAGTCCTGATAAAAAGGAGACACCACTGGGAATGGACTGAGGGGGATTTAGAGAACGTGCCCCGAGAATGTTCAGCGGAGGAGGAAGAGGAGGTGAGCTGGGGCCGTCATCACTCACTGGCACAGCAGATGCCATTGTCTGTCTCGTCTTTGTCTTCCCACTGACCTGGATTTCTGCAGGAACAGTCCTTGTCTCGGAACAAATTGTTGCTTTTCTTCCGAGATTAGAGGTATCAGATTCTCCTCTCAAAGAGCTACTTTGGAGGTAGCCCCAGATCACTGTGGCTCTTGAAGCCATGTTATCTTCTCCCATTTGCCCTCTTGGCTCCAGACGCCAGTCCGTCCTCAAGCACAGACTAAGTTTTGCTGTTCGTGTGTCCTCCTCTGCTTGTTTCCTGACCATGACATTGCTGCTTTAACTCCAGGGGAGGAAACCACACATTCTGGGGCCGTCTGACCCCTTCTGGATGCTACCCTCCCCCCAGTCCCCATCCACCAGCCCTTTGTGCACCCAGCATCCCCAACCAACTGTGCCAGGCAGCCCCTGCTCGGCCTCCCCGCCGAGCAAGACAGGCCCTTCTCTCTGCCCTCGTCCCGGAGACGGAGGGACAGAACAAAGGGCTCTGTCTGAGCACCGCCGGGCCCCCGACAAGCCAGCGCACTGCCAGCCGAGGTGCAGAGCCCATCACTTCACCTCTTTGCTTTTTTTCACGTTGGCCCAGAAAGGGCCTTGGAGATTAGGCACGTCTCAAAAACTCAGCCGATGAGTTTGGGTTCTACTCATTTCCTCGTTGAGACTCTGAGCCCGAGCCCCGATGATAAATAAAGTAGTGATTCAAGGGTTCAGCCTGTGGCTTAGTCGGAGCAATGAATAAGCTGTCCTGGTCTGACTCATTCGTTTACATCCCAGTTCTGTCCCGTTTCTTAGGGTTGTGTGTGCGAGAGGGAAGCCAGCTCCAAGCATTTCATGACTGTCACTGCCGCGTGTGCAAGTTTCCTTGGACTGCCATAGCAAAGTACCACAGGCTAGGTGGCTTAAGCAACAGAAATGTATTGTCTCATGGATCTGGGGGCCAGAAGTCCAAATCAGGGTGTTGGCAGGGTTGGTGCCTTCCAAAGGCCACGGGGGAAGGATGCATTCAGGCCTCCTTCCTTGGCTTGTCAACGGCTGTCTTCTCCCTGAGTCTTCACCTCTGTGTGAGTCTTCACCTTACTTCTGTGTGAGTCCGTGTCCGATTGTCTCTTTGGATCAGGGCCCACCCTAATGACCTCCTTTTGAATGAATCACCTCTTTAAAGGCCCTGTCTCCAAATACAGTCACATTCTCAGGTCCTGGGAAGTAGGATTTCAACATAATGAATTGGCAGGGTAGGGGGCGGGCACACAATTCAGGCTGTAGCACTGCATAAGAGACAGATTTCATTTTTATTTAGTGAGGGAATTTTCATTTAAATAATGGTACTTATAGAGAATAAGTCCGTTTAGTTTTGTCTCATTCATTTAAATAAACATTTTAAGGTAGATAGGCAGGTTGGCCATGTCAACTTTGGAAGTGCCCTGTTAGGGAATTGTCCAGGTCTTGCACAGGCCCTTATACTTGGGGTGACAATAGAGAGGCAAGAACAGGACTTGGGAGGAGCAGGCCTCATGGGACTTTACAAGGGGTGTGTTTAGAGCCAGGCCTGGGAGACAGTGTGTGCCCGCCCAGGGGCCGGCCAAGGTTTATAATTGGGGTGTACGGGGGTCCGTGTCCTCAGTATTGCCAGGGTCAAGAGGGGAGTCCAAAAACAACCCATTCATGGAACAAAGTGACTTTGGGACCGGCTGCTGCCACAGGTGATGAGACAAAAGAAGTTTCTGGAAAATCTGAAAGTCATTCCACAAAAAGCGTTAAAAAGCCAGGTGCAGATTTGGCTCTCAGGGATACTGAGGGAGCGGGAATAGCCCTCATTTCTCTGCTCAGAGCACAGAGGTCCGGCCAGCAGTCGTGTCCACGAAAGTCAGTTTATCAGCCCGGTGAGGGCCAGTACCCGGCACCAGCGAGCTTGGAACAGGAGCCTGGGCCTGGCTTGAGCTGGTTGATGGAGGAAGGGGAAGGCCCAAGAGCCCTGGCGTGGTCATCTGCCTCCAAGGCCGCTGCTACTGCTACTGCTTCCTCGCAAACGAAAGCGGGACAGGGTCAGCATCAGGACCGCCCGGGGCTTTGCCACTATCTTCCTACTCATCTCTCAGAGCCTCTCCATCCCATCCGAGGGTGGACGGAACCTGGTGAGCCCGGAGGAGACTTTGAGATTTTGCTTCTCAGATCCTGGGGACGCACCTGGGGCTTTCATTTCCTGGCAAGCATGCCAGGGTCCAAGGCCACTGCCTGGGAAGATCACCAAGAGTCCTTGGCTGTCACACGGAGATGCTCTTTATCCGAACGCATGACACAAAGAAAGTGTAAGAGCGTAGGCTGGCCCTTAGACCCTCAGGGGACTGGTCCCTTTCCTCCTGGTGGTCTCGAGGGAGTCTGCCCCCTGGTTTAGCAGGGAGAGGAGAGGGTAAAGGTGGGGAAGCTAAGGAACAGGGTATCTGGAGTGGAGAAAGTGACCGGAAAGGGGGCAGGTGGCCCTAGGCCCCAACAGCTGGGGCAGTCACCCCACAAGGCCAGCTCCCTCTCTTGGTCCCTCCTTCTAAATATTGTGTAGTCAGGTGAACATGGGCTTGGAATCATGCTAACATCTTGTGTGCCTGTGAGGCCCTGGGGAGACCCTGAAGTGTACAAACATTTTTCTTATTTATTTAAAGCATGCTTTCTCAGCCTTGGCATTGGTGACGTCTGGGGCTGGATCATGCTCTGTGGTGCGGACCGTCCTGTACACTGTAGGGTGTTGAGTAGCGTCCCTGGCCTCCACCCACCAGATGCCAGTAGCACCTGCCCCCCAAGTTGTCACAACCAAAACTGTCTCCAGACATTGCCAGGTGTCCCCTAGGAGAAGAGTCACACCCAGCGCCCGGTGACCAGACTGGCACAATAGCCTCCAGAGCCCTGCCCGGGGATCTGAACTGCCTTTAAAAGCCAAGCGGCGTTCCCTTGTTCTCTGGGAGCTGCTCAGTCTGGTCTCAGGCAGGACTTTTGTGTGTTGTCACCGCAGCTCTGCCCGTATAAGGTTCTCAAGGTGGCTTTCCACCAGGGCATGATGACAGGTGGACCGTGTCATTGGAGAGGAGTGTCCCAAAGGGTTCTCCTCTGCCTGCCCAGACCCACTTCCCAGGCTACTTTGCATGTCAACAGGGAAGGACCCAGAGCCCAGCCCCCCACAGGACCTGAGGCTCTGCCTTCCCCTTGTAACCGGAACCTACCTGTGTCCCATGGGCCTGATCCGAACCACCATCAGTCCCCCCAACACACACCTGCAGGAGCTGCCGAATACCTGCCCCCCACCCCGGTCTGCCTGCCACACTAGGCTTGGCTTATCCCTTCCTGATGTCACTCATGTCTCGGTCTTCCCTGTCTCCAACTAGCCAGGGTTCCCCATCAGACTTGCATGAAAATCCGGACTCCTTCCCATGTTCACAAGGCCCTGTGGGATCTGACCTTCCTGACCTCGGCCCTTCCCCCTCCTGCCGGCCACACTGGTCCCCTTGTTCTGAGGCCAGCCCCAGCTGCCCCTGCCCATGGCGCTCACCGCCCTCGCCTGGGCCGCCATCGCCAAGCTCAGCCCGTCCATCCTGTCTCACTGCACAGGCCTCGGCAACTATCTCCTCTGAGCGCCTCCTTGCCTCCTGGTTAATCCAAAGTGACCACCCTGCTCTGGTCAGTTTCTTTCCCCGTGACGGCACTGCTGACGTCCAGGGCCAGATCATTCTCTGCTGTGGGGGCCTGTCCTGCACATTGTAGGGTGTTGAGCGGCATCCCTGGCCTCCACCCACCAGATGCCAGAAGTACCTCCCCTCCCCCCACCCCAGTGGTCACAACCAAATATGTCTCCAGCCATTGCCAACTGTCCCATGGGGTAGGGCAGAATAGCCTGCCCCAATTCCCACCCCGCTGAAAGCTGCTGCATGAACACACTGCATTTTTCCTGTCCAAAGCACTATTGCTGTTGGAAATGCCTCTTCTCTGGTGGGTTGATTTGTCAAGTTCCCTGAAGGCCAGACACTGCCACATTCTTACTCTATTTTGCTGCCAGCCTGGCCTGGCCCGGGGTGGGGTGTGGGCAGTGGAGAAACATTTGTTGACTGGACAGACTTTGAAAGAAGACAGCCTCGTTGGGGACATAGCCGCAGACCCCAAGGAGAGGGATCAGCCTCAGGGACAGGTGAATGGACCAGGCTGCCCCACCACTTGCCTGGAAGAAGAGCTTTCTCTAGGACTCAGACCGGTTGGGCCAGACTGGAAGGCCTAGGGGGACGAATTAGGGAAATAAGGGACAGTCATGAGAGGGTTTTTGGGATGGGCTTCTCCAGGGATATTTAAGTAAGGCAAAAGAGAGGTGGTGGCCGTTCCTGACCATGGCCTCAATCAGAGCATCCAGTATCTTCTGCACCAGACCCCTGGATTCGTGTCCTGGGGCTACCGCAAATTGGTACCACAAACTGAGTGGCTTAAACAATAGAAATTGATTCCCTTGCAGCTCTGGAGGCCAGAAGTCCAAAACCAAGGCATCAGCAGTGCCGTGACTCTACAGAGACTCCAGGGGGAGACCCTTCCTTGCCCCTTCCAGCTTCTGGGGGCTCCGGACGTTCCGTGGCCTGTGGCTGCATCCCCCCCTCACCCAACCTAAACCCTAAACTGTTCTCCAGCTCTGAGCTGCCAAGACAGAAACATCCTTCTCTTGTAGCTATTTCTCAGCATGTCCATCTTTCCAATAACTTCATGTGATCATTTCCTTAAAAAAATCCCAACAGGCTCAAGGAAACACATGTGGAAAAGTGGAAACGCTCTGACTTCTAAACGGTGTTTCCTAACTGAGTCTGCTGTAACGCCGGTCTTCTCCTTTTAACTTGAGGATGATTTCATCCCATAAACATGTGGCTTCAAATTATGGCCTTATATAAATGAAGCGGCTATGCTACACTTTTTGGAGGCCCCCGTCCTCCTTATTTTCCAGTCAATTCCAAATCATTCGCCAAGCTGATCGGCAGAACCTCACTTTTTCACGCATGAGGCCTTGGCCGGGCCTTGAGAGCGGCTCATTCACATTTGTCCACTCATCCCAAGGGCCGAATTTTTGGTTGCCTCCCCCTCTTCCCTGTGCCTCCTTTCTCTGAGAGCATGAGAGAAAGGCCCTGAACTGAGGCTCACATCCCCTCCAAGCGCTGAAAGGACACCAGTATGGCGTTTGCAAAAGCCTTTTTAATTTTTTAGCTTTCAGGTTTTTCAGCGGGAATTCATTTTATCGTGCACAGAAGATTGGCCATTAGTAACATTGAGATTCACAGTGATGTGCAGCCACCACCTCTATCTAGTTCCAGAACATTTCCATCACCCCAAAAGGAAACCCTGTCCCCATCAGCAGTCTCTCCCGTTCCCCCTCCCCCAGCCCCTGGCAACCTTCTGTCTCTGTGGATTTGCTTATTCTGGACGTTTCACGTCAATGGGATCATACTTGGTATCTGGCTTCTTTCACTCAGTATGATGTTTTGGAGGTTCATCCACGTTGTAGGGTGTGTCAGCACTTCATTCCTTTTTATGGATGAGTAATATTCCACTGGGCGGGTGGACCATATTTTGTTTATCCACTCATCCTTTTTTTTTCTGGCTGTTCCCGGTCTTAGTGGCAGCACTCGGGATCTTTGTTGCCACGTGCAGGATCTTCTTTGCGGCATGTGAGATCTCTTAGTTGCACCATGCGAACTCTTAGTTGCAGCATGCATGTGGGATCTAGCTCCCTGACCAGGGATCGAACCCGGGCCCACTGCATTGGGAGCTCGGGGTCTTAACCACTGGACCAGCAGGGAAGTCCCATATCCACTCATCCTTCGATGGGCATTTCCCTTCCACCTTTTTGGCTCTTTCATACAGGAATTTTATAGTCTGACAGATTGGTTTCCATTTTGTGTTGAGGGCATAGTTCTCCGATGAGTTCCAGGTAGACGGATCCCATCAGTTTAGGGATGGGTTTTGCTTCCTGTTCACATTGCGTGTGCTTCCGTGAGCATTAGTCAGAAGGCAGAACAGGCATTTTAACTTCGGGGCATTTGAAGAGGCGGTTTGGCTCAAAGGCAGACACACGGCTTTTCAGCACCTGCTGCCCCCAACACTCGGCCGCAGCGTGCAATTGCCACTTCGCTGAGCTATCCCCCCTGGGGACCCAGGGCCCCCAGTTCCTCAGTCCCAGACCTGCTTCCTTTCATTCCAGACACAGTCTGGGGATTCTTGGGGTGCAGGTTTCACATCCACTTGTAGAAAGGACCTTAAGCCACAACGTGACTGGCTTCTAGGTCTCAGGCTCTGTTAAGACTCCGTGAGGAAGACATGCTTAGAAGCCAGAGAAAACATCTGAGCTCCTCCAAGAGAGATGTCACTGTTTAAGGACATCCCCTGAAGCTGTGGTAATCACAGTATGGCACCACGCAGGTATCAACAGCCCAGAGGCAGACCTGCGTGTGTAACATAACTTAACGTGTGATCTTTAACAAAGGAGCCTCCCTGGTCTGGGGAGAGACAGATTCTTTAAGAAAAAGCATTAAAACAATTGCTTCACTCTTTGGAGACCATCTGGATTCTCCTTGCACTTCCCACACTGTACCGGGTTGACTGGTGTCCCCCAAAATTCATTCCACCTGGAACCTCAGAATGTGACCTTGATTAGAAATAAGGCATCTGCGGATGTTAAGATCTCAAGGTGGCTTCATCCTGAATCCAATAACTGGTGTCTTTATAAGACGAGACGAGGACACAGAGACAGAGAAGGCCTCCATGTGATGTTGGGCCAGGAAGTCGGAGTAATGCACCTACAAGCCAAGGGTCACCAGAAGCCAGGAGAGTCATGGGATGGTTTCATCCTCAGAGCCTCCAGAAGGAGCCAGCCCTGCCCACACCTTGATTTTGGACTCATCCAGAAGTGCAAGACAGTACATTTCTCTTGTTTTAAGCCACCTGGTTTATAGTACTCTGTCACAGCAGCCCTAGGAAACTCTTACACCCTCCAGTATAATTTCCAGATGGATAAAGACTGAAATGTAAAGAGTAAGTCCAGGGAGGGAGAGGAATACAGAGTGTGGTTCCATGTTCCCCAGCTCTGGGAGGGGAATGTGCGATAGACATCATGAAAGAAATGACCCACAGGTCTGACTGCCTGGAAAATGTAGGATTTGTATCAAAAAACACCATACGCAAAAGTAACTCTGTATGAATTAGATTCATCAGACGTCGCAAAGAGTTAATACCGTTCCTATACAAGGAGCGCCTCCAAATCAATGAGCTAGGTAGGCATGGTTCAGTGGGGAAAAAAGGGCAACTGACATGAACAGCTTCCAGAAACAGAAAAATCGTTACTGAATACAGTGAATTCTCAAAAAACCTAGCCTGACAGAGGATTATAAGTGACAAAATGCTCTTTTGTGCCCACTGATGTCCATGGGTTGAGAAAAATATTGATCCTCGGTGCCAGTGAGGATGCTTTGAGGCAGCACTTCTCAGGCTGCTCCGGGTAGACCTCTCACTTGGGTGGGCCTCTTCGGAAGTCACTTTGGCAGAAGGGGTCAGGGGCCTTCATACTGAGGATGTAGAGCGGATCCGATCAGCCCGGTGTTTAGGTTCAAGTAGTGCCACGTGTAGAATGAGGAGTCTCTGGGTCTAAGAGGGTACATCCGCATTGGGAACAGAGCAGCCTGGGATCTGGCGGAGGGGTCCGAGGGGCACGTCCTCCAACCTGAGGACGAGGACAGGGGACACGGATGGCACTGGAAGGAGGCAGCAGTGTGGGGCCGGCCCCCGTCTGAGATGCAGGGGAGGGAAGGGGAGGGCAGGGTGCCAGGCCCGTGGTAATGGCCTGGTCAGTGTCTCATGGGGATGCAGCCCGGGCTGGGGGAAGCAGACTTCCCCCTGTGGGTTGGGGGCTTTGGGCAGCTTCTCCGTGACTGGAGGGGGCCTGCAAGCCTGGGCCTGGCTGGGTGGGGAACAGCCAGAGTATGTCCAAGAACTGCTCCCTGCAGCAGCCAGTCTACCAGTGGGGGGCTGTGCTATATGGGCCTTGATGGCCAGGGGCTGAGGGCTGGCCAAAGGGCGTCCCCGAGGGGCTCTGTGTTGGTACACTCACACCTAGACCAATGCTTCCAGGCGCTGCCCTGCAGTGGCCCAGAGGATGGAGACAGGGGTCCCTCAGGGGCCCTCCTGACCTCCTGGTGAGAAGAGAAGGCTGTTCTGGGGACAGCAGACAGGATGTGGTCAGTGGGAGGAGCAGGGAGCAAACCCCTTGGGTGTTTGGGGCTGGAGGTGGGCTGGGCGTCCCTGGGCACGAGCTTAGCCCCTGATGGGGGAGTGCAACAGAGTGGATGGGCTCCAGGGGCAGGTCCAGGTGACACCTGATCCCCACGGCTGCAGAGCAAGTGAGCAGGACCAGGAAAGGCACGTCGGCAGGAGCTTGGTGGCATCTCTGGAGAGGGGAGCAGTGGTTTCTACTGCATGGGGGCATAGCGGACCGAGGGACGGCTGTGAGCAGGAAGGACCGGCTCCAGGCTGCGTGGAAGCCAGGAGGGAACTCGACCCTGGGCTGGAGAAGGATTTACTAGTGTCTCCGGTGTTCAGGCCCGTGAGCTATTTCAGTGGGAGGGTCCTCCCCCGGGAAGGGGGAAAAGGGAGCCGCTCTGAGGGGAGAGTGCAGGCTCCCTGGGGAGCAGGACCAGGTGAGGCTGGCTGGGCGTGGGGAGGGCCCCACGGGCAGGTGCAGGGGTGGAGTTTCCCAGGATGCAGATGAGGTGGGCCTACGTGGACTATGATGGCTGGAGGGGCAGCTGCTGCAGGGTGGGTCAGGTGGGCCCTGCGGGGACTCCTGTGAGGGCCCCCAGCTGGTGTCCACCCTGCCCCACCCCTTCTCTTTGGCCGGCCCGTTCCGGGCAGCTCCAGCGGTCAGCAGACCCCTTGAGCAAGGCTTATCTATTAGTACTTCCTCCTGGCCTGGGGGTGGGGTGTGCATTGGCTGCACCTGTGACTGACCCCATGGCCCCCAGTCTCAAAAGTATGGAGTCCCCTGCTCCTCCCACCAAGGGGCCCAGAGCTGTAAAAGTCCCCCTTGGGCTCCGAGGGTACCTCATGATCAGCGAGCCCTGGAGGATGTGGGGCAGCACAGAGCTCAGCGGGCCATACAGGCTTCAGCCTGTCCAAGCGTCAACCAGACTCTTGTCAGGGCAGGTGACAGAGGCTCCCCGGGAGCAAGATCACGTGGTTGGGCCCTGATGGCTTCTCGCTCAGCCCATCTCGGTGTCCGCTGGGAGGAGAAAGCAGGCTCATCCCTGTGACCTTTCTGCCGCCTGCATCCAGGCAGCTTGGGTGTGAGACCATCCAAAGCTCCTGGTCCTTGAGCTGGAACGTGCCCCCAGAAGTTGTGGCACTCGTGAGCCGTGTCTCCACGAGTGCATGTCACAGAGGTTCAGGCTCTGCCTGAAGCCCTGGGTCTGCACGTGTGTGTGTGTGTGCACACATGTGAGTGTGGGTGTGTTCAAATGAAATTCTGTTCGTGCATGTGTGTCCACGTTTGTGTGCGTGCATGTGTGAGCACGGTCGTGTGAGAGTGTGCATTCAATCACGCATGTCTGTGTCTGCACGTGTGCTCACATTCATACATGTATGTTCACAAGCACACACATGCGTTCATGTGGCCCTGATTAAGGTGCAGATCTACAGTTTGGGCTCCTGCCTCTCTCACCAGGCTTGGAAGCGCATAAACTACCCACCCTCCACAGCCTTGTGGGGCTGCCCAGGAACATCCTGCAGTTATCTCTCATAGTTTCTGGGGAACAGTCAGGTGGGCAGCACCACCTGGCACCTCTGAACACAGACAAGTTCATAGATTCCCAGCCGTTTCCTTGCAGTGGCATCCGAGGAACTCGGTGGCTGGGCTCGAGGATTGGGCATTTTGAAAAGAAAACAAGAGGTTTTTAAAAGTTGCACTCCTGGGCTTCCCTGGAGGTGCAGTGGTTGAGAGTCTGCCTGCCGATGCAGGGGACACGGGTTCGTGCCCCGGTCCGGGAAGATCCCACATGCCGCGGAGCAGCTGGGCCCATGAGCCATGGCCTCTGAGCCTGCGCGTCTGGAGCCTGTGCTCCGCAATGGGAGAGGCCGCAACAGTGAGAGGCCTGCGTACAGCAAAAAAAAAAAAAGTTGCACTCCTGGGGAATTCAGTCCTTTCATAATCCACATGCTTTGTTTTAAACAGCTTTATTGGGTGTAATCAATGCACTATAAATGGCACTTATTTGAAGTGTGTGATTGGATGAGTTGTGGCACATGCAAGCACCCAGGAGCCCACGACCATGATCAAGATAGTGAGCACATCCATCACCCAAAATATCTCCCTGACCCCTTGGTCCTCCCGCCCTGTCCCCCTCCTCCAAGCGGCCAACAATCAGTTTTCTGTCTCAAATTAGTTTACACTTTTTAGAAATTTACGTATAGTTGACCCTTGAACAACACAGGGGTTGAGGACGCTGACCTTCATATACACATGCAGTCAAAAATCCATGTATAAGGACTTCCCTGATGGTCCAGCGGTTAAGACTTCATGCTCCCATTGCAGGGGGCCCCGGATCGATCCCTGGTCAGGGAACTAGATCCTGCGTGCCAACTAAGAGCCCGCATGCCGCAACTAAAAAAGATCCCACAAGCCGCAATTGGAAAAACAAAAAAAAAGATCCTGTGTGCAGCAGCTAAGACCAGTCGCAGCCAAATAAATAAATATTTTTTAAAAAAATCCATGTATAACTTGGCAGTTGGCTCTCCGTATCTGTGGCTCTCCATCCTGGGGTTCAACCAACCACAGATTATGTAGTACTGAAGTACATATTTAGTGAAAAAAATCTGCATATAAGGGAACCCACGGAATTCAAACCCATGTTGTTCAAGGGTCACCTGTATGTGGAATCATATAATATGTACTCTTGAAAATTTTATTGAGATGAAATTTGTATAACATTAAATTACCCACTTAAAGTGAACAATTCAATGGTATTTAGCATATTTGTAATGTTTTGCAACCATCACCTCTATCTAGCTCCAGAACTTTTCCATCACCCCAAAAGGAAACCCTGTGTCCATCAGGAGTCTCTCCCCATTCCCCCACCTCTTCACTTCCCAGACCCTGGGAACCACTAGTCTACTTTCTATCTCTATGGATTTGCCTGTCCTGGACGTTTCATATAAATGGGCTCATACAACATGTGGCCTTTGGTCTCTGTCTTCTTTCATTCAGCATAATGTTTTCAGAGTTCATCCACATTGTAGCATGAATCAGTAACATTCCATTGTGTAGATGGACCACATTCTGTTCATCCATTCATCAGCTGATGGAAATTTGGGTTGTTTCCACCTTTTGGCTGTTGTGAATAGAGTTGCTGTGAACAAGTGTGTCCAAGTATCTGTTTGAATCCCTGTCTTTAAGTCTTTTGGGTCCATACCTAGGAGTGGAATTGCTGGGTCTATAGGTACTCTTTTTCGTATTCTGTCTTTCACTCAGCACACAGATTCTGAGATTGTTCCATGTTGTTCCATGCTGTTGTGACGTTTGTGTTGTGTCCCTTCTCACAGCTGAGTCATGTTCCATTGTATGGCGGTTTATTCGTCCATTCACTGGTTTGTGTACATTCAGGTTGTTTCTAGTCTGGGACTTTTAGAAACAATGCCATTAAGAACATTCATGTAGGGACTTCCCTGGTGGTGCAGTGGTTAAGAATCCGCCTGCCAATGCAGGGGACACGTGTTCAAGCCCTGGTCCAGGAAGATCCCAGGTGCCACAGAGCAACTAAGCCTGTGCACCATAACTACTGAGCCTGCGCTCTAGAGCCCGTGAGCCACAACTACTGAAGCCCGCGCGCCTAGAGCCCATGCTCCACAACAAGAGAAGCCGCCACAATGAGAAGCCTGCGCACCGCAACGAAGAGTAGCCCCCTCTCACCGCAACTAGAGAAAGCCCACGTGCAGCAACAAAGACCCAACACAGCCATAAATTAATTAATTATAGAAAAAAAGAACATTCATGTACAATCCCTGTATGAACATCTGCTTCATTTCTCTTAAGTCCTAGGAGTGGCTCCTAGGAGTGGGTCACATGCTAGGCATATAATTAACTTTTAAAGAAACTGCCAGAGTGTTTCCAGAGTAGATGAGCCCCACCGTTTCATAGAATTTTTCTGCAGGATACTGTGGCTTTTTGAAAAAAGACACTTATCAATGTTCACATCCATTTATCTGCTAATTCTACATGAGTGAACTGATCCCAAGGAAATGCTCAGACTTGGACACGAAGATGTGCATCCAAGTACTCAGCAATCATGTTTCAAAGCGTATTTCATGGCACGGAGAAATGTTCATCTGTACCAACATACCACATTAAGAGCAATTCAGGTTTTATTAAAACATGTAACATCTATTAAACTGGAAGGAAATATACCAAAGTTACTTAATAATTTGGAGGAAAGTTTAGAAAATTAAATACTCCCATCTCCCCCAACCTTCCTACCTGTTGCCACTACCTACCTACCTGTTTGTAGCAGCTTCATAACGTCTGGTTTTGTTCAGCCTCACCCGTCCCCCACCCTCCTAACACTGCTGTGGGACTCAGTTTCCCAGAACCCAGATCGTCTCAGCCTCTGAGTCACGCTTCTGTCCAGGGCAGAGGTCTGCATACTGTTTCTATAAAAGACTGGAAAATAAGTATGTTCAACTTTCCAGGTCTTAAGGTTACTAATCTGTGTCATGACTATTCACTTATGCTGATATAACGAAGGCAGCTGTGGACAGTTTGTACATGAATGGGCAGAGCTTCGTTGTGAACTCCTCTTCATCCCTCAGAACCCCTCTTAGATGTTACCATTCCCCTAAAGCCTTCTCTGGCTCTTGGGAACAGTAACTTCTCACGCTCATGGTTGATATTCTCTCACATTTGTTTGCATATTAGCTTCTCCCGCTGGGCTTTGAGCCAAGGTCTCGTTCATCTTTGTATCTTCAGTCACGCTTGGGTGGCACACAGTGGGCCCCCACGTGACCCACACTGCCTTTCTGCCTTTTGCTCCAAGACACAAAATGAGCTGTTGCCAGCATTGGCTGCCTTTTCTCTCTTTCCCGAAATGTCTTTAGGAGCAAATGCATTTTGTCCAGGGAACCCTGTTACATTGAGTCATCATGTCTCCCCAGTTTCCTCTGCCTGGGATGACTCCTTGGTCTTTCCTTGTTGCTCATGACCTTCACAATCTTGGGGAGGACTGCTGGGCGTCCCACAGGACGCCCCCAATTTGGGGCTGATGTTCTTGTCATGATTGGAATGGGGTTGTGGGTTCTGGAAGCAAATGCACTCTGAGCGGTTCTCTCGAGCGAGTTTTTGGGGGCCCTCCCTGATTTCATCCTCCTCAGTGGGGTTTCAGGTACCCGGGGGTTTCGAGGTCCCTGAGTTTCGGGGCAGGTTCAGTCTTGCTCATCCCAAGCTTCCTCTCGCAACCTTCCTCATGTGTTTTGGAGACATAACCAAGGCCCATGGGGCCGCGTCTTCATCCACTTAGGGATCTGCCAGGGGAGGTTTTGTCAGAGAGGAGAGTCCAGGAAGGGCTGAGCTCTGAGATGGTTGTGGCCATTGGACTTGAGGGTTGAGAGGCTGGTGGGGAGGGACGGGGCCTGGGATGGAGCAAACTCCAGGGGAAGGGTTTGATCTTGGCAGGAGGGGCCTGGTGATGTCGCTCTGCAGGAGCCACAGACCTTAGGTGAGTGTCACGTTTAAGGACAGATAAGGCTCTTCGGCGCTTCTGGCTTTTCAGGAGAGCCCACGGATTCAGGCCATGGGTCTGAGGCTGTCTGTCCGGAGGTGAATGTCAGTGTCCCCCGACCCCCACCCTCGCCCTTCTGATTTTGCCACCACCTCCCTTCCAGCTCCAGGACACGCGCCCCGAGCCCGGGAGGCATGCTGAGGCCAGGCCGCCGGCAGGATGAGTGTGAAAGAGGCGGGCAGCTCCGGCCACCGGGGGCAGGCGGCCTACCACCTGCATATCTACCCGCAGCTGGCCACCAGCGAGAGCCAGACCCCGTGCCAGGCCTCGTGCCGCGTGACAGCCACCAAGGACAGCACCACGTCCGACGTCATCCAGGACGCCATCACCAGCCTGCAGCTGGACGGCAGCAAGCGCTACGTTCTGGTGGAGGTCAAGGAGACGGGCGGGGAGGAGTGGGTGCTGGATGCCAACGACTCGCCTGTGCACCGTGTGCTGCTGTGGCCACGGCGGGCACAGGACGAGCACCCCCAGGAGGACGGCTACTACTTCCTGCTGCAGGAGCGCAACGCAGACGGGACCATCAAGTACGTGCACATGCAGCTCGTGTCCCAGGCCACAGCCACCCGGCGCCTGGTGGAGCGTGGCCTCCTGCCCCGGCCGCAGGCGGACTTTGATGACCTGTGCAACCTCCCCGAACTGACCGAGGAGAACCTCCTGAAGAACCTCAAACACCGCTTCCTGCAGCAGAAGATCTACACGTATGCCGGGAGCATCCTCGTGGCCATCAACCCCTTCAAGTTCCTCCCCATCTACAACCCCAAGTACGTGAAGATGTACGAGAACCAGCAGCTGGGCAAGCTGGAGCCACACGTGTTCGCGCTGGCCGACGTCGCCTACTACGCCATGCTCCGGAAGCACGTCAACCAGTGCATCGTCATCTCAGGCGAGAGCGGCTCCGGCAAGACGCAGAGCACCAACTTCCTGATCCACTGCCTCACCGCCCTGAGCCAGAAGGGCTACGCCAGCGGCGTCGAGAGGACCATCCTCGGTGCTGGTCCGGTGCTGGAGGTGAGCGGGACCGCTTGGCGGAGGGGCCTTAACACCTAGGTTTGGTTATCATTCAGATGACGGCCATGGAGGAAACAGTTACACTCACGTTTTCCAGAAACATGAGGCTTGGCATTCCATGCAGGGCCACACAGGGAGGCACCAGGGCTCTGCAGGAGGCAACAGGAGCCAGGGGAGGATGTAGGCAGGAGTCTGTCGTGGTTTTCACGGGAAGGGTCCGGTGAGGCAGGGTAAGCAGGCTTAGGGTGGCTAGTTTGAATAATTTCAGAGTTTGGGAGCATAAAGGCGGCCCTGGTTGCCTGGTACTTGGCCCTGGGGTAATCAGGGCAGGGAGAGAGTAGCCCTGAGTGTGAGAACGTGATGATGGTGGGGGGCGGGTGTAGGCTCTGGAGTGGATGGTTTGTATTTGGAAGGCGTGTTTGTAGGAGAGTCCTTTGCTCTCTCTAGGACTCAGCCAGCCCTGGCGGGGGCAGTCCCTCTAGGGTCAGCCAGGCCCCAGGTATCAAAGCATTAGAATAGAGAAAATAACAAGGCCTGATCAATGCCTTGATGTCCTCTTAATGTACTCGCAATGTCTGGAGGGGCGGCAGTCTGCACTCCGGGTCCCAGAAAGAAAAGGATGGCGTGTCCAAACTGAATAGTTCATGGCGGGGTGTTTCTGGCAGGGAGTGGGACCGTGGGGTAAAAGGAAGCCAGCAAGGTGAGTTCAGACCTGGGGGCTGGGGACGGGCTAGAGGAGGGGCTTCTTGGCAGTGCCAAAGAGTCAGCAGGGGAGGAAATGCCCCAGCTTCCTGCGCCCTCTCCAGTGTTCCCATTGGCCAGACCCCACAGGAGTCACGGATGTGTCACTGTGGGTGAGCCTTCTGGACATGCGGGCAGTGGAAGTGATCGCAGTGATCACTCACTCTCAGGGTCTTAGGACAAGATGCATCCACGTCTCAGAACATAACTTAACGGTCGTCACCTGGTGAGGGCCAGGGCCGCGTATGGGCCTGGGGTGTGCGCCTCTGGGTTTGGGGTCTAAGACTCTGCTTGCTTTCTTTCTGCTTTTAATAAGATTTTGCAGTGATTAAATGATTTTAAGTATGTAACTTAAATAGTTAAATTTTATTAAATATAATGACATAAATCACTCTATTTCTTTGAGCTGTTTTAGGTTTATAGAAATACTGAACAGACAGTACAGAGAGTTCCCGTATTCTCCTGCCACTTCTGCTCTTCCCCCTGTCATTAACATGTTGTATTTGTTAACAATTGGTGAGGGCTCCCCTGGTGGCGCAGTGGTTGAGAGTCCACCTGCCAATGCAGGGGACACGGGTTCGTGCCCCGGTCCCGGAAGAACCCACATGCCGCAGAGCGGCTGGGCCCGTGAGCCATGGCCGCTGAGCCTGCGCGTCCAGAGCCTGTGCTCCGCAACGGGAGAGGCCACCCCGGTCCGGGAAGATCCCACGTGCCGCGGAGCGGCTGGGCCCGTGAGCCATGGCCACTGAGCCTGCGCGTCCGGAGCCTGCGCTCTGCAATGGGAGAGGCCACAACAGTGAGAGGCCCGCGTACTGCAAAAAAAAAAAATGGCGTGTTATTTCTTGAAAAGAAACAGGTTTTTTTTAAAAAAAAACAAAAAACAATTGGTGAGCCAGTATCAACACATCATTATTAACTAAAGTCCACAGTGTACATTAGGATTCACTCAGTGTTGCACCTGCTACGGGTTTGGACAAATGCACAATGTCACGTATCCACCCTGAGTTCACACAGAATAGTTCCACTGCCCTGAAAATCCCCTGTGTTCTGCCTGTTCATCCCCTTCCCTCCCTCCAGCTCCCGGAAACCACTGATCCTTTTACTGTCTCCGTAGTTTTGCCTTTTCCAGGATGCTGGATGGCTGGAATCATACCGTCTGTAGTCTTTTCAGACCGGCTTCTTTCACTTAGTACTAAATACTAGTACTAAGGTTCCTCTGCGTCTTTTCTCGGCTCGAGACCTCGTATCTTCATGTTGCTGAGTAACACCCGCTGGATGTGCTGCAGTCCGTCCATCCGCAGGACCCCAGACCCTCTGTCCAAGGAGTAGGCTCGGGGTGGGGTGGGAGCAGGGGTAGGTTCAGGGGTCCCACCCTCCCTGAAGCATTGACCTCCAGCTTCTTGCTGAAATTCACTGAAATCCCATCTGGGCTGTGCCGGCTGAATACACTTCAGTTCCTCTTCCTCTCTGATGATCTCTGAGATCATGAGCAAGAAATTAGCTGGGGCTGTCCAGCCTGGCCCCGTGCCAGCACGCATGGCCTATATCTGTCTTCTCCTGTACATGTAATGTAAAGATTCATTGTCATATTTTGCGCAAGCATTTCAAAGACTACCTAGTGATCCGGCCGCAGAATGGACGCTTTTCTTTTCAGTGCTGTGTACCCTGCATGCGTTTTCTCCTCTAATCGTCCACTCATTCTGCAAATATTCCGCCTGCAGGCACCATTCTTGGCATTGGGCTATGCGGTGGCCAAAATCGACACAGAGGCCTGCCCACAGGGAGCTGCCGCCTGGTGACAAGGAGGCAGGCAGCAAGAGAAACAGCGGCCTCGCATGTGAGCTAAGAGCCGATAAGAACAGTGGGCGGGCTCGCAGAAGAAGGGGTTAGGGGGCAGGAGGCGAGAAAGTGATGCTGAGCCGGGCCCGGAAGCGGGTGGGGTGAGTGATGCAGCGTCTGGGAGGGGGACACGGCCAGTGCACAAAGCCGGGAAGCTGGACCGTGCCTGGCGTGTTGAAGAAAGTCAGGGGCCCTGGGGGGCACGGGAAGGAGCCGGAGTGGGGTGAGCAAGGGGCAGAACAGGAGGCGATGGGGACATGGAGGTGACAGCAGATCATTCAGGGCCTTGCAGGATCACGGGGTGGGCACTGTGTGATATGGGAGCTATGGAGGGTGTCCCAGGTTCAGTCTGGCTCCATCCCAGCTCTGGAACTCAGCTGCCGTGAAACCACCAATGGCCCCACTGTCCTCCCAGCAATGGCCGGGGCCCATAACAGGTGCTCTAGGACGGGATAAAACAATGCAGGCACTGAGTGACTTTAGAAATCGGGGACAGGAACAAGAGGACGGACCCAGCATTTACCGAGTGGGGCATTTTGCCAAGTGGGCCCTTCACCCTTCACAGAACCGGGCAGGCAGGTGGGTGTGACAAGGTTTGATGAGGATGCCGAGCCCCAAGGTTTTAGTGCAACACAGCAAGGAGGCAGGTTTGGCCCCGCGGTGCAGCTTCCTTTTCTATCTGAGGACCATCCAGGGCACCGGGATGAGGTTCCTGGTGCTGCCCTAACAAAGTACCACAGACTGAGTGGCGTCAAAGAGAGGAATTTACTCTCTCTCACAGTTCTGGAGGCCTGAAGTCTGAAGTCTAGGTGTGGGCCAGGCCACACTCCCTCCAAAGGCTCTAGGGGCAGATGCTTTCTTGCCTCTTCCCACTTCTGGGGGCTCCAGGCAGGCGCTCCTTGGCTTGTGTCGCTCCAATCCCAGCCTCTGTCATCATATTGCCTTCTCTTCCTGTAAAGACACCAGTCAACATTGGTTTTAGCGGCCGCCCCAATCCAGGATGACCTCATCCTAACTAATTACGTCAGCAAAGACCCATTTCCACATCAGGCCACGTTCACAGGTTCCAGCGTCAGGTCAATATAGACGAGCCTTTTGCGGGGGGGACACAAGTCAGCCCGCAGCAGTCCCCCGCCGAGTGACAGCTGGACATGTCTTGTGTCTTCTTCCCCAAGGGCCACCACTGGTGATCCTGGGGGCCCATCCATCCTCCTGCTGGCCTCCATGCTTCTCCCCTGCCGTTGCCCCGAAGGATTCTGGCACATTCTACGAGGGCCGTTAGTCACCTCCGTGGCGGGTGTCTGCACCCCATGAGTCAGATGCCTCTGACCTTGCCTGGCTGCCTCCCTCGAGCCTCAGCAGTGTGAGCCGGCAAGGCCAAATTTCCCCCGGGGTTAGGAGCTGCTGGAGGGCGGTGCCCATGCCAGCTTCCAAAACAGGCTTGAGCCAGATCCACGTCACAGCCATAAATGTGCTTCCTGAGGCGACCATTTGGAAAAGGGAGAGGGTTGTTTTAGTTTAGAGCCAGGCTTTGCAGCTAGAGCACCACTGACGTTTGGGGCCGGGTCAGTCTCTGGGCTGGGGGCCATCGTGTACGCTGTGGGGTATTGAGCAGCACCCCTGGCCTCCACCCACCTGATGCCAGTAGCATCCCCTCCCCCCAGTGGCAACAACCGAAAAATGTCCCCAGACATCACCAAGTGTCCCCTGGGAGCAGAATCTCCCCTGGGTGAGAACAGCTGCCTTAGTCACAGCTTGTAATCCCACAAGACCCAGTCACCGTTTCTTTCAAGTGTTGATGATTTAGAAATTGTCCGTAAGTAAGTCCCAACCATTCTGAGCTAACTTGAGAGTTACTTTCTAACAACAGGAATAATTAGCTACCGTGCCTTTGGGCCCACTGTGTGTCAGGCTTTGGGTGCCACAGTCTTCATCCATCATCTCTCTGAGGACTCACAACAGCTCTGCTCATTTTAAAGACGAGAAAACAGAGCCCCAGAGAGGTGTGCTGGTGTGCAAATGTCCTGGGGCTGCCATCACACAGTACTATCAATGGGAGAGGGTGGAGGTGGAGGGCTTAAAACAACAGGAATTTATTCCCTCACAGTTCTGGGGGCCGGAAGTCTGAAATCAAGGTGTAGGCAGGGCTGGCTCCTTCTGGAGGCTCCAATGGAGAATCCATCCCGTGTCTCTCTCCTTGTTTCTGGTGGCTACCAGCAACCCTTTGGCATTCCTTGGCTTGTGGCCTCATCACTCCAGGCTCTGTCTCTGTGTCCATATGGCCTTCTCCCCGTCTGCCTCTGTATCTCGAATCTCCTTTCTCTCACAAGAACACCGTCATTGGATTTAGGGCCTACCCCAAATCCAAGATGATCTCACCTCAAGATCCTTACTTTAATTCCATCTGCAAAGACCCTATTTCCAAAGAAGGTCCCACTCACAGGTTCCAGAGATCAGAACTTGGACATATCTTTTTGAGGGACACAAGTCGACCCAGTACAGTCTGGGTACCCCAG
Source organism: Lipotes vexillifer (assembly GCF_000442215.2). Classification (NCBI taxonomy): domain Eukaryota; kingdom Metazoa; phylum Chordata; class Mammalia; order Artiodactyla; family Lipotidae; genus Lipotes; species Lipotes vexillifer. The sequence continues at coordinate 2,183,603 of NW_006788006.1, forward strand.
GCCACACTGCAGGCAGCCACAGCCAGACCACCGTTAGAACCCAGCCTGAGCCTAAGTTCACAGTACCCCTCTGCACATTCATGAAAGATTTTCACTCTCAGCTCGGCTGGGGCCGCAGGAAGCCTATCGGGACTTTTTCTCAGCTCCCTGAAAGGAGAAGTTGAGTTGTTTTGAGGTTTGGGTGTCGCCGGGCGCCCCCCCAGGCAGGGGTTGCAAACTTGCTGTGCAATTTTGACCAGAAAACAGGAAGGCGGCACTGTGGAAAGCCGGTCCCAATCAGCTGATCTGCCCGCCCGCTGCAGTTAACTGTTACTGTCACTGTTTCACACGATGTCACTCGGCCACCTTGCAGCCTGCCCCCTGAACCACCCCCAGAAACGCGACATTTGTGCGGGAGTGTTGCCTTAGGTCAGAAATACTGAAGGTGCAGGCAGGCCCACCAGGGCAGTGCAGTCTGGGGTCCGTTACCCATGCCGGGCGCCCTCTGAGAACCTGGCGACATTGTGATGCAGCTGCCCTGGCATCAGCCACCGGGCTGGCCACAAAGCCCACCCAGGACGTGTCCCTCTGCCTCGGCATCAGGGCTGAGGGTGGAGGATGCTTAGGCCAGGGTTCTCTTTGTCCTTCCTGAACTGTAACACACGCCACTGACATTTGCCAACGCGCACAGGGTTTTAATTTCGAAAGCAGAAATGAAACGAGGATCCTTGCTGGCTGGGCCATTTTCCCAAACGGCCAGAGGCCGAGGTTTCAGGACCTCCATGTAGCTACTGTGGCCTGGCCCATGCAGAGAGAGAAGGCTGGGAGATGGTGGCACCCCGAGCTGCCTGGCATACCCACAGGAGGCTGGTGACCGGGACAGCAAGGCGTGGGACCGAGGGTGTCCTGGAGATCTCTGCTGCCCCTGACCCACCTCAGGGGCCCTGAAGGAGCCTGTCCTGGGACTGGGATGTGTGCCGGCCTTGGTCCTGAGCACCAGTCCCCACTGAGGGCCCCACAGACCCAGTGTCACATGACCCCAGGCTCCCCCAGTCTCCGCCCAGCCCTCAGGCCACTGGGTCTGTTCCCACTACCCTCTGTCAGCACTGGCCGGCCTACCCAAGCAGGTCACCCTGAACCAACATGCCATCATTCACCTTGACCTTTACCTGCAGGGACACCTGCCCAGAACATGTCTTTCCCTCCCACAGGGTGAGGATGGGCCAGTCTCTGCCCATCACTGGGGACACACGGGCAAAGCCACTCAGCCGGTGTGACACAAGGTTCCAGAACCAGGGATGTGCCTCTGCAGTTAGGTTTTCTGTTTAAGAGGTTTGTTGAGGTATAATTCACCCATTTCGAATGAATAATTCAGTATTTTTTAGCAGATTCACAATGTTGTGCAACCCTCACCTCTGTCTAGTACTAGAACATTTTCATCACCCTCAAAAGGAGACCCCATTAGCAGTCATTCCCTGTCGCCCTTCCCCCTGCCCCTGACAACCACTGATCTGCTTTCTGCCTCTGTGGGTTTGCCTGTTCTGGACATATCATGGGATCACACAAGATGTGGCCTTTTGTGTCTGGCTCCTGGCACTCAGCTTGGTTTTTTCCAGGTTCATGCACACTGTAGCGTGTGTCAATGCTTCATTCCTTCTTCTGGCTAATAGTCCACTGTATGGATAAGACCACATTTTTTTTTACCTCTCCCCAGTTTTCTCAGGATTTCAATCCTTTGTATGGCTGACTCTGCAGTTGAGTTTTCTCCTCAGTCCTGACCCCCTCCCTGCCCCAGCCAGGCCGGCGCCCCCCCATCAGTGTCCCCCTCCATCAACAATGGGAGGGTGGGGGGTGTGGGGCAGAAGTGGAGGTGATCCCACTGGAGACTCTTGAGCTGAGCCGGGAAGGAGAGCGGAGGCCTGGCCAGCAGCCTGCTCTGGGTGTGCGGGCCTCCCGGTCGTGCCAAGGGCTGGCCGGGGGCGGGCAGACACACCTAGGTCCGTCCATCTGTGTCATCCATCTACATGGGGCTGCCACACCTGCGAAGGGGCTGGTGGCCAGGAGGGGGCTGGCGTTCGGGAGCAGTGAGAAGCGCGTGTGTGGCGCAAGCCACCCGAAGCCTCGGAAAGCAGAGCGGGCTCCCTGAGCCGAGGTATCAGAGCAGACAGAGTCCAGGGGGTAGAAGGTGGCGGGCTCAGAGCTGGCTGCACAGCGCTGTCGGGATCTGCTCCCCGGACGCTTGCGAGGACTGTGGTCTGGGGTGCTTCATCCAAGGGATGCGCCGGCAGCACAAAGACCCCCTTGACCCCAGCCTTGTCAGGCCTTAGAGGTTGTCCGGTCACGCAGGAGCAAGCGGCAAGCTGGGGCACCTCCCAGCCTTGCTCATTAGCTACGGGAGGAGGTAAGTTTGCCGGGAGGAGTGAATGTTGAGAAAAGGGCATGGGGCCACGGACAGGCCTCTGGGGAACATTTTGGGGGCATGGGCCCCAGCAGGGAGGAGGCTCTGGATCAGGTCAGAAGGAGGCAAGTTACCGATGTCGCACCCCTACCCCCACGCCCAACCCGCAAAGGGGGCCGGGGCATTCACAGCAAGAGGGGTATCTGGGCTGGGAGCCTTTATCTGGGGCTTGTCTGTCTGTCTCCAGGGTCCTAGGGCCCCAGAGGCCCAGATTGTGTCTGCTTTGCGTTTTGGGGTGTTTCTCTGGTCTGTTGATGGGAAAGTCGGGCATCAGCAGGCAGCTGGGTGGGGAGGCAGCGGGATTAGGCTCAGGAGAGTCGGGCAGCAGCATGGGGTGCTCCAGGGAGAGATGTGCCAGCCAGACATCCCCCGACCCCTAGCCAGTGGTCAAGGCTCAGCTGGACCTGGGCTGTTCTCGAGGCCGGGTGGCTGGAAGGTCGGCACTGTGAACATCAGAGTCAACAATCTATGCAGGGGAAGGAGGGGAGTGAGAGCCAGGCCAGGGTGGGCTCCCGGGAGAATGAGCGTTAGAGGAAGACAGGCAGGGATGGAGAGGGTGCCGTGGGGCCTGGAGGCTGATCACTGAGAGCCTTGGAGGGTTGTCCCACCAGGGCAGCTGCAGGGAGGGAGGAATCGAATTTCTGGCTGCTTCTGTGCCCCAAGTGGCTTCCCCAGGATGTTTGGGGAAGTCGTTGGGGGGCCCTGGTTTGGCAGAGCAGCCCGAGGGCAGGCAAGAGCTGAGGCTGGAATCCAGGGTAGGAGGGGGACAGTAGGAGGGCCGATCCCACGGAGGATGACAGGGTGAATGAGGCCTCGTGTGGGGTCAGCTTCAGGCCTTGCAGACAGAAACACAGAGGGGCCAAGGCAGTGCTTCCACGCTGCTGACACCTGGGGCCAGATCCTTCTCTGGGGTGGGGACCATCCCGTGCACTGTGGGGTATTAAGCAGCATCCCTGGCCTCCACCCACCAGATGCCAGTAGCACCCCCTCTCTCAGTCAGGACAATTATAAATGTCCCCAGACGTCACCAAGTGTCCCCTGAGGGGAAGAATCACTCCAGTTGAGAAGAATTTTTAGGCCGACTGCAGGCAAAGAATGATTTCAGTGTTACAGATGTCCTGTACCCAAATAGGTTCAAATTTGGGGGTTAACATCGTGCTGTTTTACTTACACGTCAACCCAGCTGTGCTCAGTTCTGTCTCACCAGCTTAACAAGGGGTGGGTGGCGGGTGGGGATGCAGTTTCTGGCTGGTGATCTGCTTCGTTTCCGGGAACGGGTGGCTGGTGCTTTTTCCTGCCCTGTGGCCAGCCATGGCCAGGAGAACGGCCACTGCCCACCCACCACCAGAAACCTCACGTCTTTCTCACCAACAACAAAGTATGTTCGGATGTAAGGGTCAGGTTTTCCATCCAAGTTTGGTCTTCCAAGCACACTTGGGGCGAAATCTTCAAGTGTTATTCGAAAAGCTGCTCATCAGTACAAAAAAAAAAAGCAGTCACTCACGTGGTAACACCCAGAGCTGAGAAGTCCCACACTCCCTGCGGATTTTCTTACAGGCGAACGTCATGAAAGAGATTTAGCGGATTTTGGGTGCAGTTCGTGCTGGTTCCTATGCACTGGAATTTTGTCATCCCCTCCACCCCGTCCTCCTGCGGGGTGACTTTCTGAACCTCACGCCAGGTGCTGACTGTGGTTCAGCTCTTCTTTAAGTGTCTCCCCAACAGGAAACAAACCAGGGCTTGCCATGGTGGTTTTTGCTGCCGGGGAACATGTGTGGTTATCCACCCCACTTTGGTAAAATTGTGACATTATTTTGTTATAGCTTTTGGTTGCACCTTGGTGCTTTGCTTTGCTTTGTTCAGATAACGGTTCATTTTTTTAGTATCTTTTCCCCTATTTGAAGTATAATTTCTTTTTGCCTGTACCAGGGATTGGCCCACTACAGCCCACAGGTTAAATCTGCTTGTTTCTACGCGTAAAGTTTTATTAATACTCAGCCACACCTGCTCATTTACATATTGTCTGTGGTGGCTCTCAAGGCAGAGTGGGGCAGTTGTGACAGAGACACTGTATGGCCCCCAGAGCCAAAAATATTGAACCCCTGGCTCATTACAGGAAAGGTTTGCCGACCCCTTGTACTTTGTGCACATGGACCATGCTAGAACATTCCAGTTACTTTCTCTATGCACACTTCTGTCTTCTGCTCTGCTCTCCCCTCCCAAACATAAGGAAACCAGGTTCCCACCCTCGTTCCAGATGGCTCCTGTCACCAGCTCAAATTTTCTGCATTGGTCTGTGCCACATGTGTATTCATATATTCATAAATACACAGCTATCTACAGGGGAGTCTGAAAGCGGTCTTGAAGGGTCAGAAAAGAAGGACTTGGATGTAGATGTCCCAGAAGTTCATCTCATAAGTTCACCTTTCAGCTCTCCCTCTCCTGCTCAAGCGCTCTGTGTTCCACAGGCAGCTGGGAGCGCTTGTGCAGCCAGGGTGTGTGAGCTCTGGCTGGGGGTAGTGGGATCTGTGTGTGGGCCCCTCCCAATCTCGCATATCCAGGAGGGGCCCTCGAAGGGTTTCCAGCCGCACCCTGGGCCCTAAGACCACCTGCATCCTCCCCGCCCCCCAACCCGTGGACCCTCCCTCCACAAGCTGTCAGGAGAGGCAGCATGAACTCGCTGGGGCTGATGGGGCCAAGCCAGAGGTGCACACTCAGGGCCACAGCACCCCTGGAGGAAGCTACCATCTGGGGTGCCAGATGTGTGCCCAGGAGGATGCGCTGGAGCTCACGGCAGAGGGATAATTCAGCCAGGGAGATGAACATTAGGACAGGCTTCTCGTAGCCTGGGGTTGGGGTGGCTATGTTGCCACCACTGGTGCTTAGTACGTATTAGCAGGCATGGGTGTTCCCAGCTTACCACAAGGATGTTACAAGATGTGGAAAATGGTGGGAGCTGCTACAAGGCGCCACGTGGATCGGAAGGAGGGAACAGGGGCAGAGTGACAGATAGCCCAGAGACTGTGCAGCTGAGAAGTAGGGCCACACCAGAGCAGGATGGGGGTACAGAAGAGTAAGAGGTTGTCTTTGGGGGTGTGGAGGGGATCGGGGTGCCCTACAGCCGTGAGTGCCTAGGCCTTTGATCAAGGGGACCCTGGAAATGTTAGGGAGGGGACGGCCACCTGGAAGCCGTGGCCCACCAGCATTCTCTGCCCCTCCCGTGCCCTGCAGACCCGCGAGGCTGCCTTTCTGGCCTGCTGCCTAAAAGGGCAGAGCCTGACGCATTGCAGTAATCTAAGCCTATTTTAGACCAAAGTGGAAGTTATATTTTTGGGAACATTGCATCTAAGAGAAAAGTGAAATTATGGGTGTATTTTAAGCAACCAGAAAGGCTTCCTTGGAATTTGCAAAAAGAGTTGATTAAAAGGCAAAGCATAGCTCTGGGCCCAGGACATCCCTGCCATGGCCACTGCCCTTTCAGAGTATTCTGGGCACTTTGCTGCACCAGGGCTGGGTGGTGGGTGGGGATGTCCAGCCATCATCTATCAGGTACATCTGCCTCGCTGTTTGGGGCAGGGATGCAGCCGGGCGTCGAGTGGCCACAGGGCCTGGCAGCCTATTTGTTTCCTAGCGATTATCCAGGATGGAGTGGCTTCAGGGCCCTGTCCCCAGCATCACTGGGGAGTTTCCCTCTGGAAGTTTCCTTCTGTGTCATTCAGTCGCTGCTGGCCGCAGCCAGTTCCCGAGGCCAGGCCCAGCAAGACCTCAGTTACCTGAGGCCCAGAAGTGATCTGTCTTTTGGAAAGGCCGAGGGGTCAAGCCCAAGGCTCTCGGTCAACCGCCCAGCCACTGACCAGCCCTGCGACCCCAGCTCATGGCTGTAGACCGGCTCCTCCTGGGTGGAGGGGGAAATAGCCACCCGCTGGCAATGGTCAGGCGCCCGGACCCAAAGCCTTCCATGGTGTGAGCTATCAGGATACGCTAGATGGTATCCTCACCCCTTTAATAGAGAGTAAGTCACAGCAACCTGTGAGTATTTACACGCTTCCACTTAGCCCTTCCTGAGGGGCCAGGGATCTCCAGGGCAGCCAGTTTTTAAAAAAAAATTTTTTTAATTGAAGTGTAGTTGATTTACAATGCTGTGCCAATCTCTGCTGTACAGCAGAGTGACTCAGTTATACACATACATATGTTCTTTTTTTTCATATTCTTTTCCATTATGGTTTATCACAGGATATTGAATATAGTTCGCTCTACAGTAGGACCTTGTTGTTTATTCATCCTGTATATAATAGTTTACATCTGCTAATCCCAAACTCCCAGCCTTTCCCTCCCCCACCCCCCTCCCCCTTGGCAACCACAAGCCTGTTCTTTATGTCTGTGAGTCTGTTTCTGTTTTGTAGACAGGTTCATTTGTGCTATATTTTAGATTCCACATATAAGTGATAGCATATGGTATTTCTCTTTCTCTTTGTGACTTACTTCACTTAGTATGATAATCTCTAGTTGCATCCATGTTGCTGCAAATGGCATTATTTTTTCTTTTTTATGGCTGAGTAGTATTCCATTGTATATATGTACCACATCTTCTTTATCCATTCATCTGTCAATGGACATTTAGGTTGTTTCCAGGTTTGGGCTATTGTGAATAGTGCTGCTATGGACGTAGGGGTGCGTGTATCTTTTTGAATTACGCTCGGTTCTTAGCCAGGGGTGATTCTGCCATCAGGGGACATTTGGAAATAGGTTGTTTCAGGTTTGGGCTATTGTGAATAGTGCTGCTATGGACGTAGGGGTGCGTGTATCTTTTTGAATTACGCTCGGTTCTTAGCCAGGGGTGATTCTGCCATCAGGGGACATTTGGAAACGTCTGGAGATGTTTTTCTGGTTGGCCAAGGATGCTGCTCAACATCCTACGGTGCACAGAACAGCCCCTCTGCAAAGGATGGTACGTCCCCAAATGCCAGTAGTGCTGAGGCCGAGAAACCCGCTCTAGTTTAGGGGCCTTTAAGACGTACAGTTGAAAATCAGGCCTGGGGCTCTGGACAGAGTCTGCAGGGAGCTGTGTGGATCCAGGAGCCACTGCAGGGACAGAGCTGCTTACTGGAGGTGTGAATATTGGTGAGGCTGTGGGGAGGGGGAGAGAGAAGATTACAAGGACCTGAAGCCCCAGAGGGAACTTCTCCAGTTCTGCCAAAGTGCCTGGACCAGTTCTTTCCCCTCAGCATGTGACTGTGTCCCTCCCCTTGGAATTTACCACCTCCAGGTCCTCTGGGCCAAGAGCCACCTCTGCCAGGAAGCCCGACTCAACAGTGCATGTGCTGTGTGACCTACAGCAAGTTGACCTCTCTGCTCTGCCTGCTGATCTCTCCTGCCCCAGGGCCTTTACACATGCTGCACCCACCTGTGTCATCATCTAAAGGCCACCCCGAAGCCTCCTGGGAGAGGCAGAGGAGAGCTCTAGAAGGTCACAAGGCCAGCAGAGTCCTAGCACAGAACCAGCACAGTGTGGCTCCCTGCCCCACACCCTGAGGCTCTGAGGGGCCCTTTGGTGTTCAGGGCCCACTTGTTTCCTGCAGGAGCTAGTCTAGCTTAGCAGCCCCAGATTTCAGCTATAACAGAGCAGGGAGTGAGTGTGCCCTGGGATGAGGTCCTGGCAATGCTGAGGTTGGAGGGACACCTCATGGGGATCCAGCCCTCCCGTGCATGGGCAGCCTTCTGCACCCGTTCCAGAGCTGCCCCATAAAGAAGATGGGGGGTGCCAAGGAGAGGCCCCCCACAAGAGAAACGAAGGCTGGGGCAGGCCTGTGATGGAAGGTCGGAGGGAGGTTCGCATCCACCTGAAAAAGAGGTGGCTGGAAGCACTTTACGCCAGAGCACTGGGGACATCAAAGGGCCTTTGGACCCAGTGATCCTCCTAGACTCAGATCAGCACCAGCCGTGGCTTCCCCAGACCCAAGGAAGATGGAGTAACCCACCAAGGCAGGCCTGGCCATTGCTCCTACTGTCCCTTTTCAAAGAGTAGATACAGTGGAGATCACTCAGCCATGAAGAAGAAACACTGACACATGCTACAACGTGGATGAACCTCGAAAATGTTGCACTGAGTGAAAGAAGCCAGACACAGAAGTCCACATATTTATGATCCCATCCACATGAAGTGTCCGGAACAGGCAAATCCAAGGAGACAGAAAGCAGATTAGTGGTTGCCGGGGTCTGGAGGAGGGGGGATGGGGAGTGGCTGCTCTCGGGGACAGCGTTTCCTTTTGGGGTGATGAAATGTTCTGGAACTTGATAGAGGTGACAGTTGCACAACGTAGCGAACATGTCAAATGCCACTGAATCGTACGTTAAAATGGTGAATTTTATGTTATATGAATTTTAGCACAATTAAAACAGAAATGCAGAGCGGGCTGTACATATCTGGAACGCTCCCCGTCAGGTCCCACGACATCCACCCCTCGGATTCCTTCACATCTATCTTGCAGTGGGCAGACAGGAGCCTAGCCATTCTAGAGCCGGTCCTATCAGCTCTGGCCTCTGGGGTGGCCCCAGGGGTACCTGAGCTCCATCTCCCAGGGCCTCACCCCAGCCCCTGATCCAGCAGCAGGACGTGGGACTGGCTTGAAGTCAGACCTGAGCCCCATCCCTACGGAACAGGCCCTCTTAGGTGGAATTTCTCAAGCAAGTGTGGGAAGTGCCTCCAGAATGTTTCATCCAGCCACTTGTCTTGAACATCACCAGTTCCATCCATGAATATTCGAAGTGGAACATTCATTATGCTAATTGGCAAAACCCTCCCCCAAGGTTGAGTGACAATGAAATTGGCCAGAGCGGGTTTGCAGTGGCTGCTCCCGTGGAGTGTATCCTGGATCAAGCAGTTTAAGCTTAAGCCCTGACGTGGTAGTTTATACCAGGGATCTGCAAACTGTTTCTGAAAAAGGCCACACTAATTAGCATTTCCAGATTTTAGTGCCACGCAGTCTCTGTCACTACTTAGCTCACAGCTACTCACTCTGTATCGTAGAGCAAAAGCAATACGTAAACAAACGGGTGGGGTCGTTTGCCAGTAAAACTTTATTTGCAAAAACAGGCAGTGGGAGAGAAGCATCAAAGATACCCAGATTGAAGGACATCTTACAATATACTCAACGTGTCCTCCTTAAAACTGTCAAGGTCTCAAAAAACGAGTCCGAGAAACCTGGCGTGGAGCCGTCAAGGAGATGTGAGGACCGAATGTAACGTGGGATCCTGGGACAGAAAAGGGGACATTAGGCGGGGAAATGAGAACATCCGAATGAAATGCTAACTTAGTTTAATAATAATATATCAGTCAATATTGGTTCATTTGTTCGTTGTGACAAATGTGCCACCATAATATTAACAGTAGGGGAAACTGAGTGTGGGGTACTTGGGAGTTCTCTGTAATATTCTTAGAAGTTTCTTGTAAATCTAAAACTGTGCTAAAATTTAAAAGTTATTAAAGAAAAGAAAGGTATCAAGCCAGATTTGGCCTGTGGGGCATAGTCTGTGGACCCCCCCCCCCCCCCAACCACACACACACACACACACACACACACACACTTAGACAAAATCCCACCACATCCATGAGATGCAAATCTCAGGTAAGGTCCTGGCAAACTGAACTTTGACCCCACGCACCTCTGCCCTCTCCTACTTCTCATTTCGGTCGGCTGAGCCACCACCACTGGTCTTTGGTGCTTTCCTCTATCACCTGCATACTCGCTATCACCATATCCTGTTGTCTCTTCCTCTGAAATATTTCCTGCCACTGCCCGGGCTCCAGCTGATGGCCCCGCTGGTGTGTACAGGTGACAGTGTCCAGCAGCCGGGGTGGTGTCCACGGTACTGGCTTCTCAGCCAGGCCTGCGTCAGAACAAAGCACAACCTCTTGTCAGGACTGGGGCCAAGCCACTGAGCCCAGTTTCCTAGATAATCCCTTGCTTCTTGGGGCTGTGAGGAATCACAGCTGAGAGGTGGCTCTGGGCAATGATTTTTCTTCCTGCGCCTGTTCCTTCATCATCACGGGGGCCTGATTTCTTCTCCCTCTCCCCTCCACCTTACAGTGCCTGGCTGAGCAAGGCTACCGAGTGGCAGTCAGGATGTGAATTGGACCCATCTGGGGTTGGGGTACTGGTGGGGAGTGGCTGATCTCGGTGAAACCCTGGAATATGAAAGTTTCCTGTCTCTTGGGGCTAAGCGTGAGGAAAGCTGTCTAATTAAACTAAGTATACTGAGCACGAAGCTCTTTGCTCTGTCCCACTGTAGACTATCAAGACCCCTACTCCAGGTGTTCAAGAAAGAGGGAGGGGTGTAAGTAGACATCCTCTTGCTTTATTTCTCCCCAGAGGTACTTCACTCTCATAATAAACCCTAGGGCAATAGTTCTCACCCTTCCAGGAATCAGAATAGCCGCAGGCTCTGGTTTAGGAATTTTGACTCCTTAGCCTTTCCAGAAATTCTGCAAGTCTGGGTTGAGGCCCAAGTCTGTATCATTTGTATGTTTTTGTTGTTGTTGTTGTTGTTTGCGGTACGCGGGCCTCTCACTGCTGCGGCCTCTCCCGTTGCGGAGCACAGGCTCCGGACGCGCAGGCTCAGCGGCCATGGCTCACGGGCCCAGCCGCTCTGCGGCACGTGGGATCTTCCCGGACCGGGGCACGAACCCGCATCCCCTGCATTGGCAGGTGGGCTCTCAACCACTGCACCACCAGGGAAGCCCCCAAGTCTGTATCTTTAACAAATCCCCACAGCTCATACTTGGATTCTCAACCTTTTCTCTCTCTCACCGTAACCTACCAGAGCAGCAAGGTAGTGGTGACTCATGGTGGGGGCGGGGGAATCTTGACAATTCTGACTCTCCTTCCCCACTGTTGTAATCAGGGGAGCCCCAGGATGACAGGTTTGCTCACCCCAGGTATGGAGGGTGGGCCCAAGGGGAGCCTGGGGCCCCAAGGGGCATCCCTCTCCCCAAGAGTTTGGAGAGAGGCTACAGCACCTGTAGGGAGGGTAGAGGGAGCTCTGGAGACCACAGACTGTCCCTCCAGCCCACCCCTGGAAGCTCAACTTTCCTCACGTATGCCAATGCTTAGTTTTGCTGCATGGAAAGTATCAGAAGTCCTTGCTGTTCTCATCATCAGCACCATGCAGTTTGGGATTTGTGTAGGAAAACAAACATCATCCTAAAATGAAACCTTCCATAATGAGCCACCACTTATGGAACAAGCCCTCCACTCACACTCCCCACTTGGCTCAGCCTAAGTATGGCTCCTTCCAGTCCGCCAGGCCTAGTCCCAGATGCGTCCCACCACACAAATGCAAACCAAATCAGTTGCAAAGTGAGGTTGAAAAATCTTGCAAAAGGTGCATGATTTCAGGAAGTCATCAAAAGTGACCTGGAGAATTGCTCTGACTTATAGTTACTCAGCCACACTCACAAGCAGCAGATGGGGAAGAGAGCTAGTGATGGAAGCCTGAATTTCAGAAGGGAATGAGTCCATCGTGTTGCTAAATCTAAACAGGTTCATTCTGCCTAAACGGAGAGAATTTTCAGCTTGACTCACAAAGCAAAGTTCAACTCCATGCTTTATGAACAAGACACAACTAAACCAAAGTAGTTCAGGAAGCTAAAAGTAAAGGGACAGGCACAGATATATCAGGCAGATAGAAACAGGATAGAACACAGCTGCAGTTGTGATGTGTAAAAGGTAGAGCTCAGGCCTCTGAACATCACATGATGAAGAATATTCATCATAATGCCCAAATCCTCAATTTACTCTCAAGGTATAATAGTTGTCAACATCTATGCATCATACAACACAGCAGCTGCTTTTACAAAGCAGAAATTATAAAAGATACTGGGAGAAATAGTTGCAAACACATAACATAAGGCTCGTTGAGTGGACAGCAAATAAACAGGGATGTAAGATGCCCAAACGACACATTTAGCCAGATCTTGTGGCCGTGTTGCAAACCCTTCACTCCAATATGAGAATAAGTCTTAAGTATTCATGGAATGTTCACAAAACTCATCCCTATATCAGGTCACAGAGAAAGCATCTAGAATTTCCAAAATGGGAAATATTATAGTCAGTGCTCTTAACAATGCAATAAAACTAGAAATTAACTTTTTTAAAGCCCTTCCATATGGAAAAAAAAATTTTTTTAAGAAAAACTAGCCTTGGGCTTCCCTGGTGGCACAGTGGTTGAGAGTCCGCCTGCCGATGCAGGGGACACGGGTTCGTGCCCCGGTCTGGGAAGATCCCACATGCCGCAGAGCGGCTGGGCCCGTGAGCCATGGCTGCTGAGCCTGCGCGTCCAGAGCCTGTGCTCCGCAACAGGAGAGACCCGCATACCGCAAAAAAAAAAAAAAGAAATAAAAACTAGTCTTCTGTTAAGTCTTGGATGAAGGGGAAGTTAAAAACCAAAATTGTGGGTTTTCTGAAAATCAGTGACCAAAACTGTGTATTATCAGAATCCATGAGATGTGTTTAAAGCAGTAATGAGAGGGCAATTCGTAGCCGTAAACACGTTATATCCATAAATATGAACAAATGAAAGTAAGCGAATTAATTTCCCAACTCTAAAACCTGAGAAAAAGAACCAAGTAAACCCCAAAGAGAATGACTTGGGTATCAAATGGATAAGATGAGCCCTCAGGGATCTTGATGAATCCCTCAAATATTTTTGGTACAGTAAGAACCAAGCAAGACCCTCCCCCATCAAAGCTTAATTTGTTCTTTATTCTTTCTGTGATCTACATGTGGTTTCATTTATAACCTAAACCAAAATTCAGTGAAGTATGAGATACAATAACTTGTTTCATACTGGATTTCTTTGTTTTTCTAAGATTCGATCACCCCACCTCCCCGCCACTCACTCCACGGCACAGTTTACCATGAAACTTCAGCCCCTGGTAGGAATCTGTTCATTTCAAAGGGCCTTGTTCTGGCCCCAGGAGCCCTTGTTTTCAGCGTTTCTGTCCGTCTGTGGCTGACAGTCAGTGCCCTTCCGGATGAGAGTAACAGAGCCTGTTATAAACTGGGGGCACGGAGGTGGGGTGAGTCTTATGTCCTGTCAGCACTCAGCTCTCTCTACGTGCCTCCATCCGCCCGTCTGTCTGTCCATCCAGCCTGCCAGGTGTCCCAAGCCCCGTGGGCAACAGGAAGAGAACAGAACCCGGGCTAAGGCTGGATGTCAGCCAGGCCCTGGAACGTTTCCACTTCCTCATCTGTGATTTGGGGAGCCTTGAGGTTGGGGGTGATTCCTCCACTTCCTGCCCGGCATCCACAGGCCCACGGTGGCTGCAGCTATCACCTACATGGGCTGGCAGGGGGTCGGGGGTCCCATCTTCCTCCCCACAGCCACCGCCTCTCGCCACCGTCATCGCCACCCCCTTCCCACCGTCATCCTTGTCCTCACCCTCCCTGGATCCATCTCCCTCCATCTGTTCTCTGCACAGCAGCTCTGTGGAAATCGCATCAGCCGTGCTTTTCCCTTCCCCACCTTCCACCCCCTCCACTCCCAGCCCCCAGGGAGCTTTTCTGTCTCTCCACACAGCCCCTCTGAGCCTGTGACTCCACTAGCCCATTCTGCCCTCCATGCTTCCTGGTCCTGCTTCTCTGTGTCCCTACTGTGCTTTGGGGGGAGACCAGTCAGCCCAGGCAACACTCACACTCTCTCCTGCTCACCTTGCATGTCTGAGTGTTGGAGTCTTCTCCTGGCCCCAGCACTGCCCTGGCCCCCTTTGGGAGAAGGGGACGTTTAACCGAGAGCCTCTAGAACAGTGGCTGGCACACCTACCCTGTAAAGGGCCCACGGGTCAGTATTGTCAGCTCTGCTGGACCAGTCTTCACCACCATGACTCAACTCTGCCACAGTCCAAAAGCAGACACAGACCGTCCGTAAACAGACATGGCTGTGCGCCAGCAGAACTTTATTCATGGTGGCTGCAAGTCGAATTTCATATCACTTTCATGTGTTGTGACATACATATTCTTTAGATTTTTTTTTTCAAGCATTTAAAAGTGTGACAACCATTCTTAGCTCACAGACCACACAGAAACAGGTGGCTGGCCGTAATTTGCTGACCCTGGTAGAGGTCAATGTCTAAGCCTGCCACCCACCCCGCATTCCCCCCATCCTGGGCATCATGTAGGTGTCCTCCCCATGGCCACGTCCATTCATGTACGGGTCGTCTGTGGCTGCTTCACGCTCCCACAGCAGAGTTGAGTTGTTGCAGCAGAGCCCCAAATATTTATTAGCTGGCCCTTCATGGAACAAGTTGGCCCGCCCCTGGTTCACACAGATGGTCCCGTTTCATCCTCAAACAACCTGAGAAGACAGGGGTTTACCCCTTCATTTTACAGGAGAGGAACTTGAAACTCAAGAGCAGTGAACTAATTTGTCGGAATCCCCTGCCAACGCAGAGCTGTTCTCCTGGGCTTCTCACTAGAAGTAGCCCTCCACCCCACACACACCTGGGGGTTATTTTCCTGGCATTTCCACACAGGAGAGCCCCAGCCTGACTGGGTGCCCCTGGGGATGTTTGCTCAGCAGACACAGCAGAGCAGATCTCCAGGGCGCCCCGGGCCATGGGACGCCTCCCAGCTCTCCTGCGGCCCGACAGTCGCCTGTGTCCCCAGATGGACACGATCTGGGCATGGGCTGAGCGCTGTCTCACATACAAAGGTACGCCTGGAACTTGGAGAGCACTTGGGAGAGTAAAATAGCCCGAGTTCCAGCGGTGGGGCTGCCGTGCCAGGGCTGGTTCCCAGTCACCCTCGGGTGTTGCCTTTCTGCACCCACACCCAGGGCTGGAACAAGAGGGCTCCTGCAGGCCGGCGAGCAGGAGACAGTGTCCCTTTCAGCCCCATTTTTAGGCTTCACAGTGGCCTAATATTTGCTAGCGTTCTCTTACCATTCGCAGCCTCTCCTGGCAACAGTGGTCACTCCTCTCTGGCCTTGACTGGACACGAGATTTGGAAGTCCTGTATGGCATGGCTTGTGGTCCCGGGGTGGGGAACAGAGGCTCTGCCCAGATGTGGCATCACAGGGGGAGGGGCAGTGTCAAGGTCATGAGAGGCAGTGGGCAGCCTCCAGGGTGTCGGGAGGTGATGACATCTGAGCCATGGCCAAGGTGGACGTGGAGGGGGCATCCCTGTCGGAGCACCACCAGGGAGGGGGCTCTCTGAGGCTACAATGGTGCCAGACACAACGACAGCCGTTGTCAAGTGAATGAATGAGCACTGTTGTCAAGTGAGTGAATGAAACCACATGTACAAAAGCACCACACACTTGGGAAGGGAGGTCCCTGCGGCTAGATCAGGAAAACAGAAGGCCGACCCCACAACCAAGACGAAACCACCGCAGCAAGTGAGGACGGCTGCAGATGTATCTGAGGGCAAAGGAGTTATCCCAGTTCAGGCCACCTCCGCCTGGCTGGGAGGACCACCACCGTGCAAGGTGAGGCTGAGGGACTTTTCTCCAGGGAAACCCCTTCTCTGGGGTCAACTGTCAACACAGGAGATAGCAAGCACATTTGCCTTGGTGAGCTCATTCAATGGGGCTTTTCAGTTTTGAAATCGGAAAGCAAAACACTGTTTGCCTTAATGCAGTCTGTCTCAAGGCTTGTCCGGTTTTCATATGGGATGCACAAGAGACCAGGTGTGAACTCAAGGCTCGGGAATCCACCTGCCGGGCTGCCGGGGCAGGCAGACGCCCCGAAAAGTCTCAGGCCTGCTCACCTGGCTCCCAGCTCTGAGAACCAGCCTGGACCAGGGACTGAGCAGCTACGGGCATGGTGTGAGTTGGGGGTAGGAGCAGACTTCGGGGAGGTCAGTTGACCTCTCTGTGCCTCAGTTTCCTCATCGGAAATGAGGAAGGCAGGTCTGTCCCTTAGAGGAATTCGAGCAACGGATCGAGTCACAAGCCCGCAGCACTCCTGGCGTGGGGCTGGTATACATCACAGGTCATTCTTTGATGTTATATCGCCGTTCTTCCTAAAATACTTATTGCTCATTCCAACAGAGAGAAGAGCCATCCTGTTTAGATAGAAAATGTACTGTCTAGAAATTTCTGGCTATGTAGGCTGCTCAACCCTGGATGGCTTTTTTTGGGGGGGTGGGGGGGTCTGTTGGGTCTTAGTTGCGGCGCGCAGAATCTTTCGTTGTGCACAGGCTCTTCGCTTCACTGAGGTGCTCGGGCTTCTCTCTAGTTCTGGCGCGCAGGCTTAGTTGCCCCGCGGCACGTGGGATCTTAGTTCCCCGACCAGGGATTGAACCGGTGTCACCTGCATTGGAAGACGGATTCTTAACCACTGGACCATCAGGGAAGTCCCCAACCCTGGACGTCTTTGATTTAAAAAACCTTTTTTAGTCTCCCCAAAGAAGAACCTCAAAGACAGAGGCAGTTAGCAGACAGCCAGACATCCCCTGGCTCTTGGCATCCTTGTCAGGGTGGGGGGGCCACCTGGAGGGGGCACATGATCTGAGGAAGTCGGGGTACGGCTGCTTCGTTCATTTTACCTAGAAACCGTGCTTGGGGGTGGGGTTGAATTAATGGGTCATCTCTTTATGGTTTTTTCCTTTCGTTAGGTAAACTTTTAGCATGGTTCTATCTTTTTTTCCAAGTGTACAGCTTATATTAGAAGCATGTCTTTTATATTATAAAAGGGAAAAAAAGCATTTCAAAGAAAGTAGAGGCCTCTCTCGAATAGCGTTTTGCCAGAGCCGTGGATCGTCTGACGTGATGGGAAGACAGCATGAGCATGTGGCCACGCCTGCCCCAGTGCCAGATCATATCGCATCACTGCTGGCACCTAGGTCCCGCTTCATCCCTTCCATCCATCCCCAACCCCACATGATCCACCAGGCACACCAGCCACCCTTGTGCTTGGAGGCAGTGCACGGCCCCGGGAACAGCTACACAATAGCTCCCCTGGCTTCGGGTGCCAGGCCAGCATTTCCTCCTCCTCTAAGGGACGTATAATAGCACCAACCGGATATTTTTAGATCAGCTTTGAAAAGTCGCAGTGTGTTGAGACTGCATACCAGACGCATGAGGTCACTAGGCCCCGCGCTGGTAATCGCAGAACCAGAGAGATGGTGGGCCCTCACATCCCGAAGACATTCCCTCTTATCCCCAGGACGCCAGGCCTGGTTGTTTCCTTAGAAATCGCCACAGAGACTTGTCCCGAGTTCAGAAGGGACCACTATGGCTCTTCTGGATGCAAATGTGCATTTCTGGGCTGTCTCTGCGGAGGCCCTGAACACAGGCACTGCAGGGACTTAGGACTTGCCCCTGGAGGGAGCCCACTCGGTGTCAGGCACCCCTCTGCCATCTGTTTGAAGTTAGGACATGCAGGACTTGGCATGCTCTCTCGTGGGAGCTCATTTTACCACAAAGCAGGTCTGTCCTCAGCTCAGACACCACCCTGCAGGGTCTGGAAGGAAAGGAGGAGACAGATCTGCTGTCTGCTTTTCTCAGAGCTGTGGCTTTACCCCATGGGCTTTACCCCTTTAAAAGCTGAACTTAGAGGGAACAGGAGGTTAAACCTGGAAAGACAGTTTTCTTCGCCAGGGAGCCCATCAACGCCTGCAGTGCGCGTGGGGACCCTCATGACAGGAGGGAGCCCCAGACAACCCGACCCTGCAAACCCCTTTTTCCTCCATCTGTACACAGCAGTGCTTCTCAACTCGGGCAATTCAGCTCTCTCTGGGGATGTTCTGCGTTGTCCCAGATGCTACCGGCATCTGGTGGGTGGAGACCAGGGATGCTGCTCAACACCCTACAGTGCACAGAACAACGGCCCCACCCCAGAGGAGGATCCCATCCCAAGTGTCAGCAGTGCTGAGGTCAGGAGAGCAGGGCAGACCGTGGCCTGGCCCCCAGCAGCTGGCCTATAGCTCGGTCACACACATCAGGATGCTGTGAAGAACAGGAGGGGGTGTGGTCTCTGTGGCTGCTGTCTGACTCCAGAAAGCACCTTCTCAAGCTCGGTTCTGCTCCGCCAGGCCAGGTGGAGAGCCCCCCTCAAAGGGCTCCCCCAACCCCACCCTGAAGGTACCCCCTTTGCAGTCGGGGCCGGGTTGCCTCTCTGGGGCCGCCTCCTCCTCTGTCACTCCCCTGCTTGGCAACTTGGCAGTTGGTTCAGGTTTTACAGCGAGGGCCGTTTCTGGGGTCTGGAGCCCCAGGGGCAGCCGGGCAGGAAGTCACTCATCCTGTGACCTGATCAGCCAAGAGCGTGACAGGCGCATGGGCCCAACCGGTAGGGGTGGGGGGG
>NW_006788006.1:2202478-2235644 GCF_000442215.2 Lipotes vexillifer
GGGGGGGGGGGCTCAGCCCTGATCGCAAGCTCTGCTGAATGGAACCATTTTCCCAGGAAGAACCCCAGGCCTTCCAGCAGATGCTTTCTCATGGGGCTTCTGCCTTCAGGCGGTCGCACCAGAAGCTCTGATCAATGAGGAACCTGCATGCATCCCCCCTGCAGAATGAGGATTTCAAGAAAATCCCAGCTCCTCTCAGTGTCTCCCTGTTCCTGGCTCCCCTGAGAGCCTGGCCACCTCTCTGCACCCTGCCCTTGTCCCCTGCCCCACACACACATATCCAGACCTTGGCAGTGGCTTTCCCACCTCCTTCCAGCTGCCGCCTTCCTCCCTCCAACCTCCTCTGCCCGGCTCAGCCTCCTCAAACGGGAACAGTGTGAGCCTGACACCTTTTTCGTTTCTGCCAAGCTTCCCTTTTCATGTGTAACTTCGGGGTGTCACCCCCCCCATGCCATCTCTGCCTCCTCCCTTCCTCTGCCCGGCCTCACCACCACCTCTTATACTGGCCTCTCACTCCCCCAAAACAGGGAACCCCACTCCCCAGGTACCTTTCCTGCCCTGAGTGCCCCCCAAGGCTCCACCACACCCTCTCCCTGGCTATTCTCCCTGTCTGGGTACCATGTGGAAAGGGGGTACCCCAGGAACCTTCGTGGGGGACAGAGGGTGTTCTCTGTTGTAATCTGGATGGTGGTCACATGGGAGACCCCACGGGGACTTCACCAAGCCACAGGCTCTGAGCACTATGCAGCCTTTCCTCTATATACTGGGAATGAAGCCCTGATTCTTACCACGGTGTGGTTGAACCCCGAAAACATCAGGCTGAGGGAAAGAAACCGGACGCAAAAGGCCACCTAGTGTATGCCCTCACTTTCGTGAAATGTCCAGAACAGGCAAATCCAGAGACAGAAAGCAGATTCGTGGTTACCAGGGGCTGGGGGAGGGGGTTGGGGAGTGACGGCTCATGGGGATGGGTCTCCTTTTGGGGTGACGGAAATGTTCTGGAACTAGATAGAGGTGATGGTTGCACAACATTGTGAATGTACTAAATGTCACTGAAGTGTTCACTTTTAAAAACTTAGTTTTATGTTATGCCAGTTTTACCCCAATTTAAAAAAAAAAAAATTTGCAGTGAACCAGCTTGTCATCCCATGGAATTGCAGGACCCCTCCAGCCTGGAACAGGAGACCTGTCCCCACGTCTGCTCCCTCACACTGCAGGTGTCCAGCCTGGAGCCCGTATCAACCCAGGGCCTAGCAAACTCCTTCTGGAAGTAAATATTCTGGATAATAAATATTTTCGGCTTTGCAGGCCAGATGGTCTCTGTCACAGCTACCCTGCCATCATGGCACAGAAGCAGTTGTGGACAACCAGTAAATGAACGGTCCTGACTGTGTGCCAACACACTTCATTTATGGATGCTGACATGGGAATAGGATTTTTACATGGCAGGGAATATTACTCATCTTGGGGTTTTTTGTTTTTTTGGGTTTTGGGGGGTTTTGTTTTGAAACCATTTACAAATGTAAAAAGCATTCTTGGCTGACGGGCAATACAAAAACATGCAGTGGACTGGATTTGGCCCACAGGCCGGAGTTTGCTACGTGAACAGTTATTACTGAAAAAGAATTCTGACAATTGGCATTTCTAATGTCCAGGACTTAAAACTTGAACCCCTCCCACACCCCCAAACACAGAGATAAAGAGTAAGCCCATGGGATGCGCTGGGGCTACCTACCTTTCTGTTCTCCAGGTCTCACCTGGAGTCTCTGCGTGACTTCCAGGGAGCCCCCAGGCTCCAGGCTGAGGCCTGTAGAAACTTTATCCTCACAACCTGAAAACCTGCTTTTGTTTTCCTCCCAGGCTTTCGGGAATGCTAAAACTGCTCACAACAACAATTCCAGCCGATTTGGGAAATTCATCCAGGTCAACTACCTGGAGAGCGGCATCGTGAGAGGGTGAGTCTGTAGCCACCCAGGCTGTGCACTCAGCCCTCGGTCTGAGGTCCTGAGCTTCCCTGCGGCGGGGTGCCAGGACTGAGCCAGCAGAGAGCTGGGTGCTGAAATCGTGGGCTGGCAGGCATTTGTGAATAGTACAGGGAAGCAAGTGTGATTTTCAGTCGTTGATGTGAAAGTCTGAGCGGTGGGTCGAGGTGGGAGTGTGGGTGGGGGAAGGGCGGCACCTTCGTAACCAACCCTACCTTCCCCAGGGCAGCCCCATGGGCCCAGGCACCCACGGAGTAAGTATAATGAGCTAGAGGTCCTAGCATGATAGCGTTTGCCAAGAACAGGCAGGGGCACGCCACAGGTGCCCTGGTCTTGATGTTTCTAATTCAGTGGGTCTAAGGATGCCACAGGGAGAGTTGATGTGGACTCTGGCATTTGCCAAACATGCCCCTTTAGCTAGAAGGAGACGTGATGCTGGGTAGCAAAGTGAGGCAGTTGTCCAGGCAAGTACTCAAAGGAGGTGGGTGGGTGAGAGGGAGGGTTTGTAGATTGATGGATGGACTCATGGGTGGGTGGGTGGATGGATGGATGGATGGATGGATGGATGGGTAGATTCATGGATGGGTGGACAGATGAATAGATTCATGGATGGATGGATGGACTCATTGGTGGATGGGTAGATTCATGAGAGGCTGGTGGGTAGATTGATGGATTTGGATGGACAGATGGATGAATATAGGTGGATGAGTCCATAGGTGGTAACTGGACTGTGAAGTTGACTGCCTGGTGGAAGTTAAAACAGGTCTACATTTTGTGCCAGAAATGTGAGTTCCTTAGGTGAGGGCACAGTTAAATTCAACTAAATGTGTAATGTTGAAATTGTGTTCCAAAAAAAAAAGAAAGAAAGAAATTGTGTCCATTTGTAATCTGTGCAATGGTTATACTAATGAAAATATCTTGCAGCTTTATACAATGAGTTAATGTTACAAGGAATTATCTATTTTGTCATAATGTCATTTCAGAATTTAATACTATAGGATTTTTTTTCTTTAAAAAAATTATATTCTGGGTAGTTTCAAGTAGTTAAAAAAATGTAATTGTGATTTAATACTGCATAGGGTTTTGGATATTTTTCTAACAGGCAAAGGTCTTATGAGCCAATAAAACTATTTCACAGTGGGAAAAAAAAAAAAAGGCTTTTCGGCACAGTCCATTGCCTGGTGGCTCGAAGGAACCCACCCCCTCCACATTCTGATGTGAGGGTCTGCAGTAGCAGTGGGATTTGCGAAGGCTCCAGGTGATGTTCTGAGCATCAGGATAAGAAGCCTTAAATGTTAGACGTGGGGAGACCCGAGCAACAGGCCCCTGGAGGCCGTGAGAAGGCGCCGGTGTTTCAGGAAGGGAGAGGTCCTCCAGGACTTCAAAGTGTCCAGGTTCTTCTGTCCATCTAAACCTAACTGACGATCATTTCAGTTGATGGTGCCTGTTCAAGACGAGGACAGAAATGTTATTTTCCCAAATCCTTCAGCCTCTGGCTTCTTTCCTTTTTCCCACTGCCCAGGCTCTGATGGGCAGTAGTGCAGGAGAGAGACCCTCAATAAACACAGCATCTGCTCTGGCCCCTTAGCCCTCAGGGACACTTAGGAAGTGGGCCTCAGCCCGCCATGGGCTGTCCAGTGGTCCCTTCCCGACTACTGCTGGGCCCAGCTTGGCATCTGCATGGGCGGAGCCACCCACCTGTCCCCACCTGCCCCGCAGGTTTCAGCCCTTTCTCCACAAAGACCCTCACTCATTTTACTTTATGTTATTCTATTCTAGTCTACTCTAATCTACTCTATGCTGTGCTGCGTGGCTTGCAGGATCTTAGTTCCCCGACCAGGGATTGAACCCGGGCCCCGGCAGTGAAAGCGCTGAGTCCTGACCACTGGACCGCCAGGGAGTTCCCCCTCACTCCTTATTTTAAATCTGCTTTTCTCCCATGGGTCCATATCTTGCACAGTTGTATCTGCCACATTGCAGGCCTCTGACCAGCAGGAAAAGCCCAGCGTATCTTACTGGGTAGAGGACACAGAAACAAACTGTTTCTTTAGTTCCAGTGGCTCCTTGGGAGCAGAGACACCAAAAGGCTGCACATGTTCTCCTGGGTCCCAGGCTGGCTCTGCAGGCCAGAAGCCAGAGCCTTTGCTGCCAGTGGGCACCGCTCCCCGCCTTCTCCACCCAGATTGCTCCTTCCTGCGTTCTCCATTTCATGTCCTGTGGCTGCTGAAACAAAGTACCACAAACTGATTGGCTCAAAACAATAGTTTATTCTCTTACAGTTCTGGAGGTCAGAAGTCCAAGATCAAGGTGTGGGCAGGGCCACACTCCCTCCAGAGGCTCTAGGGGTGGATCCCTCCTGGCCTCTTCCAGCTTCTGGGGGCTCCAGGCATCCTTGGCTTGTGGCCGCATCACCCCAATCTCTGCCTCTGTCTTCACGTGGTCTTCTCCCCCGAGTCTCTCTGTGATCTTCTCTTCTGTCCTTTGGGACACTTGTCCTTGGATTTAGGGCCCATCTGGACCATGGAGGAAGATCTGATCTCCAGATCCTTCACTGAATTACACCTGCAAAGACCTTTTTTCACAGTCACAGTCACATGTTCCAGGTAGACATGTCTTCTGGGGGCCACCATTCGATCCAGCACACCAGCAGGGCTGGCCCTCAGCTGAGTGGCCAGCCTGTCCCACCTCAGCTCCTGTCAGGCTCAGGGCCACTGTGGCCCTGGGTGGCTGGATCTCATAGATCAGCTTCAGAGTCCTATCTATGACCTCAGATTCAGGAAAGGAAGTCCTGCCTCGGCCCTTGACTGTGGCCTGCCCACACTCCGAGGAGGGAGGTACACTTCCTGTCCAGGGAGCAGCTGCTGCCAGCTCACGAGGAGCAGGCCCAGACCCGGTTCTGCTTTTGGGCAGGTGACACTTCTCGATGCCACTTCCCGCTGAGGCCAAGGGTCAGGGGCAGTCCAAGTCTTCCCCCAGTTCCCCAATTTGCAAGGCCTCGTCTTCCTGTGGGCTCAAGGGCTCAGTGCCAGCGGGATCCCTGGCTCCCTCAAGACCCCCGTAGGGGCCTAGGCTCCCAGAATGATCAGCAAAGGGGAGAGGCGATGGCCAGTCAAATGACAGCTCGGTGCCCCTGAGAGGTCGCTGTCCTCCCCCATATGCCGACACAGTACAGGGAATCGGCTACAGATTGAGATGAAAACGTGAGTCTAGGAGCAGACGCAGCCTCCTCCCCCAGGAAAACAAACTGCTGAGAACTGCAAGTTACTGGCCAGTGGAAGGAATGGAAGAAAATACGGGTTTGAAAGAAGAGACAGCACAGGCTGAGCCCTTGGAAACCCACCCATGCAGGTTGTGTGTGTGCATGTGTCTGTGCAAGGCTGCAGACAGAAGACTGCCGTCCTGTGAGAGAGGCTGGCAGCATCTGGCAGGCCCTGGACCCTGCCACCCCTCGGGCACCAGCTTCCTCTTCTGTGTAACAAGATGGGTTCAGATGAGGGTGACCTGCAGACCTGTACAGCTCACACACGTGGTGATAGTGGATCCCATGAGAGGCAGGGCCACTGCCAGGCCACCTCCCTCCTGTGCGGTCCCAAGCAACGTGTGGCCTCTCCCAATTTTTAGCGCCTCATCCAATCCATCGGTGGGAGCCACAGTGCCCATACCTGGGGACATTTAAATCCAGGTCATTGAATCTCTGCAAAACAGTGCCTAGAACCTCGTAGTAGATCTCCAAGGAATGTTTGATGTCTCTGTTAGCATTGAGGATGTGGCCGCAGACATGCCTTATTCCTGCCCCAGAGCCCACATAGCCTCATAGACCCAGGTCCTTCAGATGTCCATCAACTGATAAACAGATAAGCAAAAAGTGGTGTGTCTGTACGTGCAGACTATTATTCAGCCATAAAAAAGAATGAAGTTCTGATACACGCTACAGTGTGGCTGAATCTCAGAATCATTGGGTTGAGTGAAAGTAAGCAGATACAATATTCGGTTAACCCTTGAACAATGCAGGGGTTAGTCGAAAATCCAAAGATTACGTAGAGTTGGGCCTCTGTATCTGAGGTTCCTCCAAATCCATGGTTCCTACGTATCTGGTTCCACATCCATGGATTGAACCAACCTCAGATCACGTAGGACTGTAGCATTTACTATTGAAAATATCCACATATAAGCGGACCCGCAGTTCAAACCTGTGTTATTCAAGGGTCAGCTGTACTGTACATACTAAATGAGTCTATTTATTTATTTATTTATTTATTTATTTATTTATTTAGGCTGTGCTGGTTCTTTGTTGCACACGCGGGCTTCTCTAGTTGCAGTGCACGGGCTCGTAGTTGTGGCGCGAGGGCTTAGTTGCGGTATGTGGGATCTTAGTTCCCTGACCAGGGATCGAACCTGGGCCCCCTGCATTAGGAGCACAGAGTCCTAACCACTGGACCACCAGGGAAATCCCCTACTTTTTTTTTAATTCTAGAAAATCCAAACTAATCTTTAGGGGATGGTCAGTGGCTGCTTGGGGGTGGGTGGCAGGGAGAAATAACAAAGGGCCCACAGAGACTTCTCAGGATGATGGATGTGTTCACTATCTTGGTCACGGTGGTGGACTCACAGGGATTTGCATTTGTCACAACTCATCCAGTCACACACTGTAAGTCTGTTGTGCATCAATTATGCCTAATAAAGCTATTTTTGAAAATTACGTGAAAGGACCCAGTCAGAACTCATCCCGTTGCGTGCTTTGAGTATGTACAGTTTATCGTGTATCAATCATCAATAAAGTTGTTTCAAAAAGAATAGAAAAGTGAATCCATTATCTTGTATTTCGATTTTCAATTAGAGAAACTTTTCATGGCTGGGGAGATGGTGGGAGCAGGGTTCAACCTTCCAGTGTTATTAGTGGGCACATGGGTCCAATCGTTTCATTTCCTGGCACCTGTGGGGCGTCCTGCATGATGCCAGGTTGGGCTTCCATACAGCTGTCATCCCAAATCTGGTCTGGAGGGCAGAAGTAGCCCCCCCAGTTTCCTTATTTTTATAGATGGTAGTCGTAGGGCGAGGCACATTTATGATGATTGTATTTACCTTTAGAGTAAGATTTTCAACATTTAGGTTGCTAGTTTACCACACTCAAGGTGATTACCTTTAGGTCCCTGTGTTTGCCATGGGTCCAGGGATGTTAATCTGCAGCTGGCTTTTCCATGGTAACAAATCACTCTTGTTCTTCAAGGAAACAGTATGAACGTGTAACACTTGTCCTTCTTTTTCCTCTTGATGACAGAGCTGTTGTCGAAAAGTACCTGCTTGAAAAGTCTCGCCTGGTCTCTCAAGAGAAGGATGAGAGGTAGGGGGATATTTCCTTGGTGATCCATCACATCTACCTTCTTCCCTATGAAGGAGAGAAGCAGATGTCCTGAGTTGGGGGAAATCTACAGGAGGCCATGGCGGATCTCCTGGGAGCGTGAGCTCTGCCACCTTCTTGTGCCTCCCCGGGGCTTTTTACTGGAGTAGGTGCTCAGATGTCTGCCAGAATGTGGTTAGATTAGAAGCATCTCTGATCCACCAGTGAGCAAGACATATGCCCACCACCTGAGGAATCTATTCGCTGGAGAAGCTCCTGGTTTGATTTTTGGGTTTTTTTTGTCTTGTTTTGTTTTTTTCTTAAGACATTATAAGAATCGACTTCTTGTCTCAAATTTGTACATAGTCGAGCTGCTGTTTCCTCCCTGGCCTGGTCTCCAAAGCAGTATTAGTAGTGGTTTGAAGAGTAGCTGTCACTCGGCCTCCAAAAACAACTTTCTTCTCCTAATTTTGACCTACAGGAACTACCATGTGTTTTATTATTTGTTACTTGGCGTCAGCGAGGAGGAGCGTCAGGAATTTCAGCTCCAGCAACCTGAAGGTTATTTCTACCTCAACCAGGTAAACAGCCCCGAGACCCAACCACGAATGCAGCCTCTGTTCCCCACGGGCTCTTTACGCACTGCTGGGAGGTCAGAGGCCGTCCGCCTTGGCCCTCTCTAGCCCCCAAACCGACTCCAAGGAGGCCCAGAGCGGGGTGGCATAAAGGACCCCATTCATTCCCCCACGTCCTGGGCCATACCCCATCAGTTCCAGCCAAAATCATCCTCACACGCCACCCTCACCAGCCCAGAAGTACCCAGAGCACTGCCGACTTTGTTTTCTCAGCATAACTTGAAGATTGAAGATGGAGAGGACCTCAAGCATGACTTTGAAAGACTCAAGCAGGCCATGGAGATGGTGGGCTTCCTCCCTGCCACCAAGAAGCAGTAAGTGGGCCGGCCCAGCCGCCCTGCCATCTCCCACACAGGCACCCCTGGGGCTTACCAGTCACTCTCAGATGTGACCCACCCCCTCGTAGGAGCCTCACTGAGGAGAGTAGCGCAGTGACAGGGGATGCTCGTCATTAGCCATTGGGAGATGCCAATTAAAACCACAGGGCTGGGCTTCCCTGGTGGCGCAGTGGTTGAGAGTCCGCCCGCCGATGCAGGGGACACGGGTTCGTGCCTCGGTCCGGGAAGATCCCACGTGCCGCGGAGCGGCTGCGCCCGTGAGCCATGGCCGCTGAGCCTGCGCGTCCGGAGCCTGTGCTCCACAACGGGAGAGGCCACAACAGTGAGAGGCCCGCATACCGGAAAAAAAAAAACCACAGGGCTTTTCAAAGGTCATTCATCATTTTTAAATCTTTTTTTTTTTTTTTTTTTTTTTTTGGCTGCATCACTTGGCTTGTGGGATCTTAGTTCCCTGACCAGGGATCAAATCCGGGCCCTCGGCAGTGAAAACACGGAGTCCTAACCACTGGACCGCCAGGGAATTCCTCCATCATTTAAAAACCTTAAGTCCCACATTAACAGACTAATTAGCAGATTCTGTTAATTAGCAGAAAACTATACTATCTCAGTAGATGAAGAAAGAAATCTAATAAAATTAAATTTACTCAGGTGTATTCACCCAAAAAACCACAGGGCTTTTGCCCAACAGTGTGGGTATACTTCACAGTATGGAGCCATACACTCAAAAACAGTCAAGAAAGCAAATTTTATATAATGTGTATTTGACCACAATTAAAAATTGTTTTAATTCTTCAAAACCACACAGGGTGTTCTCTACACCTGCCCGGGCGACCAGGATACCCAGAGGGAACATCTCTGCTGAGCATGGTGCTAGGGGGGCACGAATGGGGCCAACTGCTGTGGACAACCATTTGGCAGTTTCTACTACGGATGTGTGTACACAACCAAATGCATACATTGGCTCACCCAGAGACACGCACATGAAGGCACACAGCAGCCTTGTTTATAACAGCCCCCAAACCTGGAAACCCTCCCAAATGCCCACCAACCGAGATTAAATAAAAAAACATATTGTGATATATCCCTGCAGGGGTCAGCAAACTTTCTGGAGAGGAACAGATAGTAAATATTCTCAGCTTCACGGGCCACGTGGTCTCTGTGGCATGTTCTTCTTTGCATTCTGTTTTCTTTCTTAACGACCCTTTAAAAATTGAAGAACCGTTCCTCCCCACCACCCCACCCAGCGGGATCTTAGTTCCCTGACCAGGGATTGAACTCGCACCCTCGGCAGTGAAAGTGCAGACCACCAGGAATTCCCTTAAGAACCGTTCTTAGCTAAGGAGCTGTACAAAAATGGGACCCCAGTTTGATGACTACCTGGACAACCCCACACACAGCAGTGGTTCTCACTGGGGCCCCAATTCCACCCTCAGGGGACACTTGGCCTTGCCTGGAGACATTTTGGAGTGTCACACTGCAGGGGTGGGAGGGGGGCCGGGTAGGTAGAAGCCAGGTGCCAGCAGTACGGAGGCTGAGAAGTGCTGGTCGGCAGCATTAAGAAGGGACGGTGCTATACACGGTAACACACCTGGCTCCCCCATCTCACACCTTTTCAGTAAGAGGCCAGATACAAGTACACGTGATTTCACCGAGGTCAGGTTCACAGATGGTATTAGATGTCAGGACAGTAGTTCCTCTGTGGGGCTGGTTCCAGGGCCTGAAATGTTCCATTCCTTGGTCTGAGTGCCAGTTACAGGTATCTGTACATTTTGTGACACTTCATCAAAACTCTTTACTTGGGGAATTGTGTGCTTTCTTTTTTTTTTTTTTTTTTTGTATGCATATTATGCATCCATAAAAAAAAATTTTAAGCTCCTCCCCAACACCACTACCACCAAAAAAAATAGAGATATGTGCCTCCCAAGTCCTATTCCACAAAGAGAGTCCCCAGGGGAGGACTGGACATCTTTCGAATTTCGTGTGTTCTGACTGGAATTGCTGGTTTTACGAATTCAGCCTCGTTCACTGGAAACTTGGGCCCAGTTCACTGGAAACTATTGTTGTCTCACGACTGGGGAAGGTGCCCCGACCTAGGTTCCTTTTCTCCCCCAGGATCTTTTCCATCCTCTCGGCCATCCTGTACCTGGGCAACGTCACTTACAAGAAGAAAGCCACGGGCCGAGACGAAGGCTTGGAGGTTGGGCCCCCTGCGGCGCTGGACACACTGTCACAGCTCCTGAAGGTACTGGCCCCTGTCCTCAGCCACAGCGGCCACCGAGGCCCAGAACTTCCTTCACTGACTGCGCTTCTGTAAACTGGGGCCTGTCTGCCTCCTTCCTCCCCCAACCATCTCTTCTGTGTCCCTTCCTCATTTCTTTCTTTTTTTTTTTTTTTTAATTGAGGTATAATTAACATACGACATTAGGCTTCCCTGGTGGCGCATTGGTTGAGCGTCTGCCTGCTGATGCAGGGGACACGGGTTTGTGCCCCGGTCCGGGAAGATCCCACATGCCAAGGAGTGGCTGGGGCCGTGAGCTGAGCCTGCGCGTCCGGAGCCTGTGCTCCGCAACGGGAGAGGCCACAACAGTGAGAGGCCCGCGTACAAAAAAAAAAAAAAAAATACGACATTATTTTAGTTTCAGGTATACAACATAATGATTCGGTATCTGTATATGTTGCAAAATGATCATCGCAGTAAGTCTAGTTACATTTGTCACCCTAGGTGGCTACAGGGTTTTCTTTTCTCTTGTGATGAGAACTTCTAAGGTCTACTCTCTTAGCAACTTTCAGTTATGCAATACGGTAACGTTAGTCACAGTCGCCATGCTGTACACTACATCCCCATGACTTATCTTATAACTGGAAGTTTGTGCCTTTTGACCACCTTCACACATTTTGCCCATCCTCCATCTCTGGCAGCCACCATTCTGTTCTCTGTATCTGTGAGCTTGGGGGGGAGTTGGGGGTTGCTCTTCGTCTTTAAAATTCCATATATAAGTGAGAGATTTTTTTCCATTATAGGTTATTAAAAGATATTGAGTATAGTTCCCCTTGCTATATGCTATGCAGTTGGTTGTCTATTTTATATGTAGTAGTGTGTATACTTTATTTTTTTATATAAATTTATTTTTTATTATTATTTTTTTTTTGGCTGTGCTGGGTCTTCGTTGCTGCACACGGGCTTTTCTCTGGTCGCGGCGAGCGGGGGCTACTCTTCGTTGTGGTGCACAGGCTTCTCATTGCGGTGGCTTCTCTTGTTGCGGAGCACAGGCTCTAGGCGCATGGGCTTTAGTTGTGGCTTGTGGGCTCTAGAGTGCAGGCTCAGTAGTTGTGGTGCATGGGCTTAGTTGCTCTGCAGCATGTGGGCTTTTCCCAGACCAGGGCTCGAACCTGTGTCCCCTGCATTGGCAGGCGAATTCTTAACCACTGCACCACCAGGGAAGCCCCATAGTGTGTATACTTTAATCCCAAACACCTAATTTATCCCTCGCCCCACCCTTCCCCCTTTGGTAACCATAAGTTTGTTTTCTATGTCTGTGATTCTGTTTCTCTCTTGTAAATAAGTTTGTATCATTTTAAAAATTATTTTTAAATTTTTTTTATTTTTGGTTGCATCGGTTTTTAGTTGCAGCACGTGGGATCTTCATTGCTGCATGCAGGTTATTCCTTGTGGCACATGGGCTTCTCTCTAGTTGTGGCGTGTGGGTTTTCTCTCTCTAGTTGTGGCGTGCGGGCTCAGTAGTTGTGGCTCACGGGCTTAGTTGCCCCATGGCATGTGGGATGTTAGCTCCCTGACCAGGGATCGAACCCGCATCTCCTGCATTGGAAGGCAGATTCTTTACCACTGGACCACCAGGGAAGTGCCTGTATCCTTTTTATTTAGATTCCACATATAAGCGATATCATATGATATTTATCTTTCTCTGTCTGACTTACTTCACTTAGAATGATAGTCTCTAAGTCCATCCATGTTGCTGCAAATGGCATTATTTCATTCTTTTTTATGGCTGAGTAATATTCAATTGTGTATGTGTACCACATCTTCTTTATCCATTCATCTGTTGATGGACACTTGGATTGCTTCCATGTCTCGGCTATTGTAAATAGTGCTGCTGTGAACATTGGCGTACAGGTATCTTTTTGACCCTTCCTCATTTCAGAAGGACTCCCTCTGGGGCTCTCCCACCTCAACCCCTCACTTGCAAGGCTCTTCAAAATTATCGTTTATATATGTATATAAAACTGAATCACTTTGCTATACACCTGAAACTAACATAATATTGTAAATAGTTCAATTTTTTTTAAATATCATCTTTTGATCAGCGAGGTCATCTTGTGATTGGACCGTTCCCTCGTCCGCTTGTCCTCAATCCCAGGGGCGCTGGGCAGTGTCTGGTGTCGTTTGGGGGGTACTACTGTCTTCTGGTGGATGGAGGCCAGGGATGCTGTTTGACGTAATGGAATGCACAAGACAGTCCCCCTACAGCAAAGAATGACCCAGCCCCAAATACCTGTGGTGCTGAGGCTTCTTTCTAAGCATGCATTCCATCTGTGGCTCTTAAAGTGCACCTGCTTCAGGGAGCCCCAGCTCCTGTTGTGCTCATGAGGATGAGTGAGCACGTCTGCTGGGAGACCGGGGCTGCTCTTCTACCCCAACACTTGACTTCTCATGGATGGGACTCGGCAGTCGGGGAGAGCCAGGCCCCTTGCCCAGCCCCTGCACCCAGGCCAGGAACCCACTCCAACAGCGACAGCTTTAACACAGGTCACCAGGCAGCACCTGGGCCCGAGGCCCACAGTGACACCCAGGCCTGTGTGACCACACTGTCAGGGCCATCGAGCAAGCCTGTGGGTGGTGATAATTTTGAGACACACCAGGCGTAGCACACATTGTGGATTGGCAGCCCTGAGGGTGGGCTTTGGGCCCACTTCCCGGCCTGTCTGCTGGGTGTCCTCCCTCCCTCCCCACGCCTTGCCTCAGTGACACAAGGATCCAGTCCATGAGCTCTCCAACTTGCCTCCCCTTCTCTCTCTCTCTCTCTTTTTTTTTTAATTAATTAATTAAATATTTTAATTGAAGCATAGTTGGTTTACAATGCTGTGTTAGTTTCTGGTGTATAGCAAAGTGATTCACATATATATGTGTGTGTTTTTGTGTGCGTATGAATATATATATATATTTAGATTCTTCTCCATTATAGGTTATTACAAGATACTGAATATAGTTCACTGTGCTATACAGTAGGGCCTTGTTGTTTATCTATTTTATATAAAAATAGTAGTGTGAAAAAAAAAAATAGTAGTGTGTATATGTTAATCCTAATTTATCCCTTCCCCCCACCCCTTGACCCTGAAACAGGTGAAGCGAGAAATCTTAGTGGAAGTTCTGACCAAAAGAAAAACAGTGACCTCCAACGACAAACTCATCCTTCCCTATAGTCTCAGCGAGGTGAGTGCTGCCCTGGGCTTCTGTGAGGTGCCAGGCCCGATAACATGAGTGCTCAGGGCAGAAGGGGAGTCTTCAGGGACAGCTGGCATGGGTAGTGTTTTTCCTGCCCCTAAAGTGACAGCAGAGAACCCTGGCGACACTCTGGTTTTCATGTGAGCTCAGGTGTGGCACAAAGCAGCCTATACAGCTCGAAGGCCAGAGCCGGGGCCACGTGTGTGGTGTCTATGTCCAGCTGCTCAGCGGGCACGCTGGTTCTCACCAGCAGAAGATAGCCACCTGCGGCCCACAGGCCAAACTCAGCCCACTGCCTGCTTCTGTCGATAAAGCTTTATTTTCATACGGCCACGCCCGTTCATTCACATGCTGCTCTCCTGCTGCAGCAGCAGAGCTGGCCTGCAAAGCTGATCCTATTGACTCACCGGCCCTTGCCCAAAAAAGCTTGCCGACCCCAGGGCTTGAGCATGACCTTTACATCCATTGTGTGGGTCCCTAAATCTTGATAAGGCACCTCTCCCTGGCCTTTGCCCCAGCCTTGAGGTTTTCTCTGTGATGTGTTTTTCTTGTGTTTTTACACCTCTAGACTTATAGCTTGGGGAGCAGCAGGAAAGTACGTAGCTGCGGTGGGGGGTGGATTTTTAGCTGGTGGTGGAAGCTGCTCAGGCATCTGAAGTGGGTACTGCAGACAGCTGGAGCCCCTGTGGGCAAAGGCACCCAGCCGTGGTACGTGAAAGGTGCCGCAGGTCACCTGAGCCTGCAGCACGGCTGCTCCCCAGAGGCGCCAAGCTGAGCAGAAAAAGACCAGGTACAGAGCTGCGTCCTACACGGCTCCATTTCCACAAAACCAGAGGGACTCGTTCTAGATCTTGATAGTAGGCCAAGTGAGTCTTGTCACAACTTAGATCTGAGAACCTACAAAGAAGGAATTCCTTGTATGTAAATTAGACCCCAACAAGCCTTTTTAAAAAGTGGTAAAGACCATCGCTGCTTTTAGGCACCCAGTGGTGGGGCCCATGGTGCTCCCAGAACCGCAAGGGACCTGGCTTTGAACCCAGCCCAGCCTCCTGGTTCGTTCTCCCACGGTGCCCTCCCTGAGCCTGCGTTCCCACCCCAGCAGTCCCCAGGGTGCTCTGAGGCCAGCCGGCCCATGAGAAAGACTTGGCCAAACCGCAGGCTGCCAGGTCAGGGCTTCATGCTTCATGCTTGGGTGGGCCAGGGCACCCAAGCTGACGGGACAGCGTGCAAAGTGAGAAGGGGGCTTGTCAGATGAGTTGGGTGTTTCAAGTCACCACTTCAGTCTCCCCACCTGTGCATACAGACCTCAGGGCCTGACCCGCCAAGGTGTGACACCCCCTCTGTACCCACAGGCCATCACCGCCCGCGACTCCATGGCCAAGTCACTATACAGCGCCCTGTTTGATTGGATCGTGCTGCGCATCAACCACGCCCTCCTCAACAAGAAGGACATGGAAGAGTCCGTCTCGGTGAGGACCACACACCCTCGGCAGGCAACCCATGACATCAGCTGCAGTCGGTCGGGCACAGGCCAGTTCTTCCCAGGGCAGGGCCAGGGAACCAACGGGATGTGATTCTCAGGGCCCAGCACAGAATGAAAACACAGGACTCCGGGCTTCCACTGCAGGGGGTACCAGTTCAATCCCTGATCGAGGATCTAATATCCTGCATGCCATGCAGCATGGCCCAAAACAAAACAAAAACCAAAAATCAAAAAACCACAGGGCTCCTTGTTTAATATTACGGGTTCTAAGGCCCTCACCAGCAGACAGGTTGCTCCTGAGGGAGGGCCCACCAGTAATAACCATTCTCTCTGTCTCCCCAAGTGCTTGTCCATTGGGGTCCTCGACATCTTCGGGTTTGAAGACTTTGAGAGGAACAGTTTTG
Organism: Lipotes vexillifer; assembly: GCF_000442215.2. Classification (NCBI taxonomy): domain Eukaryota; kingdom Metazoa; phylum Chordata; class Mammalia; order Artiodactyla; family Lipotidae; genus Lipotes; species Lipotes vexillifer. Next base: position 2,218,120 of record NW_006788006.1, read on the forward strand.
AACAGTTCTGTATCAACTACGCCAACGAGCAGCTCCAGTATTACTTCAACCAGCACATTTTCAAACTGGAGCAGGTAAGGAAATATCGTCTTATCCGCCCATCCCACCCAAGGAGGAAAAGAATGAGCCAGAACCGGGATCTCCCTTGGGACCTGGTTTGTCATCAAACCCGCCCCAGAATTTTTCTCTGCAAAAAAAAGGGAGAGTCTGGGAACATTCCCACCCAGCCCAGGATGAGGCAAACGGCAGGGATATTTGGGGCCACAGCTCAATTTTGTACCTTCTCTCTGCTCAGACATGAAAGTCCTTTTGGTGGGAGAGAAACTGAGTTGCCTTGTAAGGATTTGCTTCAGTCAACAATAAAGATATCCTGTCTTATGCGTCTTCACACTGAGAAATAACCAGCCGTCTTTACCCAAGTATCATCCTTCCCATGATTGATTCTGATGGGGAAAGAAGACTGATGGGTTTATAGAGATGTTTAGCTAATTTTACTATTACGTCTTTTGGCTGAAAGTCACATTTCTCACTTGAAATATGGCTGGTCCGAATTGAGTTGTGCAGGAAATGCAAAATACATAGCGGATTGCAAAGACATAGCTTGGGGGCAAAAAGGGAATGTAAAATGCCTTGTTGGTAATTTTTTATGTCAATTACGTGTTGACATACATCATACACCTTGGGTATGTTGGGTTAAATTAAGTATATTGTTAAAGTAACTTCACCTGTTTCTTTTCACATTTTTAAACATGGCTGTTAGAAATTCGAAATGACATGGGTCTCTCACATTATATGACTATCGGACATTGCAGTTCCAGAGCAGGGGCCACCCAAAGTTATTGGCACGTGGCCACGCTCATTTGTTGACATAGCGTCTGTGGCTGCTTTCACGCTACAACAGCAAAGCTGAGTCATCGTGTGGACACCATCTAACTTGTAAAGCCTAACATATTTACCATCTGGCCCTTTACAGAGAAAGCTTGCTGACCCCTCGGGGGGGTTTACGTGTGATTTTCAGCACTTTGCTGTGATACAGTAAATCCCCATTCCGAGGGCGAGTTTGTAAGTACAATTTGTTCGTTAAGTCCAACAAAGTTAGCCTAGGTATGCAACTAACACCATTGGCTATATAGTACTGTACTGTAATAGGTTTATAATACTTTTCACACAAATAATATATAAAAAACAAACAAACAGGGACTTCCCTGGTGGCGCAGTGGTTAAGAATCCACATGCCAATATAGGGGACACGGGTTCGAGCCCTGGTCTGGGAAGATCCCACATGCCGTGGAGCAACTAAGCCTGTGCGCCACAACTACCGAGCCTGTGCTCTGGAGCCCACGAGCCACAACTACTGAGCCCACGTGCCACAGCTACTGAAGCCCGCGCGCCTAGAGCCCATGCTCCGCAACAAGAGAAGCCACCGCAATGAGAAGCCTGCACACCGCACCGAAGAGTAGCCCCCGCTCATTGCAACTAGAGAAAGCCCCGTGCACAGCAACGAAGACCCAATGCAGCCAAAAATAAATAAATTAATTTTTAAAAAAAACACAAAAAAATAAAACATTTTTAATCTTACAGTACAGTACCTTGAAAAGTACAGTAGTACAGTACCACAGCTGGCATACAGAGGCTGGCATCGAGCGAACAGGAAAGAAGGCTTACTGACTGGAGGAGGGAGAGGAGGTGGGAGATGGTAGAGCTGAAGGATCCTCAGCAATGGGAGACAGAGGGCAAGCTGCACAACCACTTGTAGAGGACGCACGCATGTGACAATGTACGCCAGACACGTGAACTAACTTAAGTGATTGGACATGCAAATGCACGTTTGCATCTTTGCAAGTTCGCAACTTGAAGGTTCGTACATAGGGGACCTACTGTAGATGTTTGACAATGTGCATTCCTGTGGCTAACTGTTCATTTATTGAATAATTTTATATTTTTATTGTTATATTCCTATTGGTAGCTTAATGTGCATTCTATGTTATTTGCACATTTATATTTAAATATGTACAAGCATGTGTAAATAAAATATGTTTTTTATATGACGTGTGCTACATAAATATTAACACGTCCATGAAATGATGAACTTACCGGATACCCCTCGAACCCTACAGGAGGAGTACCAGAGCGAAGGGATCTCGTGGCACAACATCGACTACACAGACAACGTTGGCTGCATCCATCTGATCAGCAAGAAGCCCACCGGCCTCTTCTATCTCCTGGATGAAGAGAGCAAGTTAGTGTCCACGGCCCAGTGTGTCCGCAGACCCGGGCACCATTCCGGCTCTGCAGCCCCAGAGCCTTACCCCAAATCCATACCATCCCAAGAACTTCCAAGTTGCTCAGACTCACGCGGCCACAAATCCTGACCTCACGTTTGCAAAACACAGTACCATCCACCACAGAAATATTAACACTCAAGATAGCTATGAACTTGGAAACACACCCTCCTGGGAGTCCTCGGGAAAGTATTGGGCGACCTGAATCTAGAAACTGGGCATGGGCTTGGTGCGTCCTTGAAAAGGGCAGGGCATGGAATCGGGCCCAGATGCGAGACTCTCCACCAAGCCTGCCGCCCCTTGTCCACAGGACACGATGAAGGCTGGAGAAAGTATTTTTAAGGTGCTTCATGCTTGGTCACCCAGCCAGAGCTCCTGAAATCGCAGACAGCCTAAACCAACAGAAATGTATTCTCTCACAGTTCTGGAGACTAGAAGTCCAAAATCAGTATTGGTGGGCTGAAATCAAAGTGTGGGAAGTTGCATCTTCCAGCTTCTGGGGATCCAGGTGTTCTTGGCTTGTGGCTGTATCACTCCAATCAATCTCTGCCTCTGTAGTCACATCATCTTCTCTCTTTCTGTCTCATCCCCTCTTATAAGGACTCCAGTCCTATTAGATTAGTGCCAACCCTAATGACCTCCCTTTTTTTTTTTTTTTTTTTTTGGCCATACCACCACGCAGCTTGTGGGACCTTAGTTCCCCGACCAGGGGTTGAACCCCGGGCCCTCAGTAGTGAAAGCTCCGAGACCTAACCACTGGACTGCCAGGGAATTTCCCCCTGATGACCTCATCTTAACTTGATTACATCTAAGGTCACATTCACAGGTTCTGGGGGTCCGGATGTGGACAGTCTTTTTATCAACCACTTTATCAGGCCCCTTGTTTGCTGCTGAAGTCCCCTCAGGGCTGGTGTGAATCAGGCGTACCTCCTGTCTCAGACCAAGTCTCGTCCAAGACAGGACACATCCATCCTAGGCCGGGATCTGCGGAGAGAATGTTCAGACAAGGGAAGAGGCAGGGTGCTAGGAAGGGCTAAATCATCACTCCCAGGAAACTCCCAGAGCCGAATCTGGGGGAAGTGTGCAAGACAGGGCAGGGCTGAGCAGGGTCAGATTTGTCTTAGTTGAAAATCTTGCTATTTAAAAAAAAAAAAAAAAAAAAAAAAAAAGAAAGTCTTGCTATTTTAGTTCATGGAGTTGGGGGAATGGGGGCAGGGGCAGAGAAGGCTTGAATTGAATTTTCTAAAATAGTGTGTTAAAATGTTATTTATTTCCACAACTGAGTGAATGGATCTCTCTCGCTCCACACCCTGGCCCTGGCAATGACGTGCCTTGTAGCTACAGAGAATGTCCTCCTCTGCCCCCTGTTAAGCCATGGAGCCAGGCATCGGGGATTTGGAGGCACGTCTTCCTGCCTGTGTTTTGCGGTGAGGCTGGGCAGAGGCTGGGGATGCCAAAGCTGGCTGTGGCATTTCCTTCCTGGGAGGCCAAAATAGCCAGGTACAACGGCTCCCTTATTCTGCCCCCAGCCCCCCTCCCTGCTTCATCCTGTTCTCCCGGCCCCTCCGTCTAACAGAGGAACACGGGCAAGACCCACTCCAAGACACAGCACCCAAGGGCAGATGGACCTGAGACCAGAAGTCACCCCGTCCTGGGATTATTCCAGGAGCTGCCCATGGTAGGCCCAGGTCCCAGTCTTGCCTGGACCGCACGTTCGCGTGAGCACTGGGCTGCTCTGCCTCTTCCAAGTTTGCTCCGCAGCCCCAAGTGCATCACTTTGCTCGCGGCCTCTTCAAGCCAGGTGGCAGTTTCCCGGCCCTCGGCCCCGTGCTCAGCCTGCAGGAGCCCAAGCACCGGCCCACCTCATCCACGGAGGGCCCGCGACCTGCAGCACAGAGTGGGTGACCGGCCGCAGTTCCTGCAGTTAAAGGTCTTACATCCTCTTCCTAGCTTTCCCCACGCCACGAGCCAGACCCTGCTGGCCAAGTTCAAACAGCAGCATGAGGACAACAGATACTTCCTCGGCACCCCCGTCATGGAGCCGGCGTTCATCATTCAGCACTTCGCAGGGAAAGTGAAATATCAGATCAAGGTACGCAGCCATCCGCTGGCATCATCAGTCAAGTCACGCTCTGCCTGGGAGGCGGGAAGGGGACTGCGTGGGTACCCTGGAGGCCCCTCCCCTCTGGCACTTGCTCTGTCCCTCCTCTTTTTTTTTTTATACATTTATTTATTTATTTAATTTTTGGCTGCATTGGGTCTTCGTTGCTGCACACAGGCTCTCTCTAGTTGAGGCGAGTGAGGGCTACTGTGGGTTGCAGTGTGCGGGCTTCTCATTGCGGTGGCTTCTCTTGTTGCGGAGCATGGGCTCTAGGCGCACAGGCTTCAGTAGTTGCGGCTCGTGGGCTCTAGAGCGCAGGCTCAATAGTTGTGGCGCACGGGCCTAGTTGCTCCGCGGCATGTGGAGTTTTCCTGGACCAGGGCTCGAACCCGTGTCCCCTGCATTGGCAGGCGGATTCTTAACCCCTGCGCCACCAGGGAAGCCCTGTCTCTCCTCTTTATTGCTTTTGCTGGGCGAGGTTCCAGGGCTCTCGGGCCCAGTGTCAAACCCCTGGCTGTACTGTCGAGGGCTCCACGGCAGGAGCCACCTCTCTGTTGTTGAGATGCACTGCCCACTAGTCCTTCCCGTGCTGGCCCCCAAGGCCTCGGCCGGCACTGGCAAGGGACCGCCCGCCTCCATCATCCCTCCTGCCACCCCCCACCAGGACTTCCGGGAGAAGAATATGGACTACATGCGGCCGGACATAGTGGCCCTCCTGCGGGGCAGCGACAGCTCCTACGTTCGTGAGCTCATCGGCATGGACCCTGTGGCCGTGTTCCGCTGGGCGGTGCTCCGGGCTGCCATCCAGGCCATGGCCGTGCTCCGGGAGGCCGGGCGCCTGCGAGCCGAGAGGGCTGAAAAGGCTGCAGGTAGGAGGGTCCCCAGGTCACTGTTGAGAAGAGGACACTCATAGTCCATTGCAAAGTGTAAATTTTCATTTCATTTAGCACATTCCCAAGGTTGTACAACCAGCACTTCTATCTGGCTCCCCAAACTTTTTTTTTTCTTTTCCATTATAGTTTATTACAGGATATTGAATATAGTTTCCAGTGCTATACAGTAGGACTTTATTGTTTATTTTATATATAATAGTTTGTATCTGCTAATCCCAGACTCCTAATTTATCCCTCCTGCCACCCTTTTCCTTTGGTAACCATAGGTTTGTTTTCTATGTCTCTGAGTCTGTTTAGTAAGTAAGTTCATTTGTACTATTTTTCAGATGCGACTTATAAGTGATAGCATATAAAATTTGTCTTTCTCTGTCTGACTCACTTCATTTAGTATGATAATTTCTAGGTCCATCCATGTTCTGCAAATGGCATTGTTTCATTCTTTTTTATGGCTGAGTAATATTCCATTGTATAAATATACCATATCTTCTTTATCCACTCATCTGTTGATGGACATTTAGGTTGCTTTCATGCCTTGGCTGTTGTAAATTAGCTCCCAAGGTCTTTTATCATCCCAAACGGAAAGTCTGTAGCGGGGTGTATAATTTAACGTCATCCGCACAAGGCAGGAAGGTGTGTCACCACTTTTCTGTGAGGATAACCTGAGGCCCAGAAGAGCTGAGTGGCTCCGCCAGGGTCACTCAGCTCGAGATACCAACCACAGCATGCCATTTTAGGAAGGGTGTCGATTAAAGGAGGACCAAAAGGTTAAAGCCTTTATGAGAAGTAGGAAATAGATGGTGCTGTTTTGTGGGGAATGGAACATTTCACGGTTCCCCATTCTGCCCAAATTTGAGTGTCAGGCCCTTTTTTTTTTTTTTTTTTTAAACGGGCTCAAGTCAGGATCACAGCCTCCATGGAAAAGTTACAAAGCCCTTCAGCTACAAGCGACCCCCACCCCCCAAACTTCATCTGCTCTGTGTCCCCAGCAGGTCTGGGCAGCTCTGGTGCCCGAGGTCACCTGGGAGAGCTGCAGAGAGGAGCCAGCACCCCATCGGAAAAAGTGTACCGGTGAGCGAGACCTTGATTTATCCCAAGTGAAGCCAGTAGTCAGCGGCATTGTTTAAAATGGCGCCAGAAACCCGACACTCTGAACCCAGGTCGGGGTTGACCAGAATAAGGAACACAGCAGCCGCTTGAACCAGAAAGACCCAGAAGTAACGGCATCTGGTGGCCGCATTTCTGCGAGGCAGGCCTCGTGCATCATCTGCGTTAGGGGGATGTGGGCGGCTCAGTTTACAAAGGCGCTTTTCATGGCCGGTCATGACCGTTGGCGGTTGGGGCCAAAGGGCTGCTGGTCTCACAGAGCAACAAGCTTGATTTAAGAGCACTTCCACCCTTAGCCAGCCTGGGGTGTTCCGAAAGCCGATCAGCTAAGTTCCTTCACTCTCAGTCAGAAACACAGATGCACCGTTGCCTATAAGGGTGTCTTGTGGCCACCTAGCAATGGCCAAGGGTCCTCCACATACCCCAGTTGCTACTGAGTGTAAAAGTGAGCAGGATTGTGCTTCCAGGATTTAAAAAGGCTACACTGGACAGACATCTGAGGCCATGACAAAGCCAGGGGAGGGACCCTTCTGGCAGCCTGAGAGAGGCAGGCTACATTGAGAAGGGACCACTTGGGCCAGACAAGGCAGGCAAGGTGTGCTAGCCATGGGGGCAACATGTGCAAAGGCCCTGGGGCAGCTGAGTCCCCAGCCTCTTTCTCAAGACTCAACAAATTCCCCAGGAGCGAGTCACTAAATTTCAAAACATGAAAAAGTCATTTTATTTTTGAACACTTTATAATAAAAACTCCCTCAGGAGATTCACAAACACATATGTGTGGAGGTAGAGCTAGCACCTAGGTAAGTGACCCCATGTCGTTTGTCTGAAAGCAGCGTGTCATTTTCCTGCTTTTAAAAAGGTGCATTTTTAAATCAGCTTTTTCACCCGAAAGGAGGCAAGAGAAAAAAAAGTCCACGTCCCAGTATTTGAAAGTGGCCCCTGACCCACTTGGTCTCCCCAGGGCCTGGCCCCCGGGCTGTGAATCCTGCCCCAAGAGCGCATTTAGTTTATACAGATTCTCCCTTTCAGCTGCTCAATGCTAGATTTCTCATTTGACGGCTCTGAGGAGTTCGATATTAACGCTTTTGAGGACATCATTGCTTTCTATGAAAGCAAGAAGTAAGTAGAAGCAAGGGCCTTCGAACCCAAGACCAGGGAGGCACGCCCAGAGGAGCCGTCATCCGAGGTGCTCAGCGCAGCATCCAGAGCAAGAGGGGGATCGGCGAGCTGAGGGGCACTCTCGCCAGCTTTGGCCATGTCAGGGAGGTGTGGGCTTAAGCCAAGGGCCTCGTTGTCATCAGGAGCTCTGGCCGCTGCACTGACCGCTCAGGGTGTGGAGGTGAAACGTGACCCCTCTGTTGTCTTTGCTCTGTGCCTCCCTGGAGGGTGAGGGAGCAGAGGTAAGTGTGGCCATTCCGGCCCTGGGCATGGTGCATGGAACACAGACAAGGGGCTGCCGATCGGGGTCTTCCCAGGCCAACTGCTCAGAGCTTAAACATGTATTTTAAATAACTGGAACGAGGAATTTCTACAAAAGAGAGGAAGTCCCAGCTCATCCTGCAGCCATCACCACCTCTTTTCTAGAAGTTCTATCCAAAACACCTGTCATCTAGACATTTTTCGCAAATGTCCATTTTCAGAGCATTCAATTTTTGTCTCTAAGCCATTCTCGTTCTCACACCTAAAATGTATGCTCAGCCCTGAACCCACAGCGACTGAACAAAAGAGAGCTAATAAGGTTGAATTCGGGGGGGTAAGGATCTTCAACTAGGGCTTCTCACCCTTGGCACTCTGCTGGGTCACCCTGTGGTAGGGCCGTCCTGTGCACTGCAAGGAATTGAGAGGCATCCCTGGCCTCCACCCTCCAGGTGCCAGTAGTGCCCCCTCCCCCAGTCAGGACAGCCAAGCGTGGGGGATGGAGGGCAGGGGGTGGCATCGCCCCAGGTGGATAATCCGTGTGTGAATTCCAATTTGTTCTTCCCAAGGCATTTCTTGAAGCCCACGAGGAGGCAGCCCACAGAACCATCAGGAGAAACTAATCTGCTGCTTCCCACAGAGACCTCCCCGGTCTTCTGTTTTCAGTAGCCGCTTGATACTTTTTACAGACCAAAAGTCTCTTAAACATGAGGCCTTTTCCAGCGATCCGAGATGCCATGTTGCAAACTCTGTTCAGCCGGAAGTGGCCCCAGGCCCCTGCCTCCCTGGAGGGCGGAGCCTCCTTGGGGTGGGCTGCTGCTCCCGGCTGAACCCCTCTTCTTGGTGCAGGAGGGAGTGGCAGCAGTGTTCAGGCTTCCCCCAGCTGCATGTTTTGGCTCCAGTGGCCTGAGGACGGTCCCGACCGTGCCAGGGACCCTGAGGTGGCGGGCCCGCTGCTCTAACTTGGTCTTCTCTCTATCACTGCACCCCTCCCCCCAACCCAGCGATTTGCATGACCAAATCATCAAGACCATCAAAGGATTGCCCTGGCAGGGTGACGACCCCCGTAGGCTTCTCCAGTCCCTCAGTCGGCTCCAGAAACCCCGCACCTTCATCCTGTGAGTCCCCCCTGAGGCTGTGGGCACCCCCCGCTCCCCCACAAGTGCAACGACCGCCTCCCCGCTCCGGACCCCCCGGCCCGGCCCACGTGGGCTTCCTGTGACACTGAATCAGCCGCTCTAAACGCTGCGCTGTCTTGTGGTTCTGTTCTCACACCAGCCGTCGCTAAGTGGTCCTCGTAATACTCCCTCCCTGGTGTCTGCGCTGTGACCCAAATCCTTGCCAGCTCCCCAGTGCCCAGCACAGCTTCACAGGAATGCTCCCCCACGAAGCATCTGATTTTCTGCCCCCAAATGTGCAGAGCAAATCTTGCTTCCCCTCGCCCCACCCCCACCTTTGCCACCGTGAGCTTATAAAGAAGCCATCAGAAGCAGGGTGTGCAATTTTGCGGTCCTCCGCGCATCCCATGACCCTGCTTTGGGGGCGTGACATAGACTAGGTTTGGACCTCCCACTAACTCACTGCATGACCTGAGTGCTCTGAGCATTTGGCCTCTGTTTGCAAAGCAGGGGTGATGATTTTCATACCCACATACCAGCTGGGCAGCAGCCTCAACCAATGGGCACAAGCAACCGCTCGGGGCTCAGGCCAGCAGAGAGCAAAGCTTGTGCCTGCCGTGGAGCCTGTTTGCAAAGTCATTTTTATTATGCCTTATTCCCCCCCACCGGGATTAACATGAAACCTGACACACAGACAACCTCACAGCCGAGCATCTTGCAAATCTGTGGGGAACCATTTCCTCAGTGGGTCTTCAAAACAGACCAAGCTGCAATTTTTTTAAAAATCTTTCCTCTGCAAGATTCCATAAAGTGTCTAAGAGTGTAGGGGTCATCCCCCCTCCCTTGGCCAAAAGATCAGCTTTCATTTTTAACCTTCTGCCAGTTCGAGTCCAGACTCCCCTACCCAGGCCCCATCTCAGTTCTTTGCGAGATAGACCCCTGCCCTGCTGCCGGGGCGGGGGCGGAAGGGTCTCTGTGGAGTGGCTTGATGTTTGCCAACGTGTAGCAAATAGAGCTGGGACACCTGGTAGGCGTCAGAGCCTTGCGGGATCCCCCGAAACCCCATTTGGGGCATCCCATCATCGTCCTGTGAGATCCCAGCTCCTCCATAGCCAGCCCTGTGCTCTGCCCTGTAGATGACCAGCCGCCCCTTCTGCTCCCAGACGTCCAAGTGGCCCCCAGACCAGGTGCTCCTGCCACCCCAGGGGCAGCCGCTGGCCCAGTGAGGCTGGTGTGCACAGTCACAGGAGCAACAGTCCCCCACACGTGCAGGGGAGCCCACCAGGTCCCCGGCGAGGCGGAGGCCTCGTTGCACTTGTGCCTCTGGACTCTCTTCCTCTCTCTGTTCTCACTCCATCTAACCCGCAAGGTGTGGCTTGCTGAACTAACCCAGATCCAGACATCGTGTTCCTTCTGTTCACAAAACCATTTTTAATATTTTGACAGGAAAAGTAAAGGTATCAAACAAAAGCAGATCATTCCAAAGGTAAACACGTGCGACACCGTCTGACACTGCCTTGCAAGCGCCTGGCTCAAGTTTTTCTGGAAAACTGGGGTGGGGGGGGGCGGGAGGTGACTTTTAACTTCTCAAGCTTCTTTGATTCCTTCCCTTTCCTATCATCTCCCCCTTCCCCTCTAGAAAACAGTGTCTCCTGTTGAAATGATACAGAGGTGTCTTTGTTTGGGTTTCCTAGAGGCAGGGCCTGTGATGGGGATCTCTGCACAAGTGGTGTTTAAGGGGGAGCTCCCAGGAGAAACCCGAAGTGGGGGAGGGAGGGGGAAGCAGTCTGGGCAGGGTCAGGACTGAGCCAGGAGGTGGGCTCAGCCTGGGAGCCCAGGAGTGTTTACCACAGAGCTTATCTCACCGAGAGGCGATGGGACCCTTCTGTCATATCCCCACATCAGGGGTCTTTAGCTGCGAGCCACCTCCAGAGGGCGGGATGGCTGCAGCACCTTGTGGGCATCCAGGGAGAGGAGGCCCTTCAGCCAGGGTGGTCCTGTCAGGAAGGGGGCAGCTGTGCACCGCGGGCAGCCAAGACCCCAGCAGCCGGCCTTGGGTCAAGTGCACCCAGACGCTCTGTCTAGTCTCTACGTACAGCGTGCAGACGGAGAGTATAAAGCAACCCCTCAGTCTGGCCAACAGGTGGGACAGCGCTAGTCCCCCTCGTCAGCGACAGTAAGGGTTGGCCCATGAGGGAGGGCTGGCCGGATGAGCGCACGTGGAAACACGGGGTGCTTGGCATTCCTTGAGCTGCGAGGAAGGAAGCCAGCACTCTGTAGCTCTTGGCTTCTGGGCACTCTGGCCACAAGAGGCTGTAACCAGCCCACCCGGAGGCAGCGCCACCCACAGGACACAGCCCAGGTTCAGTCCCCCTGTCACCGCCACCAGGCCCACCTGCCCCTACCCTGTCTCTGACAGCACAACCCCAAGACTGAGCCTCAGAGCTGCCACCTGGGAGGGGCAAGGTTGTGGCTCCGGGGATGTCCGAGAGGCCTCCCAGTGCCCGCTGGGGCTTTGGGAGGGCAGGCCGGACCCTGTGTTTCTATCCTAGAACCTGCTGGACTCCAAATCCCTGAAACTTATCATCAGTATGACCCTGCACGACCGCACCACCAAGTCCCTGCTGCACCTGCACAAGAAGAAGAAGCCGCCCAGCATCAGCGCCCAGTTCCAGGTAGGTTGCCCAAGGCGGCAAGAGGCGGTGCTGAACTCAGCCTGACACTCACGTGGCTGGGTCACAACAAACCCAACACAGGCAGCCTACTGTTATCCCAGGGGTTCCTGACCTCGTCACAGCTTGACATTTGGGGTTGGGTCATTCTCTGTGGTGGGGGCCATCCTGTGAGTTGTGGGATGCTCAGCAGCATCGCTTGCCTCCACCCACCAGATACCAGTAGCGTTGTCCAGTCACGACAACCAAAAAGTCTCCAGATCTTGCCAAATTCCCCTGGGGTAACAGAATCACCCTTGGTTGAGAACCACCAAGTTAAAAAGTCATGAATCAGCATGTGAGTTGATGTGACCACCAAACTGTGTCCTTAGGTCATGTTTCCCTTTTTTTACCTGGTTGCCAGGAAGCTCAGGGACACTTTCTTTCTTTTTTTCAGTGGGGTCCAATGGCCGCTGGCCCTTTTTTTTTTTTTTTAATTACCCCATGTAGGAACTACCACAAATCCTTTTTGGAAGCAGCAGGCCAGAGACTAAAGCCACTGCATCCATGGTCCCTTCTGAGGCTGACCCGTGTTTTAAATCCCAGAAAGAGTCTATCTGGTTCCACCACCTTCCCCGCACTGAGACAGAAGCAGGAGGGCCCTGGGAAGATGGTGGCTCTCAGCCATGGGGACCCCTCAGCTCCCTTGGGGGCTCCCCGGGGTAGCACAGCCTCCGGTCAGAATGTCCCGCTGCAACCTCCCATGTCCCACATCAGCACGGATGCCCCGCCGCCGATACAGGCAGGTGACCTGGCTCCCCTCCCACCGAGGAGTGTGTCCTCGGGGGTCCCAGCTCAGCACCTTCCCCCTCTCTCCCCAGACATCCCTTAATAAGCTCCTGGAGGCGCTGGGGAAGGCAGAGCCCTTCTTCATCCGCTGCATCCGCTCCAACGCCGAGAAGGTGAGGGGCTCCCACGTCTCAGGGGCGGTGAAAGCCAAGCCGAGGTCTGGTGGCTCGGCAAGGGGTGTTCCTGTTGGGGGGGGCGGTGCTGGGAGCGGGGAGGGTTGGTCAGGAGAGTCCTCAAGGAAGCAAGTGTCCACACAGGTTTCGGGAACTGTAAACGTGTGCTGTAGCCGGCTGCGGGTAGAGGGGGTCAGCAGGAGGCAGCAAGGGCAACCTGGTGACCAGCCAAGAATAGAGACGTCCCCTGGAACATGGCGGGGCCCCAGAGAACGTCTGTCCGAAGGGGGACAGGTCGGGGGTGCTCTTCAGATATATCCCAAAGGCAATCAGTGCAGAGAATGTGCTGGAAGGGAGAGGCTGAAATCAGGCAACAGAGCCTGCTTCTCATCCTGAACCTTCTGGAAAGACAAAGCACCAGTGGGGGCCAACAGTGGCGGGCTCAGCCCTTGCAGCCAGGCTTCCTTCTCCCCAGGGGTCCACCGGCCACTCCATCCCCTCAGGGACTTTGCTGGAGGCCATTTGGGACCTGGGCTCCCTCCCAGGCACAAACCGATCTCTGAGCAAGTGCCTCCTGGCAACTCTGTTCACCCACACTCTCTGTCTCCACTGTTTCCTGTTTCCCTGCCTCTCCCCTGCTCCTGGGACGCTCTGCTAACGTCCAGAGCCCAGCTTGGCCCTGCCAGGTGCCACGGCTTTCCGTCCCCAGGCGAGGACCTGGACTCACTCTGTCTCCCCTCCCTTCCCATTCCTGGTCCCCCAGTGGCATCTCAGAGATTTCTGTCCCCCTTCCCCACCTTCCACCAGCAGCAGAATGAGGCCTGTCTTCTCCACCCATTCGGATTTTGCCTCAGCTTTGGGCAACTCGGGAAACACTCCATCAGCACCTGCTTTGGACATGGGCCATGCCTGCAGATCATTCTTTGCTGTAGGGGGCGCTATGCTATGCTTTTTAGTGTATTGAGTAGAATCCCTTGTCTCCAAGAGCCCACCGCATACCAGGAGCCCCCCACCTCCCCGCACAACCCAATCATGACATCCCTCCCCTCATGCCATTCCCTCCCCTCCATCCACTTAAAATAACCCCCACCAGCATGAAGTCAAGGCCCCTGAGCTCTGGGCTGGAAGCTCACTGATCCAGCCTCATTTCAGCCCCTCCTCCCCCTCACCCCGACCCCTCCATCAGCAAGCGTCTCCCTGCATCCCTGTCCACCCCTCGGCTTCCCCTTCCTCCTTCGGGCCTTCACCGAGCTGCTCCCTGTGCGCCCCTCCGCCTGTCCTCTACTCGGCCCTCAGGACTCAGCCCAGGGTCCCCTCTCCTGTGACACCTCCCACGGGGGGCCCAGCAGTGTGTTCTGTCTGCCAAATCCCCACTACTCACCCTGATACGTGGCACAGGGTATGAGTTTAACAGGTTTGGAAAGGGGCCTTTAGGAAATAACTCTTTGCAGCAAATTATCTTGAGTGAGGGAGTGAGAAGTGGCATCTGTCTCCCGGACAACAGGGAATAGAGCAGATCAGATGGCCAAGTTTTCTAGAAGAGATGAATGCCTTAGGTATCACTGCTGAGTGGCCCCATGTCTTTATTCCAAAAAACACGTCTGGAGCAAGGAAAAAAAAAAAAACAGATCCTCCAGGTGCCCGCGCCTGCCAGGTTGGGGACATTCCCAGATCAGCCCCAGCCCACGGGTGTGCCCTGACTGCATCCGTATCTGGAGTCCCGAGGGATGGCAGTCAGGTGGGAATAGACACCTCTTCCCAGGGATCCCGTCCCCAGCCACCTGCAGGCATCTGCCCTGATTGCTCAATCCTGTTTCAGAAAGAGCTGTGTTTCGATGATGAGCTGGTGCTGCAGCAGCTGCGCTACACAGGCATGCTGGAGACGGTGCGGATCCGGAGGTCGGGCTACAGCGCCAAGTACACATTCCAGGTAGGATGCTCTCGTGCACATGTATGGCTGCCTGGGACACTAGCCACCTCCAGAAAGAGCACTTCTATGGAGCATGAGCCTGGCAGGTTACTTTCCATTAGGGTTTCTCCACGCTGGCAGGCACTGTTGGCATTTGTACCAGATCATTCTTTTCTCATGGTGGGGGACATAGTTCCTCGCAAGAGGTGTGTTAAACCAAGTGGGGAAGAGGGAACTGCACAAGCAGATCCCTGTGCAGCTCGGCCCTTTATTGAGCATCTTTTGTAATAACACACGTTTATACCCAACTCTTTTATTCTGTCAATCAGCAGCAAGGGGGCCCTGCTTCCTATTTTCCCAAAATGGAAACTGAGGCCCAAGGAGGTGATGACTTCAGAGATGACTCCCGGGGCTTTCTAGAAACACAGAAGATCACCAGTAACCTCAAATTGGTGAAGACCAAATTACAGCAGTTTCTCAACCACGTCACCATTGACACTTGGGGCTGGGTCATGCTCTGTGGTGAGGGCCGCCCTGTGCACCATTGGGTGTTGAGCAGCATCCCTGGCCTCCACCCGCAAGATGCCAGGAACACTATTCCCCTGAGTTCTGACAACCCAAGATGTCTCCATGTATCACTGAATGTCCCCAGGGGTCAACATGGCCCAGGTTGAGAACCCCTGGCTCATGCTGGGAGCTGGCGGCAACCGTGTGGTGCTCGAGTGAGCACTGGGCCTGAAACCAGAGGTGGCAGCACCTGGTCCCCATTCAGGCTTTACCCGTATGGCCTCAGGGACATGGCTTCATTGTGGCATGCCTCCCTTTTTCATCTACAGAATGGGAATATCATCTTTCTGATCCTGCATAAATAGGAAAGGCAAATTACCGAAAAGGGAGAAAATGCTGGTGTGTCTCATTAATGGCTTCACTCTTAAAAATTTGGCGTAATTGTTTACTTAAAAGGGGCATACCTTGGGACTTCCCTGGTGGTGCAGTGGTTAGGATGCCACGCTTCCACTGCAGGGGGCACAGGTTCTATCTCTGGTTGGGGAACTAAGATCCCGCATGCCGTGCAATGAGGCCAGAAAAGCGAGGGCAGTGTGGGGACATGCCTCCAGCTACGGTTCAGCCTTCTAATGAGGCAGACTGTGGGCTCCCCAAGAGCAGCTCCATCTCCTGGCTGCCCCCCAACACCACCAGCACCCAGCAGGTCCTCAGTGGTCACTCACTGACTGACTGAAAGATCGGTGCTCTATGTCTGCGACAGTCTTTCTTAAGCTTTAGACTGTTTCAGAAAGTCCAAGATTTTAGCTTTGTCAGTACTGTTCACATCAAACCAAGTTTTGCCTTCGGAAACTCGGCTTAACCAGGGAATTGCTGGAGCCCCGTCTTCTTGTTGGGTGGCAGAAACACTCACGCAGATTTTCCTTTCTCGGCCAAAATCACCCAGGATTTCACGGAGCAGTTCCAGGTACTGTTGCCCAAGAATGCCCAGCCCTGCAGGGAGGTTATCTCTGCCCTGCTGGAGAAGATGGACGTAGACAAGAGGAGCTACCAAATCGGCAAGACCAAGGTCAGTGTTTGCACCCCTCAGGGTGGCTGCAAACTGTTCCCCACCTTCTGCTAACACACAGGGTCCTCCCATGGCCCAAGCCACTCACTGAGAAATAAGGGGCTCTGCTGAGGAAGTGCGTTTCTTGGGGCCCAGCACGTTATTTCTTCCTGGAAGGCAGAGGGGCAGACCTAAGGTGTGGGGCTCAGGCATCAGACCATCACACCATAGCACAGGATGTTCAGGAATGAGTCAGTAACCTTTGTAATGTCTGGCAGCTCCCCGACAGGGCTCTACCAGATGTGACAAGTCTCCTCACAGTGCCCCAACGAGTTAATCATATAGAGTTACCATGTGGCCCAGCAATTCCACTCCTAGGTATCAACCCAAAAGAACTGAAAATAGATGTGCAAACAAATCCTTGTACATGTATGTTCATAGTGGCACTAGTCACTTGCCAAAAGGTAGAAATAATTCATGTATCCATCAACAGATGATAGACAAACAAAACGTGGGCCATTCACTTGGAGTGGAGTATTATTCAGCCCTGATACACGCTTACGTGGATGAACCTTGAAAACATCATGCTGAGTGAAAGAAGTCAGACACAAAAGGCCACAGATTGTGTGATCTCACTAATATGAAATGTCCAGAACATGTAAATCCATAGAGACAGAAAGCAGATTAGTGGTTGCCAGGGGCTGGGGGAGGGGGATTAGGAAATGACTGCTAAGGGGCACGGAGTTTCCCTTTGGGGTGATGGAAATGTTTCAGAGCTACATACAGGCGATGGCTGCACAATATGGTGAATGTACTAAATGCCACTGAATTGTTCACTTTAAATGGTTAATTTTATGTTCTGGGAATTCTATCTCAATATTTAAAAAAAAAAAAAAAACTCCCCTTGGTCAGGTCAGCCAGCACACCAGCTTGGTCTCACGTACTCCCGGGGTGGGTTGAGCAGACCTGCCGAGTACAGGGGTTCTGGAGGCCATGTTGACCCCGCCTGTGCCCACTCCCTGCTAGGTTTTCCTGAAGGAGACGGAGCGGCAGGCCCTGCAGGAGACACTGCACCGGGAGGTCGTGCGGAAGATCCTGCTCCTGCAGAGCTGGTTCCGGATGGTGCTGGAGCGCAGGCACTTCCTACAGATGAGGCGAGCGGCCGTCACCATCCAGGTCCTGAGGGGGCCCATGGGGCCTGGGGTGGGGGTGGCCGGGGACTCGCCCTCCCAGCCCCTGAATGCCCCATCCACTCTCAGGCCTGCTGGCGGTCCTACCACGTCCGCCGGGCACTGGAGAGGACACAGGCAGCAGTGTACCTCCAGGCCACGTGGAGGGGCTACCGGCAGCGGGCAGCCTACCAACTCCAGAGACAGAGCATCATCCGCCTGCAGAGCCTCTGCCGGGGTCACCTGCAGCGCAGGAGGTGAGCAGGATGGGACCAAGCCCCCCGCCCCCCCCCCCCCCTGCCACTGCAGGGGACACGGGTTCGTGCCCCGGTCCGGGAAGATCCCACATACCGCAGAGTGGCTGGGCC
>NW_006788006.1:2235931-2259109 GCF_000442215.2 Lipotes vexillifer
GAACTCTGGTGCCAAGACAGGGTGCCCCCCGAACATTCCACTCACCCAAGGGCTGCCTGAGACACCGTCTGGCCAGTGCAGCTGTCTGGACACAGGGAGGCTGAGGAGGGGCTGGCAGGCATCTGGCCATCTGGGCACACAGGACCCTAGAGGGACGCTCCAGGGCTGGTAGGTGGCAGCTACTGGCAAAACCCCAGGTCACCATTGGCGGTACTCAGTCTCTGCCAGGGACCCCCGCACCACCACTGCACCTGCCCACCCCAGGCAGGTTGGCAGAGCACCTGGATTCAGAGCTGGAGGGTTCAAGCCACCAGGAGCAGCCATCAGGGGGCTCCCCTCACCCCCACTCACACACGAAGCCTGGGAATCCACCAGAACAGGGACCCCAAAGGAATTCAGAGGGTTCTGAACAGACCCCTCCCACAACAGACCTAATAAAGGTTCCCCTGAACCAGCCAGGCAGAGGTGGCCATGACAACAAGAGGCCATTCCGTGTCTCCCCTTTCCCTGACTGAGGAGGTTCTGCCTTTCCAGAAGCATCTCCGAGGGCCAGGGTCTCGCCACATGCCACCTGGCCCCCCCCCACAACTGCACCTGCAGGTAGAAAAGGGGTCCCCAGTGCCCTGGGTGGATTTGTTCCTGAAAGCACCCCCTTCACTTTCCCCCCACCAGCTTCAGCCAGATGGTGGCAGAGAAGCAGAAGGCTGCAGAGAAGGAGAGGGAAGCCCAGCGAGCCGCCAAACAGGAAACCGCAGAGACCGGGCCAGGCTGGGCAGCTGGGCAGGAACCCTCGCAGGGCCTAGAACCATCCAAGGACGGCGAGCATTTGGAGCTGGAGCCCGAGGTGTGGCCCAGTGACGGGTCCCCCGTGGAGAGCTCCCAACCGGAGAAGGCGCCCCCAGCCCAGAAAAACGCAGCCGAAAGTCACGAGAAAGTGCCCAGCAGCCGGGAGAAGCGCGAGTCACGCCGGCAGAGGGGGCTGGAGCACGTGAAGCTCCAGAACAAGCACATCCAGTCCTGTAAGGAAGAGCACGCCCTCAGAGAACCTTCCGGAAGGGCCGTCCCAGAGCCACAAGAGAGGCTCCCAGAAGACAGAAAGGAGGACAGAGAAGATGAAAGCCCTCGGGACGCAAGGACGGACACAGGGATGGCTCCTCCTGAAAAGCAGCCCGAGGAGCCCCCGCAGCCCGCTCCGGGCAGCCTGGTCTCAGCTGAAGCCCAGGGCGGGAGCCCCAGGCCCGGCCACGTGGAACGACCCACCAGCCTGGCGCTGGACAGCAGGGTCGGCGTGCCGGCCCCCGGTGCCACCCCAGAGACTCCCAAGGACAAGAGCAAGCCGGGGGTTGGCCCAAGGGCCCAGGACAGGCCCGAGAGCCCAGGAGGCTCCACCCAGATTCAGCGGTACAGGGACCCAGATGCCGAGCGGCTGGCCAGCGCCGTGGAGCTGTGGCGGGGCAAGAAGCTGATGACCGCTGGCCCCAGCACCATGCTGAGCCAGTCCCTGGACCTCAGCGAGCGGCACCGGGCCGAGGGGGTCACCCTCACGCCCACAAAGTAAGCCCTGTACCCTCCTTTCTCCAAGGGCTGGGGTGGGCGGGCAGGGTCTGGGGATACATAGCCAAAGCCTGGAGCAGGACCGGGGCAGCACCATGCATCCCAGAAACGCGTGAGGCTCTGTGCCTGAGAGCTGACACCAGGTGGGTGGGAGCCCCAAGGAAGAAGGGCCCAGGGGGTGGGGAAAGGCTCGGGGAAGACGAGGCACCTTCCGGGGACCCTGAAGCCCCTGTCCAAATGAGCCCAGTTCACACAGAAAGCCTCCAGGCTTGTGGAAAGTGGTCCCTTGGGTTGAGGTTCCCCCCGCCCCGCCAGCCTGCCTGGACCTCAGTTTCCTCATCAACAGTGGGAGTGATTACACGCACCCAGAGGCTGAAAGAGCAGCTCTCGACACACTTGGGCCGCAGTTGGCTAAATATCGGTGACTCCGAATCACCAGCCCCTTGTCCCAGAGGGCTGCCTGTCCAAAGGAATAAAGAGATGGAGGAAGATGCAGGCCTTTTGCTAGGACAGGCTTTCTCGGCCTTGGCACAGTGGACCCCTGGGGCCGTCTTGATCTCTGTGGTGGGGGCCATCCTGGGCACGATGGGGGGCAGAACAGCATCCCTGGTTTCCGCCCACCAGGTGCCAGTAGAACTACCCTCTTCCTCTCAGTCATGGCAACCCCAAATGTCTCCTATTCACCCTTGTCAGTAAAAGCCACATTTCTGTGATCTCGCAGGGAGAGGCGCATTTCCTTATCCACGAGCGACGTCTCCAAGCTCCTCTCGTCCCCGTCCCAGACCAAGACTCAGGTAAAGCTTTAGGCAGCAGCTCTCACCCCTGAGGGTCCAAGCGCCACCGGAAGGGCACGGTGGATAGAATGCATGGTAGCACCGGGACCCACACCTTCCCTCCGGAGAGGGCGCCTGCCTTTGCTTACCCAGCCCCCCCTCCCCTACAGCCTTCTGCAGAAACCATGGACGGGGAGCCCAGCACGAAGAAACTGGCCATCCAGAAGAAGAAGTCGGGTGACGCATCCTTGGGGACAGACGCTGGGCTGTCCCCAGGCTCTGTCGATTCTAAGTAAGTGTGGGGTTTTGGGGGTGGGCTCAGGCCACCAGAGGACACCCAGGGTGTCCAGGTCCTCCAGTCCCGGAGCAGTCTGATCTAAGCTGATCACACTTTTCTCACTTTTTTTTTTTTTTGGCCGCACGGCTTGAAGGATCTTAGTTCCCTGACCAGGATTGAACCTGGGCCCTGGCAGTGAAAGCACGGAGTCCTAACCACTGAACCACCAGGAAATTCCCATAAGCCGATTGCCCTTATATGAAGCTCTTTTGGGGAGACGTTCGCTTAGCAGTTCCGTGAGGAGAAACCCATGCGGAGCTCGGGTTGTGGCCACATTGGGGTGAAATGATTCCTACTGAAACCTAGAGCCAGTGTGGGTCACCTCCTCTTGAGGCCACAGACAGACAGTATCCATTTGGCTGTTTATGAAATGAGAACCAGCTCCCAGCTTCTCCATCTCCACATCCGGGAACCCCTCCTTGGTCCTTAGATAGCAAAAACTGGGCCAAGGCTCTGTCCCCAGAAAGCCTCTGCCACAGTGCTCTAGGTGGTTCACAGAGCAGAGAGGTTGGACCCTGGGACAGGGGAGCTTTGACCCAAACTCAGCACGGGAGCCTGAGGACAGTGAGGAACGGACAGTGAGGGCTGCAGTGGGAGGAGAGAGCCCCCTACTTTCAGGAGACCCCACCACCAAAACAAAGTACCACAAACAGGGTGTCTTCAAACAATAGGAGTTTACTCTCTCGTGGTTCGGGAGGCCGGAAGTGTGAAATCAAGGTGTGGGCAGGGCCGTGTCTCCCTCCAAAGGATCTCGGGGAGGATCCTTCCTTGCCTCTTCCAGCTTCTGGGGGCTCCAGGCATTCCTTGGCTTGTGGCTGCATCACCCCCCCGCTCCAATCTCAGCCTGTGTCTTCACATGACATTCGTCTCTCCCCTGTGTCTTCTCTTTTTCTGTCTCTTATAAAGACACTTGTCATCGGCTTTAGAGCACATCTGGGTAATCCAGGATGACTCAGAATCTTGAGATCCTTCATTTAGTGTCCTAGTCCATTTGGGCTGCTGTAACAAAACACCACAGACTGACCTGGAGGCTGGCAGTCCAAGATCAAGGTGCCAGCAGATTTGGTATCTGATTCATAGACGCCTTCTTCTTGCTGTGTCCTCACATGGCAGAAGTGGTGAGGGAGCTCTCTGGGGTCTCTTATAAGAGCATTAATCCCATTCATGATGGCTCTACCCTCGTGACCTAATCAGCTCCCAAAGGCCCCACCTCCCGATACCATCACACTGAGAGTTAGGCTTCAGCATACAGATATGGGGGGACACATATTCAGTCCATAGCATTTAGTCACATCTGCAAAGACCATTTTCCCAGATAAGATCATGCTTATAGGCCCCGAGGGTTAGCACATGGACATACCTTTTGGGTGGAGCCACTATTCACCCCATCACATGCCCAGTATCCATAGTACATGATTTATTCTTTGAGGTTTTTTTCCCCTAACCTTGTGCCTATAAAAAAATCTTGGGGGAGGGGACGGGGAGGTAATTTTTTTTTAATATGAAAATGGGGTCACGCTGTGACATCTGCTCAGCATCTCGCTCTTTTGCCCGACTCCCCTGTCAGTTCACACAGATCAACCGTATTTTTAGTGGCATCCCCTTCCAACGATAACCAAGAAAAGGGCTATTTCTCATTACAGTAAGTGGACCCTTGCTTTGGCCTCACATCTGCCTTCATTTCCTGAGGCTTAAGCGGAATCCCTTACTTTGTCCTACAGATCCACGTTTAAGAGACTTTTCCTGCATAAGAACAAGGATAAGAAATATAGCCTGGAGGGCACAGAGGAGACAGAGAACACAGTACCCGGGCAAGTCGTACTGGAAGCCGCCGCCATGAAGAAGAATCTAGAAGGTTGGTCCTCCCGCAGCCTCAGGGACGGACAGCAGAGCCACTGGGGCCCCTGAGGACCGTCCCCAGATGGGGCCTTGAGTCAGCTGTGGGCCAAGCCCTGGTTGCAGGGCTTTGGGACTGGTCCCCATCCCCGGAGGCGCTCTCTGGCCGCGGACCTCAGTGTGTGACAGCACAGGGCCCTGGTTCTCTGCACTTGTGACCATGCCCCAGAGGCCAACCTGAGTCCTCCCCAGGAACCCACTGCCCTTACCAGCCTCTCCTGCCTCCCGCCCCCCTCCCCAGCCCCCACCAGCCACCAGCACCGCCATGCCACCGGCGAGAAGCACGCCAAGGAGCCAGGAGGCAAAGGGAAGAAGAACCGGAACCTCAAGATTGGCAAAATCACGGTGTCAGAGAAGTGGCGAGAGTCGGTGTTCCGCAAGATCACCAACGCCAACGAGCTCAAGTACCTGGATGAGTTCCTGCTCAACAAGGTGGGCCAGCCGGGGCCCCGGGCCTCCCCAGAGAGCCGTCTCCACCTGGCAGTTTTGCAAACCGTCACACCAAAGCCTTTATCAGGCGGGAATGGAAAGTCCAGGTCCACGGTTCCAACACACAGAAAGTTCTGGAAACCACACGCTTGTTCCTAAGTTTGGCATCAGCTGCTTTTCCGTAAAACCTGGCAGGGGTTCCCGAGAGATCGCTTGTAGCCTACATTCATCCTGCTCGGTGGGGATGCTTACATTTTGCTACAAAATCTGTCTTATTATGGGGGCCGCACAGAACGTGTGGAAGCGAGTCACACCTGAATCACCTGATTCTGGGACCCCCGCCCCTGCCGGCATCATCTAGAGCACACGTGCATGTGCACAAATGGGTTGGGCGCCCAGCAGAGGCATTCTGTCCTGCAGTTCCTGCCCAGGAAGTTTGAGACCCACTGTTTAAAGACACGTGGTTTGCTGTCTCAGAGCGCCCCTTGGGGGCAGTGGCCCACTTTCTCACACACGTGAGAAAAAGGAAGCATTAGGATCCAGAATAATCTTCCAGGCAAGGCACCTGACACACCCGAGTCCTGCCAGCCTGCTCCTATAAGTCCTGGCAACCTTTCCTTGTCCCGCCGCTCAGCTGCAGCTGACCGCGAACAAATTATTTTACTTAGAACACACTTTTACAAAATGCATCCAGTTCCAGGCAATGATTGAGCACTTAGCGTGTGAGACAGAGGTGAAGAAATCACAGCCTGCACTCAGGGTATTCATGGCCCCAGCCACAGGCAATCCCACAGCAAACAGTGTGCTGTTTGAGAGCTTCAGAGGGAGACAGCGGGCTGACAGGGACAGTTAAGGGGTGGGTGGAGGCATGGTGAAATGACCAGGCCATTTGAGGCAGCCCCCGTCCTGGAGCACAGCCAGGCACTGAGCGCCGGGGTGGGGCGGCAGGAAGGGCCCCAGTTAAACCAGTGTTTCTCAACCAGGGGTGAGTCTGCCCCCAGGGGACACATGGCAACATCAGATGTTTTTGGTCCTCACAAGCTACCAGCATCTGGTGGGGGAGGCCAGGGTTGCTGCTCAACACCCACAGTGAGTGATCCCCGCGACATCAGGGTTGGCAAGAGGGCCGGGATGTTCCCCTGCAAGCCCAGGGGAGCCAGGGAAGGACTTGGGACAGGGCAGAGCTATGGCCGCCCAGATGCCCGGCCTGAGGTAACGTGGGGTCGGCACACCTCTCCCTTCCTCTCCAGATAAATGACCTGCGTTCCCAGAAGACTCCCATCGAGAGCTTATTCATCGAAGCCACCGAGAAGTTCCGAAGCAACCTCAAGACCATGTACTCCGTCCCTGTACGTGGGGCCTCAGCCCCAGGGAGGGCCCCGCGGCAAACCCCATGCCCTCCCCCGGGCACCCCCGCCTGTCTGTCTCACAGAGGGCCCCGCCCTGCATTGCCACAGAACGGGAAGATCCACGTCGGCTACAAGGACCTGATGGAGAACTACCAGATCGTCGTGAGCAACCTGGCGGCCGAGCGCGGCGAGAAGGACACCAACCTGGTCCTCAATCTTTTCCAGTCGCTGCTAGACGAGTTCACCCGCGGGCACACCAAGAACGACTTCGAGCCTCCCAAGGTGGGTGCTACCGCTCCAGGCGAGGGAGGGTCCCGGCGCCAGGACGTCGCTGGGGTGGGGGTGTCCCCAGGGAACCCCACACAGAGCTGGCCTTTGTGCTCCCTCACAGCAGAGCAAAGCTCAGAAGAAGAAGCGGAAGCAGGAACGTGCTGTGAGTATGCGTGTTCTCGCGTGCACGCGCACGGGTGTGCGCATGTCTGTGTGTGCACATGTGCACGAGGGCGGGCGTGTGTTTTCCTACCCGGCCTTAAGGGCCCCCGGTCCTGAGATGCCGCACTGTGCGGCGCCGTGGCCACCTCGTTGGGGGTCCACCTTCCCACTCGGCCCCCCTCCCCCACTGCTCCAGGTCCAGCAGCACAACGGGCACGTGTTTGCCAGCTACCAAGTGAGCATCCCCCAGTCCTGCGAGCAGTGCCTCTCCTACATCTGGCTCATGGACAAGGCCCTGCTCTGCAGCGGTGAGTGCCCCTCGCCCACCGATCGCCCACTGCGCCCCTGACCGCCCCCACAGGCCCCCTGACTCCCACCGCACACCCCCTGAAAACCCACCATGTCCCCAACCCCTCACGATGCACCCGGGCCTTCACCCCAGCTACAGGGCTGATCCTCCCAGAGCACTGCCCCTCACCACAGGGGCAGTAAGGCCGCACCTCACCCACTCAAACGCCCCGCTGTCACGCTGGGGCAGAGGCCGGTCCTCAGCGGACCCCCAGCACCACCACCCCCCGCCCAACTCCGCAGCCTCCCCTCTGCACGCCTACCTGGGCAAGTCACCCTGGGCTCTATGTCCGGGTCTTTGTTCATGCTGCTCTCGCTGCCTGAAGTGCCGGCCCCTCCCCCATGTGCCAGGCGAGGCCAGTCAGTCCCCACAGGGACCCTGAGAGACAGGTGCAGCCCAGGGTGACCCAGCTGGCCCACAGTCGGGCAGCCAGGGGGTGGCCAAGGCCAGGTGGGGAGCCAGTCAGCCCCCAGGGGCCCAGGCTGGGTCAGGCAGGCCTCTAGCACTGCTGTTTTCCTGCCAGGACCAGTCAGGGTTGGCTTTCTTTTCGGGCCAGGGTAACCTCGCCCCTTGGCCCCTGTGTGAGGAGCAGCCCGCCACCCCGTGTCCATCGTAAATAGCCGGGCAGTTGTCACTGTCCTGAGACACGGGGACAGGCGGCCACGGGACCCATGGGTCCCCGATGCGCCGTCAGTGACCGCCCCCTCCCCCTCCCCCACCATGATCTCCTAGTGTGCAAGATGACCTGCCACAAGAAGTGTGTGCACAAGATTCAGACCTACTGCTCTTACACAAGTGGCAAGAAGGTGAGCCCGCTGGGGCCGGGAACTTTCCAGAACACCTGGGGGAGGCTGTTCCGAGAGACGTGGAGGAGAAGGGTGTGCTAGGTGCAAGGCCAAGGCTGGGTGTCAGGTGGGAGCACGGAGCTGGTGGGAGGCGCTGGTCCCGAAGCAGAGCGCACCCCGGTCCTGTCAGAGCCCCCAGAGGGCCCCGCACAGCTGGGGCCAGGCTGCTGTGTGCACCCCAGGCCTTGGCTCTGCTCTTCCCCCCTCCAGGTGGAAGGAAACCCCTGTCCTGCATGAGGGAGGCGGGGTCCTATGGGCTGGCACAAGCCAGGATCAGCTGGGCGGAGGGGACTGTGGCACTTCACACACGGACCCCCAGCCAGCAGCCATCCGGGGACCTCCACAGCCCGGCACCTCTGGCAGCCGTGCAAGAGAGGACGAGGAGCAGCGGGGGCGGCAGCCACAGAGGAAGCCGGGCTGGGGCCGGGTGGTGACAGGGAGGACAACCAGCCCAGGCCTGACCCTCACCCCCATCCCCGTCGTCGCAGATCGAGCCAGGCACTGAGCCGGGCCACTTTGGCGTGTGCGTGGACAGCCTGACCAGCGACAAGGTCTCAGTGCCCATCGTGCTGGAGAAGCTTCTGGAACACGTGGAGATGCACGGCTTGTACACCGAGGGCCTCTACCGCAAGTCGGGTGCCGCCAACCGCACGAGGGAGCTCCGGCAGGCGCTGCAGACAGGTGGGTGCTGCGGACAGGTAGGTGTCAAGGGCAGGAGAGCACCGCGTGGGGCTCCAGCCTCAGCCCTCCTGCGTTCCCCGAGCTCACCGGCCGCCGCACCCTCCCCGCAGACCCCACGGCAGTCAAACTGGAGAACTTTCCCATCCACGCCATCACCGGGGTGCTCAAGCAGTGGCTGCGGGAGCTGCCCGAGCCCCTCATGACCTTCGCCCAGTACGGCGACTTCCTCCGCGCCGTCGGTGAGTCCCGCTGTGGCGAGAGCCGGCAGGTGGTCGAGGTCGGGGGTCAGAGCCTCGAGCACGTGCTGTGGCCGGTCAGGGAGGACGGACCCCCGTGCCCCCAGCTGAGAAACCGGGCCCCAGACAGTGGGAGGCTCCCCGGCGCCCTGGGGCCTGTCGGGTGAGGGCCGCAGGGAGCTGACCCCCAGGACCCTCCTAGAGCTGCCAGAGAAGCAGGAGCAGCTGGCCGCCATCTACGCCGTCCTGGAGCACCTGCCAGAAGCCAACCACAACTCCTTGGAGAGGCTCATCTTCCACCTGGTCAAGCAAGTGCCTGCCCTCCTATTGCCCCGCTCTCTGGGGGGTGGGGTCCCAGCAAGAGCCCCCCCCCACGGCGTTCCCCGGGCTGGCGTCCTCTGGTGGCTCCACACCAGGATGTGAGCCCATACTGGCTTCCCAGTATGAAGAAGGGGGCCCCCGGCTTCTTCGTGGCGCCTCTCCACCCTGCAGGAGCGAGCGTTTCTCACCTCCCGGCTGCGGCGGCACTTTCCCGGGATCTGGACTCTGGTCTTGGGGCTCCCTGTGGCCACTCCCTAACTGCCGCTCGCTCCACAGGGTGGCCCTGCTTGAGGACGTGAACCGAATGTCACCCAGCGCACTGGCCATCATCTTTGCGCCCTGCCTCCTGCGCTGCCCCGACAACTCGGACCCGCTGACCAGCATGAAGGATGTCCTCAAAATCACCACGTGAGTACCAGGACCGGCTGGCCGCCACCCCCCAACATGCACTCAGGGCAGCCGAGCCAGGGATCCCACAACGAAAGAGGAGAGCCCTCTCCGGAGTCCTGGGACTGGCCTGGCCTCGGTAGTGTGTAAATGTGCCTGCAGAGGAAAGTCTAGAAGAACATAGCCCGATCACAACGGCCCCGGGCGGTGTCCTGAGCACTGGGGTCCTGGGTAAACTTCGTTTGGTCTCCCCACCCTTCTTCCTTTTCTAATGAACACACGTGACTTTTGTACTAAAACCGAACTTCTAACGAGGTCTGCGTGTGCGCTGGCTGCTGTGAGTGGCGAGCAGGGCTCTTCTGACAGACGAGGGACAAGAAGCAGCCTGGCCTCATGGTGGCATCGTAGGGCTCACACATGCCCAGACCCAGGTGGAGACCTGGCAGCATCTCCTCAAGCAGCAAGAGTATCACTTCTGAGTTCTCTTGAGGGTGAAAAACCAAAAAGGGGGAGAAATCCCTCGTCCTCTGTCCAGGGTGAGGGGCAGATGGTGAAGCCCCACATTCCCAGCCTCTGGGAGCAGTGAGAGCCTGCAGCAAACAGAAGTGGTTGTCTCAGGGTTCCTTCTTCCCCGCAAACGATCTTCGAAAGTTCTCAGAAAGTGCTTCAAAAAAAAAAAAAGGTTCTCAGAAAGTGCCTCAAGGGAACTAGATCCCACATGCATGCCACAACTAAGATCCCATGTGCCGCAACTGAGACCCGATGCAGCCAAATAAATAAATTTTTTTTAGAAAACACACGAAAAAAAGGAAGTGCCTCAAAAGAACTCAGAAAGGGACTTCCCTGGTGGTCCAGTGGTTAAGACTCCGTGCGTCCACTGCAGGGGGCACGGGTTCGATCCCTGGTTGGGAAGTTAAGATCCCGCATGCCTCGCAGCACAGCCAAAATATAAAAATTAATTAAGAGAAAGAAAAAAAAACTCAGGAGGAGGTCAGCAGACATCCATCACTAAAAGGACAGCGTTTAGACTTCGAGTTGTAAAAATAAGAACCTGTCACCCAAGGCGGTTTCAGGAGGCAAAACACAGGAAGGCCTGAGGGCTACGCCTGACAGTGCACACCCCACACCCCGGGCCACACTCAAGAGATCAGTGAACAGCTGCTGGTAGGCAGAGTGGGGGAGAGTCCAGTGTGGCCCTGACACTACCTGGGCAGCGGTATGCTGTTGACGGATTTGCTTCCAGCATGTTCCTTGGGTTCTTTTTTTTTTCTTATGTGGTCATGACAATGGGAAACCTGAGTCATGACTGCCTCTTCATCCAGGCTGAGTCCGTCCGGTCCCACCACACCCTCCCTGCCTCGGTACTGACCACTGAGGCCGGCCCTGACCACTGACCGCAGGTGCCTTGGGTCACAGCTTAGTTGTAGAGCCCTTGGGGCCAGCTGCCTGCAGCCCCTGGGACAAATCACCCAACCTCCATGGTGCTGTACTTTCTCCTTCAAACGAGGAGGCTTACTAAGAGAAGGGTCCAGGCTCAGAGAGGTGGGGTGAGCTACACAAGATCACACAGTGAGTGAACTGGGGCCACGATGGGAGCCACAGCCATGTCCGTGGCCCTGCCTGGTCTCTGGGTCTCTGTCTCAGCCACCATGCCCCAGTCTCGGGCCAGCGTCTACCTACACGCAGGCCCCCATGTTGACCATACCCCCCAAGGTGGTAGCTGAGTCGCCTTCTCCACAGGTGCGTGGAGATGCTGATCAAAGAACAGATGAGGAAGTACAAAGTGAAGATGGAGGAAATCACCCAGCTGGAGGCGGCTGAGAGCATCGCCTTCCGGAGGCTCTCTCTTCTGCGACAAAACGCTGTGAGCAACGCAGGGTGGGGCTTTCGGTGGGGGCGGGGCCTCGTGGGAGTGGGGACCGGTGGGCGGGGTTTGGACGGTGGGCGGGGTCTCACTTATCCATCCAGCACACTCTCCCAGCACACCCTGGGCCACCGACAGCCTGACCTGGGGCCTCGTGGCAGCATGTTTAGGGGCTGATTCCTCACCTCGGCCAAAAGACCACCATCCTAGCTCAGCCTCAAGGCCAGCTGCCGCTCTCAGCAGTGGGGGTCCGGTCACCTACTTGGTGGTGGTCCTGGTCATCCTCCAGCCATGGCCCCGGGCTGACCTGGGCCCCGCCCACAGGGGAACGTTGCCACAGCAGAAGTGGCCTCACAGTGGCGGGTAGAGGGATAAGGGGCCAGTCCCGGGCTCCTGTGGGAGGATCCTGTCCTTGTCCCGACAGTCAGACGTGGCCTTATGCCCATGACTAGTGCCTGTGCCCTGGTCATGGCCCTGTGTGGTCACCCACTCTTCATCTCTCCCCCAGCCCTGGCCTCTCAAACTGGGGTTTTCGTCTCCTTATGAGGGGGTCCTGGTATGTACACGTACGGTGGGTCCTCCTCGCATGTCTCCCAGTGCGGTGCATGCTGGGGTTCCTCTCAACCCCTAGGGTCCTCGTAGGATAGACCGAGCGTGTCCTGACCTTCTGGAAGTGCATGCTGGGGGAAACCCATTGCCTGTTGATTGCCTGTGCTGAAGATGACTAATGAGCCACGTGCTGGCCACTCGGTCCCTGCATGATCCCCGGAGAAGCCTCTCTAAGCCTAGCCATCCATGTCAGAACTAACCTCCCCCGGAGCTGCTTGCACCACCCTCTCTCCATCCACAAGCACTGACCCCCACCCACCCAGAGGGGCTGGCCAGACCTGCCGCTTCTCTTTGCAGATCACGAACCCCAAGACCCGGATGAGCAGCAGCGGAGGCCTGGAGGAGCTGGGGGTGCTGCCAGAGGAGGAAGTGGCCGGCGGTGAAGAGGATCGTGAGAAAGAGATCCTAATTGAGCGGATCCAGTCCATCAAGGAGGAGAAGCAAGTGTCTCTCCGAACCCTTGCCACACTCGGCCGCCCTGTCCAGCCGCCATCCACTGCCCCCCCGCCCCACTCTAGGGAATCTGGCTGTTAGGAAGCTAAAGGGCTAGGCTCAGTCCCGCGGTCCAGTGCCCACCTCACGGGGTGCTGCTGTCCTAAAACACAGCCTAAGCTCGTTAAACCCCTGGCTTGACCACCGGGAATCACAGTGGCCCGTAGGGAGAGAAGGGAAACCAGACGGGTGATGCCTGAACTTTGTCTTAAAGTTGGCCTTAGCTAGGGCGATCCACCAGTTTGTTGTCCGGTCAAGATGGAAGTATGAACGGAGATGCTGTTTAAAAATTATGCCAGGAGAACAGGTGTAATCCAGGCCCCCTGGGCATCCTAGTCTTAGGAATAGGGTAGGGCACTCCAGGTAGAGGGAACAACATGTGCAAAGGTCCTGAGGCAGGAGCCCCTCACTAGCTGAGTACTAGGCCAGATGCCTGGCTTCCCTCAGCAGCCTGACACCTTCCTCACATGACCTTCACTGAGTCAGGGGCATTTTGGGCCAGGTGTGCTTTTGGGGTTGGGTTTCGGGTGCTGGGAGCAGGGAGTCCCCTCCAGGACCAGGATGACCTACTCTGTCCCCTACTGGCCTGGCACTTCTCCGTGGGGGCAGTCTTCCACCATGGAACAGCCTTGGACACTGTGACCCTCTCATCCCCAGGGAGGACATCACGTACCGGCTGCCAGAGCTGGACCCTCGGGGCTCCGATGAAGAGAACCTGGACTCAGAGACATCAGCTAGCACCGAGAGCCTGTTGGAAGAGCCGGCTGGGCGGGGGGCCTCGGAAGGTCAGTATTAAGGTAGCGTCTGCTTTTTTCCTTCCCATGTCCACACCCAGCAGGCCCCCGGGCGAGGGTCCGTCTGCCGGCCCTGAAGCTGCAGTAACCCTGCCATCTGTCTCTCAAAAGGGCCCCTCGCGCCTGCTCTCCCCTGCCCCAGCGCACCCACCCCGAGCCCCCTCCCCGAGGCGGCCGCCCCTCCTCGACGAAGGCCGTCGTCCTTCATGACGGTTAGAGTGAAGACCCCCCGGCGGACCCCCATCATGCCCACGGCCAACATCAAGCTCCCGCCCGGCCTGCCCTCCTATCTCCCTGGCCGGGCACCAGGTGCCCAGGAAGCTGCCACCCTGGTGAGGCGCCGAGAGCCACCTGCTCGCCGCCCAGACCAGGTACACTCTGTGTATATCACACCCGGCACTCACCTGCCCACCCAGGGCCCTCAGGAGCCCCCGGACAAGGACGACCGGCCACCCGGGACCAAGCGGAGGTACTCGGACCCCCCAACCTACTGCCTGCCCCCTGCCTCGGGCCAGACCAATGGCTGAGGGCCCACAGCTGTCAGAGTCCGCATATCCAAGGACGGCCCGGTGCCAGAGCTGGGTGCCAGAGCTCCAGAGCCAGCATTCAGTGGTCTGAGAAGGATCCGGAATGAAAAGCTCCAAGAGCGATGTGAGGTGGGCACCGACTCCAAGTGAGTGCAGGCAGGGAGAGGCCGGCCGAGGCCCGGCTGCCCTTGCTGAGCCCCTACATCGCACAGAGTTGCCCGCCCAGAGCGCTGAATCATGGCGGGCAGCCTGGCATCTCCCAACTCCCCTTTTGTACGTTTTTCTGGTCACTGTTTCTTTGGGCGTGGTTTACATAACTTTAAACTGTAACAGCCTTAACAGAAGACCAAATTGTTTTTTTATATGTGTATGTACAAACTTTTATATTAACGCCCTGCATCTCCCTTATAACCGGGACATGAGTCTTCAGAGTAAAGGCCACACAGCCGCGAAGCTTTGGAGGCTCAGACCCACGCTGAGGGACAGCTCGGGGGACAGTCTGAGGGCCAGGACCCTGCACGAGGGGTTTGGACACTTGTGGCCCCTGACTGCCCCAAGTCTGTCTTGGACTCGTATTCTGGCCCGGCAGTGGCCACCTGGCCGACGTGCGTTCGAGGGAACAGTGAGCCTTCCGTAGTGATCAAGACTGTTGGCTGGAGCCAGGACACGAGGTGGTAGGCAGCCTCCACTCCAGGCACCACAGACCTCACATCCCAGGGAGACTCGAAGGTGGCCATCACTCCTTGGTCCACTGTGCCCAGGACACAGGAGGCTGGAGGAGGCCACCCTTGGCACTGCCCGCCCCATGTGGCAGAACAGGAGCCCACAACTCAGGACCACTCATGGGTGGGGAGGGCAAGGCCTGGAGTTGTATGTCCCTACAAGTCTACAGTGACAGCCTGGACATCTGGCATCTCCGGAGCGGGGCTCCCCTCTTAGGCTCAGCCCACTCTCCAGACACCTGGACACATGGCCCCAGATCTGGAACAAGAGGCACCCACAGGCCATGTGAAATTAAAAAAAAAAAAAAAGTGCCTGAGAAGTGTCTGCATGCAGTTCCTATTCAGGCCAGCTCCAGGCTGAAAAAGCAGGGGTTGGCAGGTGGGGGTCAGCCCTGCGACCTCAGCCAAGAGGGGTACAGGGCAGGGATTGGGTCGCTTGCCTGGAAGGAGCTGCCTTGTTCCTCCAACCGTCTTTGCTGTTTGTTTGCTGGAATTCCACACATACTTTTCACACAAGGGACGTGGGCTTTGCTGGAAGTTCTCTTTATTGATCCAGAAAGCTGGGAAAGCAGGCAGCTCCTGGCAGAACCACATTCAGTGAGGAGAGCCTGCTGTCCTGGGAGCTGCCTCCTGTCACACCTAGCCTCTCCCCAGCTGGGGCTTAAATGTCAACTCATGGGGCCATCCGCCGTGGGTGGGGCGTGGGGAGTCAGTCCTGGTGGACCCACTACAACCAGAAGCAACACTACCACCACCACCACCCCCAAGAGCCTCAGAAGAGCTCCCAGGTTACAACCAGATGGACAGTTGTGGGAACTGGCTGGCAGGTGGGTCCTTTGGGGCGGGGGAGATGGAGACCATGACAAACCAGAGTTTCAATGGCACATGCAAGGAAGAGTTGGTGGGTTAGTCCAAGGCCACACAGCTGGAGCGGGGCGAGGCTGGGATTCAGACCCTGCCCTGTCTGCCCGTAGAGCCCCCCCTTTTTCAATACCCTGAGTTTGGTCTCATCCATGGTACTTTACAGGGCACCAGGCCCACCGGTGTGACCTGGACACAGGTGACCTGAAGGATGGGGAGATGGTTAAGGGCTGCATGCCAGGCTTCAGTCCCTGTGAAGCCCCCATCCTCATCCTGTCCACTCCAGGAGGGGGGACCCGAACAAGGGGTCTTGGCTTCCTGGGGACGCAGCGGGGGGTTCCGTCCATGGGTGTCTGGGCATTGGGGGTGACCTCTCACTCCCAGGTTTAGCCCATGTCACTGCCACACTGCCAGTTTCCCAAGGGAGGAGACAGGTCCAGAAAAACAAGAAATTCGTAGAAGGCCACGGTGGGAGGTGGAGTCAGAGTCAGGGATGGGACGGGATATCACAGCTGCAAAAGTTTGGAAATCATAGCCCGTAAGTCTCGGATTCCTAAATCCCAGGTCAGAGCCTCTCCCCCAGGAGAACCTCCCACAGGCTACCTGGATGCGGAAGAGCTCCGCGTGGGAAGAACCCAGGAAGGAGTGGGGAGCGGGGGAGGAATTTTGAGCAGGGGGTAAGTAATGAGCATGTCACGCGTTGCACGTGGGCCTGAAACGAAGGACTCGACCCTTTCAGCCCTTCCGGAAGGGTTAAGATGCT
The DNA here is from genome assembly GCF_000442215.2 of Lipotes vexillifer. Taxonomy (NCBI): domain Eukaryota; kingdom Metazoa; phylum Chordata; class Mammalia; order Artiodactyla; family Lipotidae; genus Lipotes; species Lipotes vexillifer. Next base: position 2,252,153 of record NW_006788006.1, read on the forward strand.
CGCGAGGATAAGCAAGAGATTGAGTCCTGAGTAAATACGGACTGGATGGCGCCTCGAATTGAAACAAGACAAGAGTGAGAGAGCAAACGCCCAAACAAGAACGAGAGAGCCCCAAATAAGAATGAGAGAGCAAACCAGGAACTTCCGCCCGGAAGGAGGCCGACGAAAGGCACTTCCGCCATCTCTTAAGATGGCGCCGGCGGAAGAGGCGGGGTACCGCTGGGTGGTGATGGCAGCGTCGAGGCTGGAGTTGAACCTGGTGCGGCTGTTGTGCCGCTGTGAGGCGATGGCAGCGGAGAAGCGGGACCCGGACGAGTGGCGTCTAGAAAAGGTGATGGAAGCCCATGTGTCCACGTAGAGCCCGAATCCCGGAGGGTGGTCCCCGCAGCCGGAGGCCACCGGGCCCGACTCCCCCACCCCGCCGGCCAGTGAGGCCACACCCCTTCCGGTTGGCTCCGCCACGTCCGTTTGCGCTGCTCCCCCGCCTCCTCCCTGGGGCTCAGCTGGTCCCGCCTCCTTGATACTTGGCTCCTCCCGTTTCAGCCCCGCCCCCCGACCTGGCCCCGCCCCTTGGTGGCTCTAATCCCTTTGAGCCCGACGGTGGTGGGGGGCACTGGGCTGACACCCCACTTTTCGTCCCCAGTACGTGGGAGCCCTCGAGGACATGCTGCAGGCCCTGAAGGCACAGGCGAGGTGAGTGCAGGCGGCCGCAAGTGTTCAAATCCGGGGCAGGGAGCAGAGTCCGGGATCCCTGGTCTCCAGTCCCTCCCTGCTAAGACCCTTCCCTGAACTGGGGACAGTGGGCAGGTTTTCTTTTTCCTCGTCTCCCCTTCCAGCAAACCGGCCTCCGAGGTGATCAATGAATATTCTCGCAAAGTAGATTTTCTGAAGGGGATGCTGCAGGCAGAGAAGCTAGTGAGTAAGGGGCACCTCTGTCTCCTCAGCCTTCATCATGCTAATCTGGGACCTGCCCCTCTGGTGACCCCTCTGCCCTCTTCTGCAGACCTCCTCCTCAGAGAAGGCACTAGCCAACCAGTTCCTGGCCCCTGGCCGAGTACCAACTACAGCCAGGGAACGGGTACCTGCCACGAAGACAGTACACCTACAGTCACGGGCACGGTACACCAGTGAGATGCGGAGTGAGCTGCTAGGAACGGTAGGGCTCCCTCCGTGGTCCCTGGGAAGCTTTGGTTGGGGACAGGAGTTCAGTGCCTGGGGGTGGCCAGAACAACAAATACTGTCAGGTGCAGGGATCCTAGGGGACCCAACAGACTCTGCCCTGGACCATCAGAGAAAGCTTCCCAACAGAGAGGCACTGCAGCCAGGGCTTTGCTAGATGAATAAGAGTTTTGGTACAAGGCAAAAATGGCACATCTCTGCTTAAGCCCCAGAGTTGGCCAGAGTAAGGTTTGGCCCCTGCCTCACCACACATAGATGAGTTTTTTCATCTGTAAAATAGGATGACAAATGCCTCTATGAGCACTTTATGTGAATCAGCTAAACCCTGCAAAATATGAGCTATTGTTTTCAGTTTAAAGATGAGAAAACTGGGCTTCCCTGGTGGCACAGTGGTTGAGAGTCCGCCTGCCGACGCAGGGGACACGGGTTCGTGCCCCGGTCCGGGAAGATTCCACATGCCGCGGAGCGGCTGGGCCCGTGAGCCATGGCCGCTGAGCCTGCGCGTCTGGAGCCTGTGCTCCGCAACAGGAGAGGCCACAACAGTGAGAGGCCCGCGTACCACAAAAAAAAAAAAAAAAAAAAAAGATGAGAAAACTGAGGCTCAGAGGGCACAGGACTTGTCCAGGGTCCTGACTGAGGGTGGGGAGTTTCTGGGAGCAGAGAGAACAGGTCTGGGGGCATGGCAAGGTGGGTGACTTCGTGCCTCTCCTTTTTTCCCACAGGACTCTAGTGAAGGTGAGTCATCCTGAGCAGAACAGGACTCAAGGCCTGGGACAGACATGCGTCCTTGCTGCCCCACACCTTACGCCTAACCTGGCTCCCACAGGGTCTTCCACAGCCCAGGGAGAGTGTGTCCAGGGGCATTACCGGGTTATGCTTGGAAGCGGTGCCAGGACAGAGGAGGGGCCCCCAGAGGAAAGAAAGTTGGACACTCCCAGCCCAAGGGGCCAAGGCTGGCTAGAGGAAAGGACTTGGGACCTGGGGGAGCCCAAATGAGGAAAACTTCCTAGAAGGGAATACTATGAAGCCTGATCAGGAGGCCGCCCACTGGGGAGCAGACAAGATGAGAAACGGCATTATGAGTAGCAGACACATCCCAGGCAATGGCCAGGAAGCTGGAAAACAACAAACCAATTCTCTCTTTCTTCCTGCTTGGCTTGTTTTGCTTTCAGAGCCTGAACTGGATGTGAGGAAGAGAATGTGAGTATCTTCAGCCCTTGGGCAGCATTGGGGGCAGGGGGGTTTGACAGACCTTGGGCCACTAAAGCATCACCACGAAGCATCTAAACCACCAATCAGGGAATTCCCCAGCAGTCCAGTGGTTAGGACTCCGTGCTCTCACTGCCAAGGGCCTGGGTTCAATCCCTGGTCAGGGAACTAAGATCCCACAAGATGTGCAGCATGGCCAAAAATTAAAATTAAAATGAAATTAAAATTTAAAAAATAAACCGCCAATCAAAGGCCACTTCTGAGGATGCTCTTCCCAGAAACCAAGGCAAAAAAGGGGAAACAGCCCCAAGCAGGGCAGTGGCTGGAACCACAACCTCTGGGTTCCTTGAGAACATGTTAGTTTCTTCCCTCCTCCCCCCACCCCCCCTCCTACCCACCTGTCTATCCATCTGTGGGGTCAGTGGGGTCGCAGGGTCCAGGCCAGGTGATGAGAAGCAGTCAGCAGCCGAGCTAGACCTCGTCCTGCAGCGACACCAGAACCTCCAGGAGAAGCTGGCGGAGGAGATGCTAGGCCTGGCACGGAGCCTCAAGACCCACACGCTGGCTGCCCAGAGTGTCATCAAGAAGGACAACCAGGTATGAGGACTCTGGGAACTCTAAAGCCTCTGCCCTGGGGCATCAGAAAAGGCTTCCCAGCAGAAGGTCTCTATGGCCGGGGTTTGACTGGATGAATAGGAGTTTGGCAGAAGGCAAAAATGGCATTCCCAGCAGAGGAAACAGCACTGGCAAGGGCCAAGAGGTGTAGATTTGCTCCAGTGCAGTAGGAAGAGGCCACACTTGGACCCAGTCCTGTTGACATTCTCCCCACCTCACCCTCAGACCCTGTCGCACTCACTCAAGATGGCCGACCAGAACCTGGAGAAGCTGAAGACAGAATCTGAGCGGCTGGAGCAGCACACACAGAAGTCGGTCAACTGGCTGCTCTGGGCCGTGCTTATTATCGTCTGCTTCATCTTCATCAGCATGATCCTCTTCATCCGTATCATGCCCAAACTCAAATAAAGACCTGGCCTGGCCCACCTCACCTGTCCTCTCTCTGCCCTTCACCCCTGTCCAGGGGAACCTCTGGGGTGGGCAACGTGATGAGAAGGCCCTTGGTGCCCCTGAGAGCCACAGAGAGCACATGAGCAGGGGAGGAAGGAGGTCAGGCTGGGGTGGGGGTGGGGGGCGAGGAGGATAGTGACCCAGCAAACCTGCCTCCCGTTCCCCCCTGGTACCTACCTCACACTGGACAAGGCAGGGCCCCTAGAGGCCCCAGGAGCTCCCAGTAGAGCCAGAGTCAAACACATACCTGTGGGGTCAGAGTAAGGTCTGGAGGATGGGGGGAGGAGTGGGGCCATGCGCGGAGGCCAGCTTGGAGGAGGGGTGTCAGTGCTGGGCCTTCCTTGGGATTGAAGGTGATAATTCAGAGACAAGGCTTAGCCCACCCACTGCCACAGCCTAAGATCTTAGGACATTGCAGATGCTTCACATAGTCATTCAGCAAACACATGAGAATCAGTGGAGACCCTGCCCTGCCCAGGTCATAGTCTGATCACTTCAGACCAGAACTGGGTGGGCATTGGAGTTGGGACCCTGGAAGGGATTACTGAGCACGAGTCCAGGGGAATTGTGGGTCCTGGGCTCTGCTTACCCCCACTCCAGATGTCAGGGGCAAAGTCTGTCAGGGGGGTGACTGAGGGAGCTTGGGAAGGAAGAGTGGACAGGAGGTGTCTGTCCCAAACCATGGGAGCATGAGCACTGTGGGACATGCATGGAGTTGCCCACATGGACCCCACCCCCACCCCACCCCCAAAACCACCAGGAAGAGCTTTTAAAAACTCTAGTGGCAGTTTTTAAAGCTTTTTTGAAAGCTCTAGTGGCAACTTTTAAAAAATAGATCATAAGAAGGAGGCTCATGCTTGTGACTCAGGGATGGTTCATTATTAGGAAGCATTAGTGGCCACATTAATGCACCAGGAAACAAAAATCATAGGGTGAAATGGTACTTTGTACTGTTCACAGCATCCATTACTCAAAGTCTCTTAATTAAAAATAAGGAATAGATGGATGTTTTCCTCATTGAACTGAAAAACCTCAAGCCAAAGGCAGTGTTGAGTTTAACGGGCAAATACTCGAAGTTTTGCCATCAAAGTGAAGAAAGTGAGGTGGGGATGGGGGGATGCCCACAGTCCACCCACCCCCTCCCTTGATTTAATATTGTCTGGAGATGCTAGTCAATGAAACTAGACAAGAAAAAGAAATGAAATTTTTAAGTGAGAAAAGAGGTAAAATTATTTGTAGGTAATGCAACTGTCTATATAAAATATCCAAGCAAACTAACAAAAAGCTATTTCAATAAGAGAATTTAGTAAACCAGCAAGGGACTTAATGAATATTTAAACTAGTTTATGCAAAAAAATTAGCTGCAAAATATATTGGAAGATCCCATTTATAATAGTAAAAGATACACTATCTGGTTAAATTAACATCCTTGATATACAGAAAGCTCCTAAAAATCAACAAGAAAGAAAAAAAAAAAAGACTTGCAGGAAATAGGAAAAGAAATACAAATGGTTTCTGAATTTTTTCACACACCATATTAGATTAGGCAAGATTTAAAACTTTGAAAGTACACTTACAGGAAACTGTGATACCATTGAGGTTGCAAAGGTTGTGGGAAAACCAGCTGATTAGAGCATCAGTGGCACAACCTCACTGAGGAAAAACTTGACAGTATTTTTCCAAATTAAAATACACAGGTCCCTTTTGCCCGGGCAATTCTGTGCAATTCCACTTCTAGGAGTTCCACATAATCCTCCACAATCGGCCAAAGAAATGTGCACTTGAATCTTTTTTCTACAGTATTGTCTGTAGTGAGGAAAATGTGTCATTGAATTAGAATCTCTCTGGAAGGAGACACAGTGAACTGCTGCCTCTGGGGACAAGGGTGGGTGAGAAATTCACTTTGCCCTACGTCTCTTTTCTATCTAAATTTTCTAAACATGCCTCCAATAATTATTTAAAGAAATAGTTTAAAAATATAACCGCTGGAAAAAATACATATAACCGCTGAGTAAATAGATAAATACAAGTTCTCCAAAACCACCAGTTTTTCAGACAAATAAACTGAGGGTCGGAAAGGGTGGGTCACCAGCCCCAAACACACAACAGGTAGCGCTCTCTGTTGGACTCGGGGCAAGGGTGCGGTTCCACTTTCAGGTTCGCCAAATCCCGCCCCCTTGCCGCCAGTCCCGCCCTATACCGCCAGGCCCCGCCCCCGACCTGCGGAGCGACCCAGCCAGTTGAGTCCAGCCTGTAATTAACGCACTACACGGACTCGAGCGCCTCTCTTCGGGAGCGGACCCAGACTCGGAGCCCCATACGCTGGGACAGGTGACCCGGGAGGGAGTGGTTCTTGCGGCCCGCTGCCGGGCCGGAGATCCCGGGGGTCTTCTCGGGGGCGGTGTCCATGGGCTCCACAAACCCCTGCGGCAGAGGTTGCGGCCGCGCAGGGGTTAACGCGAGCCAATCCTGGGCTGCGTGGTGACGTAACGGTTCATAGCGCTCTTTCGGGTTACGCACTGGGCGGCGGGGTCTGGGGATCTCTGAAGGCCAATGGCGTGCGTCTATGCAAATAAGGGCGGAGCTGGAGAACGCGCCGCCGGTGGAGAATTGGCCGCTCAGTGAACAGCTTCCCCGTGAGTCCTCCCACCTTACCCTCCTCCAATCGCATCCTTCTCCTGTGTCCACAGTCCGCCCGCCGACCACCCCCGCCACGCGCGGGCCACGACTCCCCCCGCAGGGCCCGCCCACCGGTGCGGGGACGCCCGAGCGGCACTACCCCGAAGCCGATGCCCACCCTGGAGGCCCCGCAGACCCGCGGCTCCCGGGGGAACTTGCAAACCCGCCCTCCTGGCCCTGGTCCCCCGGTGAGTCTGAACGGGAGGAATGTCCCCAGGCTGAGCCTAGGCAAAGGATTCATTCCCCCCTGTATAATGGATTCCGGCTGACCCTCGTTAACTCCAAACCATGATTCCTGCGGCATCTGCAGCGACTGATGCCTGGAGGCCTCGAACCCAGCGCGTCCCGCCCTCTGTGCCAGCCTCAGCCCGGAGCACACGGGACAAGGCCCAAGAAGATTGTATTTGAGGATGAGCTGCCCTCCCGGACCCTCCTGGGCTCCAAGAAGTCTGTTAGAGCCGTCCCCGGGGGACATGAGCCTAGGCCCCACCCCGTGCCTGACTATGAGCTGTGAGTGCCCCCCTGTGGTTCCTGACTTCTGGGAACATGGAAGGAGCACTGAGGCTGGGGCTTTGACAAGTGAATAAGAGTTTACCAAATAGTAAACAGAGATAAAGGGCATTTGGGGCTAGGAACCCAACACAGACAAAGAAAAATTACTGATTACTGAAAAATTACTGATTGGGGAAAAGAGAGGAATTCTTTACACTCATACTCTGACCCCCTGTCAACCTGGTAGTAAGTACCCACCAGTGAGCAACGAGAAGGATCGGAGCCGCTATGCTGCAGTGTTCCAGGACCAGTACCCAGAGTTCTTGGAGCTTC
>NW_006788006.1:2259142-2272615 GCF_000442215.2 Lipotes vexillifer
GGTGGTCTCTGCACAGGCAAAGCTCCAGCAGCTGGAGGCCCTGCTGAACTCACTGCCCCCACCCCGAAGCCAGGTTAGCACCCAGGTGGAAACCCCCATCCTACAACCCTTCCAGGTAGCCCAGGCCTCTGGAAACCCACTGGGTTCAGATCTCTGGGCCTCTTCCTCCTCCAGGCTGGGCAGGCACCATAGCACATGGGCCAAGATCAGCCCTTGACAAGGTCCACTTTGTCTGTCTGAGCCTCAGTTTCCCCATCCCTCCTTGGGTGCTCCCTGAGCACCCCCTTCCTTCTTTGGCAGAAGGAGGCCCATGTTGCTGCCCGTGTCTGGAGGGAATTTGAGAAGAAGCAGTTGGTGAGTCATGCCTCTTGAATCCTACAGCCTGTCCTTTGCACCCCCCTACACACACACACACACACACACACACACACACACTCCCAGGAGGCTGGGACACTTGTGCCTGCCCAGTTTCAAGGAAAGAAAACTGAGGCTCAGAGAGGAAAATGCAAAAGTTCAAGCAGCTTGAGAGCCATACGCCAGACTGCCACAAGGACTTACCTGGATCTTGCCCTGCTCAGGACCCCAGCTTCCTGGACAAGCAGGCTCGCTGCCACTACCTGAAGGGCAAACTGAGGCACCTCAAGACTCAGATCCGGAAATTCGATGACCAGGGAGACAGCGAGGGCTCTGTGTACTTCTGAGCGTCCTGGCAAACAGGCAGAGAGAAACATTGGAGTCGGGGTGCCACCCTGCCCTTGCTTCTCTTCCTACCTCCTGGCCTTGCTATTGCCTCGCCTGGGGTAGCCGTCCCTGATTTCAGATGCCTTCGCCCTTGAGGCTGAGATCTGATGGTCCCTCCTCCAGGAAGGCTTCTCAGGACCTACTCCAGGACCCCCATGGAGATCCCAGATCTCAGCCCATCCCCTGGAAGAGGTCCTGCTCTTCATCCCAGTGGAATAAACACTTACTAAATACCGACTGTGGACAGCTGCTTGAAACTCCTGATTTCACTCGTTGTCACCAAAAAATTGTTCTTCCATTTTCCAGAGGAAAAAAATTAAGGTTCTGAGAAAGGGACTTGTCCAGGATCTCTGGGTGAGCTGTGAACCCTAGTCTGTCTGGGGGCACTCCCTCTCCTCTAAGAGCCTTCAAGTGGGAAGCAGAGGGGCTGACATCTAGCATCACCTCCTTGGCCAGGAGGGTCCCCTGATGTCCACTGCATGCCAGGCCCTGGGTAGGGTGGATGGGACACAGGTAGCACCAGGCTCTGTGTGGGGCCCTGTGATGGTGGCCCAGCAGCTACTTTGAGTCTTGGCCTCCCAGGGGAGTCACAGGGAAAAGGGACAGTCAGGAAGACTGTGGGCAGGGAAGGCAGTGCCAGCCACTGGGTCACAGAGAGGCCTCAGTCCCAGGACTGATCCTCAAGGAACCCACGTCCTCAGGGAAGAGAGCCCAGTGTGACAGAGCAATGACAGAGGGCTGGACCCAGACAGCAGAGTCCTAACAACCAGGGAGGCTCAAGATGTCTTCCTGCCGAAGAGGCCATATGGGTAGGGTTTTGTAGGAGAAGTAGGAGTTCAGCAGACAGGCCTGGACAGGCATCCAAGTCTCTGGCCGACTGGAAGCAGGACAAATATCATGGTCTTGGTCAGTCCACAGATGTTCTGTGAATCTGAGAAATGGGGCATTGCTGTCCATCCCAACTGGAATGGACAGACATTCACTTACGCACAGTACAGCTCAGAAAACACCCACCGATTAGAAACCAGCCCAGCCACCAATGGGAGAGCCCAGTAGCCTCTCCATCCCATTCCCACCTCAGTCCCCTTCTGGGAACAGGGCATACCCAAGAGACCCTCGTTCTTTCCTCCCCACCTTCCCAGACCTCCTCCAAGACAGACATGGGGGAGCCTGGGATGCCAGTGGAGAGCATTCTGGGGGACTGGGACTGCCTTAGGGCTGAGCACTGGCCTAGCCTGCAGGGTGAGACCGGAGTTCTTTGCTCACTGTGTTTAAACGGGCATCTTTGATAAAGGGCTTGTCTTTGCCTGACAAGACCTGTCAGGATCAACAGGTGCCACCCACCACCACAATCTGGGCCCTTTCTAGCCATCCCCTAGAGCCACAGTCCTGGCAATACATTCCATAGGTGCCTTTCCCACCAAAGAGCTGAGCCACAAACTTCCGAGGACAGGGTGGCAAGCTCCCTGGTGCTGCATCACTCCACATCAACTCAAGTCCACATTTCAAAGTCTGTCCTTGGAGGTCCTCACCTTCCAAGTGCCAATTTCCAAAACAGGAGTTTTTTTAGTTACATGTGAGAAGAAACCAAATTCAAACTGGCTCAGGCACAAAAGGGGAAGTCTGGGCTCATGGAACTTAAAACACCCAAGGGTTTCAGGTATGGCTTGATGCAGGGGAATTGGTCTTTCTCTTTTGGCTCTGCTTTGCTTTAATCATATCCTCCTAATTCCCAACCCTGCCATTGAATCTCATTGGCCAGCTTTGGGCCACGTGCCCTCCCTAAAGCAGTCGCTGTGGCCAGGGAAATGGAGGGTTCTGTCTGGGCTGAGATCATGTGACAAAACTAGCCCCAGATGTTTCTCCCGAGGATACTAGGGCCCAGATGATTAAGGGCCGACCAAAGAAAACAATAAAGGGAATTCCCTGGCAGTCCAGTGGTTAGAACTCGGCACTTTCACTGCCGTGGGTCCGGGGTTCAATACCTGGTCAGGGAACTAAGATCCTGCAAGCCGTGTGGCACGGCCAAGAAAAGAAAAGAAACAAGTGTTTGGTCTAAGGCTTATGTTAATCTATGAGGCTCACCCTCCTAAGCCAGAATCTGAATTCAAACCTGAGCCATCTGCTAAGCTCAATTCTTACAGACTCATTGGCTGACCTCGGGCCCCCCTTCCTGCCCCCAGCTGCAGATTCCCCACAAAACTGTCCAACAGAAACAGCAAGTAGGGCTGTTTTTAGGTTGTGGGTGTTCCAGATGGCTGGGAGTGGGTATCCATGGTAGGGCGCCCTCCGTGCCACCCTCCCCTCACCAAGATGACAGAGGCTGTGCAGGTAGGAAACTTCTTTATTATTGGCCTTGATTCATCCATCATGTAGTGTCCAACGGGGATTACGTGTCCAGAGGATCCGCCTGGTACACGCTACCCCTGCCCGGGTGCAGCTGCCCCTCCAGTCCAGATGCCAGGACTTTGTCCATCACACCAGAGAAGCCACTGCACCATGAGTACATGCTTGGGGCACCAAGGGACACGGCTGTCCTGGGGTTGGACCCTCAGTCTCGCCCCTCATCTTGACCAGGGCTTCTGGGGAAGACTTGGCTGGAGCCTAGACAGTCTCTTTTTGGTTTCATGATCACTTAGAAAACAAAAAACACAAACATTTCACAGTCTTTAAAAAACAGGAGTCTGAGGAGGGAAGCCGGGGTCCTCTGCCTGGGGGCCCCCACTGGAGGCTTGAGCATATGTGTCCGTGGAGGTCTGCAGACCCGGCCCTGTCCAGTCACTGGCCCGAGCCGTAGGGCCAGTTGAAGGTACTTCCCGACAGCAGCATGTCTCGGATCAGCGTCTCGATGGGTGTCTTGCCCACCAGGCGCATGAAGAACAGCTGGGAGATGAGGGAGGCGGGGACGGCACGCAAGGCAGGGAGCCGCAGCAGCAGGCGCCCAAAGCGCTGGGGCTGCGATGGGTACTGGGCCCGCACATACTCGGTGAGGGCCACCTGGGCCTTCTCCTGCAGGCTCTCCACATGCGCTGGGTCTGAGAGGCCACAGGCATCTGGGAGACAAGGGAAAGGTCAGAAGAGGAGGCGGCGGGAGGACACAGGACCCCAGGGCTGACGGGGGAGCGGGGGCACCACTCAGGGCTGTTGATACAGAAGGAGGGCACTCAGGAGGTGGGAGATGGGGGCCTAGGGCACAGATGGCAGTGTTGGTCCTCAAGAAATATTAAGGTGGCTTCATCCAAGGACGATGACACACGGGTGCAGGCAGTAATGTCTCAAGGGTGGAGGGCCCCTGACTAAAGCATTTAGCAGGGAGACAAGTTCTAATCAAGCTCAAGGGGAAGAAGAGGCTGGGGACGGGACTTGGGGAGGAAAGCAAAGCCTAGAGGGGGTATTCAGACACCCCAGAGGGACCTGCGATGTGAGTGAAGATGACAGCCCCATGAATGGGGGCAGAGAAAGTCTGGGGAAATAAGGAGGGGCAAACCATATTTACTGGATGAAAGCCACCTCCCGGAGTAGCCTGTGTCTGGTTCCCGCATCCCTGGCCCCAAGGAGACACCTAGTGGGGCCTCCTTCCAGAGTGCAGAGCCAGCTGCACCACTCCCTGGTATAAAGCAGGGCTTTGGCTGCTGGACGGTTACCAAAGACACGTAAGGAAGCACACGGCTCCGCTCGGAGTCCCGCCCCTCGATGGGAGGGGCTCCAAGCCACACCCTCTACCCTCTCCAGCTCAGCGAGGGTTGGCCCCTGGAGGCGGGTCAGGGGGCAGCTTGGGAGCCCTGGGTCAGAGGTCTAGGGGCCCAGGAATCTGGGAGTGGAGAGCCCAGGGGAACCCAGAACCAGGTGTCAGGGCACCCCTGCCTGGGAGCTCTCCATAAGTGGTCAGTAACAAGAAGAAAACCCTGATTTGGCAGATGAGGGTCAGAGGATTTGGGGAGGACAACAGAGATGAGGGAATGAGGGCCAGAACCAGGTGGGGGGGATCTCTCCTCCCGCGTCCCCGCACCTGTCATTCTGCTGTCAGGGCCCACTGAGCACGATGAGTACCCTGATGAGGGGGTGAAGGATGGGGGGGTCTCAGGGAGCCTGGGAATCAGGGAGAGAGGCTGTGGGGCCGTGAGTCACGGGTCCGAACAGGGATCGAAGTTCTTAGGGAGACCTGGGATCGGGGGTGGGGCCATCAGGGTGTCACACCGCCTGCATCACCTCCCCCACTGTCCCCCATCAACGCTCAAGGCGCTTTCAGGGACACAAGTCTGGCTAGCTGTGGATCAGGGAGTGGAGGGCTAAGGCGGCCGGGGCCAGGGTCAGGATCTAGGTCGCACCCCTCCCTCCCAGCCCCCTCCCACGGCCTCAGAGCCCCCCATTTCAGGTCATCTCACCAGGCGTGAAGAGCGCGATGGCCTTGAGGCAGCCGTACTCCGCCGAGTCGACCTGCAGGCGGCCCAGCTTGTCCACCTGCTCCTGGAAGGCGCGCACTTGGTCCATGAAGGCCACGGCGCGCTCGGCGGCCATGGGTGCGGCGTGCAGGCCGGCGGCGGCCAGCAGCGGCGCCGTATGCAGGGGCAGCGCCGCCTGCGCCGCGTTCAGCACGAAGAGCTCGCTCCAGCTGAGGCGCAGCAGCGCCACCTGGTCAGCCACCGGCAGCTCGGGGAAGAAGGGCGCGTGGCGCGCCCACTCCACGGTGCTGAAGAGCAGCCGCGCAGCCAGCTCGCACACGTTGTCGATGCCCAGCACCGCGCCCGCTGCGCCGCCCCCTGCGCCGAACGCGCCCGCTGCACCCGCGCCGAAGCGCCCAGCCGCCGCAGGGTAGGGCTCGGCGCGCAGCAGCTGCGCGATCAGCTCCGACACCGGCTGCCCCGGGAAGAGGTCTCCGCCAGCCGCCGCCAGCGCAGAGCCCGTGGGGCTGCCCGAAGACGCTGCCACGGCGCCAGGCAGCGAGTGCGGAATGCGGCCGCGCTGCACCGCTGCGAGGGGGAGATGGAGATGGGGGGGGGAGGGGAGATAGCCAGCCCCGCAGGAAATGAGGGAGGGACAGGAGAGGGAGGAGGGGAGAAGGGAGGGGTGGAATCAGGAGATGGGAGAGAGGGAGTGACGAAAATGGGATAGGAAGGGGATTGAGGAACACGGGAAACCAGAGAGGGGTGAGTGGGGTGTGAGGAAAAGGGAGTGGGGAGGGAAGGAAGGAGGGGGAAGGTGGGTACCCGGAGAGAGTGGGCGGGGGCCAAGTAGGGAGGAATAAAGGAAGGAGATAAAGTTATCAAAGGGTCACTCAGCCGCCTCCCCTCCAAGCCCCCCAGCTCAGCCCTTCCCTGGACCCCCAGTCCCCACCTCATGGGCACAAAGCTTGTTGGGATGACAGAGGCCAAGGTCTTGCATGCCCCACCCTGCTCTGCCCTGTGCCCTCAGCCTGAGTCCATGTCCAGCCACCATCCAACTTCTTCCTTCAGAGAAGGGCCATGACCCTGGGACGGGGTGGGGGAAACTCCCCAGGTGGGAATGGGGCCACTGGGTGAGGGCTAATTTAATTCGCACCTGGCCCCTCCTACTGGACTGTGTGAGCTCTCCTCAGCAGCCAGGGAGACTAAACCTGTCAATCATGTCCTCATCTGTCAATCATAGGAGTCCAAGACCTGAGAATGGGTCCAGGGGGCCATCACCTTCCTTCCTAGGACTTGGGGCACATGGCCAGCCTACCCCTAAAACAAGTGATCAGTATGGGCTGAGCACTGATCTCTCCTATGGAGGTGGGATATTTCCCTACCTCCCAGCCCCACCCTCCAGGTCATGGCCCCCTAGAGCAGGTCTCATCTCTCTGGATCTCTGCAGTGACCTCAGTGCTAAGAGTGGAGTCCTGGCCAGTAGCAAGCGCTCAGTAAACATTTGATTCCATCAGTAGCCTTGCCTATGAGGGGGGAGGACCAATTGCTGGCCTTGGCCAGTGCCCCCAGTGATCGGGTTGGTGAGAAGAGGAAAGCTGAGGTGCAAAGAGGGGAGAGGTGGCTGCATGCCAGCCTGGCCTGTGCCACAGTGGGAGGGGCGGAGGGGCTGACTGGGCTGGGTGCCAGGCAGAGACTAATTAATGAGTTTTAATGAGGTGGAATGCCCTATCTCACCACCTCCATGAACTTCTGGTCAACCCACCATGAAGCAGATGGGGAGGGGGATGCAAGTGGGAGCCAGGGGCTAGCAGAGCTGATCAGGGAAACAGAGGCTTGGATTCAAGCCTTGCTCCATGTGATTTCGAAGTCTCAGAATCATCTGTCAAATGGGTGTAGCCAGATGAGGCCCGAGAGAGAGTGAATCCCAGTCAATCCCGGGCCCACTTGGTTTTAAACCCCACCCCCACCATTCTTCCATCATCCAGCCACGTTTCCACCTTAGGGCCTTTTGCACCTGCTGTTCCGCTTTCTGGGAACCCCTTCCCCAGCTCTTCCTCCTCATTCAGCCAGGACTGTGGGTTCAAATCCCAACCACAGTTCTATTGCTCTCTGTGCTGTCTTCCCATTTATAAAAAATGCAGTTTATAATAAAAATGGTGATGATGATGAGAACAATCACTGAATTTACATGAGAATGTATCTAACTTGCTTAGAATAGCATTTGGCACTTAGTAAGAGCTAAAGGGATAGTAACTCAAGCCAAGAAACATTTATTAAGCACCTTATGGGTTTCGGGGCTGGTCTAGGCACTGGGGATATATCAAAAACCAAGACAGGCAAAAGTCTCTGACCTTGAGGAGCAGAACATCCTAATAGAGGAGCAAGTAAATTATAAAGCAAGATAGATGGCCCGAAATAAAGAGGGGGCTGTGGCGAAGGGTAATCAGGAGGGCTTCTCTGAGGAGGTGTTGTTTGAGCAAATCTTAAAGGAGGCAAGGGAGGAAGCCATGCAGGTGACTGGGGCAAGCGTTCCAGGCCGAGGGAACAACCTGTGCAAAGGCCCTGAGATAGGGCTGTGCTTGGGGCATGACCTGAGATTATTATTTCCACCCCGAGACTCTGGAGATCTGAAGCCCTGATAAGATGTACATCAGGAGTTTAGGTCAGATCAACAAGTGGAGGTAAAATCCAGGTTGGCAGGGGTGGGGGGCGGGCGCGGAGAGACAGTCACCCCCACACTTAAAATGACCAAAGGGAGTGACGAGACGGTCTTAAGAGAAAGAGTCTGAGCAGCTGTCCCAGCTTCTCCCACAGAGGCCCAGCAGAGGAGAAACCATCTTTAGAGCAGGAGAGACTCAGGTTAGATGCAGGGAAGAACTGCTGGCCTGGCTCATGAGAGTCCAGGCAGAGACATGAAGCCCAGCACAGGGGCCATCACTGAAATGGGCCAGATTCTGCTCCCAAGCCCAGACATCCATGTACAAGTCTCTGGGTTCCACTTGAATTCTAAGAGTGCTTGGTGGAGTTCTAGACCCAGCTGCCCCGCATGTATCCACCCAAGTCCCCAGGGCAAGGACAAGAGGCTGGGCCTCCCTCTGGCTCCCAGTGCCCCGGTCAGGTGGAAAGGTAAGCTGCCCTTGGCCTTAGTCAGGTGAGTTCCTGCCTTGGGCAAACACAAGGCAGGGGGTGGAGGGTGGAGGGTGGAGGGAAAGCAAATCAAATAAAAAAAATACATCCTTGTTCAGAAAGTGGTAGCCTGGCTAGAGGGCAGGGGGGTCACCAGGGTATCAGGGCCAGGGAACCTGCCTCTAAGGCCGGGGTGGGGCCTGGGGAGGAACTGGGGAGGGTGGGGGAAGAACAATTCTAAAATGGGCCGGAGTCAGGGAGTCCCTTGCATCCCAGTTCTGCAGCAGCCACCAGACAGCCACGGATAATTGGATTCCTCCAGCCCAGGGCCAAACCCAGGCCCACGGGATCTCAGGATCATTGGTGGTAACGAGGTTAGCAGGCACCAGACCCCGCCCTCCATAGCTCCCAGACCCCAAAAGAAGGAGCAAAGGGCAGGCCGTTTGTTCATCCCCTGCCTGCACCACCCCAGCAGGTACTCACCCTCCTTCCTCATGCCCACCCGGAAACACTTCTTGAGGCGGCAGTACTGGCACTGGTTCCGGTGATGCTGGTCAATCTGGCAGTCACGGTTGGACCTGTGGGCATCAGAGGTCACCATGGGGGTTACCGTGACACCCACATCCTGCCCCTGGAGCCACCTTGTGAGACGCCTTTGAAGGCTGCCCCTGAGAACCACCAGCGCCCCCCCCCCCAACCTCGGCTGGGCAATGGCCCCAAAGTGGCACAGAGGCTGGGCCTGCAAAGAGGAAAGGACAATTCGGGTGAGTGCCACAGATGAAGAGCAGTCTGTGGCAAAGCAGATTAGCACACCGGAGTGGATATGTTGGAACTGGGTTTTTGTTTTTTTGTTGTTTTTTTTGTTTTTTGCAATACGCGGGCCTCTCACTGTTGTGCCCTCTCCCGTTGCGGAGCACAGGCTCCGGACGCGCAGGCTCAGCAGCCATGGCTCACGGGCCCAGCCGCTCCGCGGCATGTGGGATTTTCCCGGACCGGGGCACGAACCCGTGTCCCCTGCATTGGCAGGCAGACTCTCAACCACTGCGCTACCAGGGAAGCCCTGGAACTGGGTTTTGAAGGATGATCAGAAGTTCCCCAGGGAAACAGAGGCAGTTCCAGGCAGAGTGGGCAACAAGTGCAAAAGGCTGGAAATGCCAAAATATGAAGGCCTAAACAGTTTCACTTTACTTAGTCACTGTCAGGCCAAGGGTCAGGTTCTTTGTCCCAAAGGCAGTGTGAGAGCAGAGAAGGAACATGGTCAGGAAGCAAGGCTTTGTGAGTTGACTAAGAGACTAGGAGCCAGGCCAGTCGTCTACGGGGTCACAGGACTGTGGAGACCCAGCATTACTGCCCTACACAAGGCCACCACGAACAAACGATGAACGAACGAACGAACGAATGAGTGAATGAACAAATGAACTCCTGTACCCCTTTAAGATCCCAAACCCCTTCTCTGGAAAGAACGTCCAATTCCTAACTGAGTCCAAGAAGCTTCCTCTGGGTGGCCCTCAGGGATTGTTGTTGCCTCTTCCAGGGATGGGACAGGTGGCTCCGCCCTGTGAGGCAATGAGTTCCCATCCAGGGTCAGTCCCTAGCAGGAAGGTTCAGGCCTTTGTTCTTCAAATGTCCCCATCATCTTTTCCCCCTGGCCCCTGCCCCTGTGCTCCGTCCCTATCTCTCTCCACCCTGGGCTCAGGGCCTTTTAAGGCCCAGGCTTGGGGCAGACACCCTGGAGTCCCAGCTGGGCACCAAGAGAGTACCTAGAGACAGTCAGTCACAAAGTAAAACAAACACTTAATGAAGTTAAAAATCAAACACATCTCAACTGCAGACACCCAGCCCTGATCTTTGGGCTGTGACTTCTCCACTGAGCCTTGGTTTCCTCATCTGAAAATGGGAGGCCAGAGGCCAATTCTATATGGGATGCACTCATTCTGGAGAAATTGGGGGCATGGGGGGAGGGCGTCAAGACCCAAGCCCCAGCTGTGAGTCCCAATGGCAGATTTAGGAGAGCTGAGGCTCTGCAAGGCCTCTGTGTCCTGCAGCGCCAGCCTGAGCCCAGGCCTCTGTGTCCCACCAGCCTGAGCCCCCAGGAAGAGGCCTTACTAGGGCAAAGGGAGCTCAGGCAGAACCAGAACAAAGCCCAGCAGGCATGCAGTGGGAGGGTCCTGGGCAGCCGTGTGGAAACAGCCAGGCTTGGGGCAGGCAGGCAGGCAGGCAGGAGCCTGGCTCAGGGCCCTCAGACCTCAGGGGAGGCCCTGAGCCTTCTGCCTCAACTTCCCCAGTTGTAGAGTCAGGACAGATCTTCTGTCCCTCCAGATGAGGAAACAGTAAGTTCTACCTGTTATCCCACCTAAAGAGCACATGCTTTGCCAAACCCCACAGTCCAATTCAACCTCCTCCCTGGGCTCTCTGGCTTCCAGTCCAATTTGATCATAGCCCTCTCTTGCTCACACACCCTTCATGGCTCCCCACTGCCCTCAGTCCAGCATTTCAGACCCACTCACCTCTAACTTCTCCTATGCCTGGGTGGTCTCATCTTACATCACTGCTCCCCAAACCTGCCACTGAGTGTTTGCTGTAGCTACACTCTCTGCAGGAGTGCCCTTTGCTTCTATCTGCTAAACCCCTCATGCTTCAAGGCCCACCTCCGATGGCCTTCTTCTCTGACCCTTAGGCAGAGCCCCTTGTTCCGTCCTGGGACCCCAGACCATCCCTCCCTCTGGCCCAACCCACACCGCACAGGCTGGGGACACCTGTGTCTCCCCCAAACTGGGAGAGGGCTGGGCTTGCAGTTAGGGTCTTTTCTAGGGGGCCAGCATCAAATCACCCAGGCCAGGCCCTGAGGGGACTTGGCTCAATCAATCTGAGGCTCAGAGAGAAGCAGTGACTTCACCAGGTCACACAGCAGAGACCTCCTGAAGAACCTGCCAGCCCCAAACCATGGCCCCTCTCCCCGACCTTGGTGCTCCCTGCTCCCACTCTCAGGGAGCCTCTGGGACCCCAAAACTACCTGAGCCCCTCCTCTGCCCTCCCTAAAGACCTGGCCAGAGAGCAGGCAGTTATTCCAGCAGCAAAAATGAGGCCAAAGTCTGGTGGCCCAGTTAGCACTGGAGGAGAGAGTTAAGCCAGCTCCCCCACACACACAGCCACCCCAGACAGGCTGGACCTGGGGCCAAATTCCTGCTTCAGGTGCCCGGGGCTCCGCCCAGTGGCCTTGCCAACAAGCCCTCCACGAGCAGCTCTCGCTGGGGACACCCTGACCCAGACTCAGCTGCCCCTCTCTTCCCAACCCCACAGTTCCCCTTGCTAAGCCCCAACTGGAGCAGGGTCTCTCTTGGCAGGCACCAAGAGCGTTCTGGGCCTCGGTTTTGCCCATCTGGAAAATGGGACTCTCCAAACTGGCTCTACAGAGCCCAAGCATGTTCCTGGAGGATGCAGAGTAGGGGCTTGTCAATGCAGCAAAAGGAGGCTCACCAAAGAGTGGTGGGAAAAGGAGCCCTGGCCTGGACACTCAATGCCAGCGGCTTCTCCCCCCAGACCTAATGCCCCAGAACTAAGGAGAGAAGCTAGCACGGCCACACCCTGTCAGTGGGGACTCCAACCTAGGACAGTCCAGGGCTTCTTCTTGGAAACATTCACGCCCACCCTGTCTCAGAGCGGACCAAAGTTTCAGGGATTTTCCAGGAGCCCAGCTCTGCACCAACTCCTGGCTGGGGGTGGGGGGGTGGAGCGAGCAGCCAAGATGCGGTCAAATCCCGCCACCCACCCGGACCTCGAGCAGGAGCTTCCGGTGACCCAAAGCCCAGGGTGAGCCGGGGCTGGGGTGAGGAGGGGCGGGGGTTCCCCCGGTGTGCAGGCCTAACCCCACAGCAGGGGCCCCCACGCGAAGAAGGCTGCCCTGTGCCACCCCAGTTTCGCTCCCGCCGCAGCCTCGGTGGTCAGAGCGACTTTGGAAGTGATATTTGACCCCAAGGGCGCGCCGTATCGATCCGCGCGGCCGCAGACAATGGCCCCCGGACACTGTGAGCCCCACAGTCCAAGTTCCACGTTTGATTCCCGCGGGGTACCCCACGCGCCGAGATTCCCAAGAGAAGGGACGCCCTGGGGTCAGGGACCCACCCCTGACAGCACCACAACCCCTCCCCGCGCGGAGCTGACCCCTGTCCGGAGAAAAGGAAGGGAGGAAGGGGGAGCAAGTAACTAGGGCGGATGCCGCAAGGGACCACCTGAAGGGGAGACCTGTATCGATACAGCGCCGACAGTATACACAATCCCAGGAATGTAATGGAGAGGGGGAAAAGGATCTGTGCCCCTATCTCAGACGGGAAGTGGAGACCCAGGGAAGGTCAGCGCCAGGCCCAAGGTGACCGAGCAGGTCAGAGGCCCGGCCCACAGCGGGGCCGGGTGCCCGGCGGCGGTGCGCTGATAGGGGGCTCACCGGCAGGTGTAGCTTAGGTTGCGGCGGATGCTCCGCTTGAAGAAGCTCTTGCAGCCCTCGCAGGTGAAGACGCCGTAGTGCTTGCCGCTCGACTTGTCCCCGCACACCACGCAGTCCACCTGCAGCCCCGGCCGCTCCTCGTCGCCTTGCTCAGCGTCGCTGGCGGCGCCGGGGGGTGAGGCCGAGTCTTCCTCCGCCGCGCGCGGGTAGCCGCCCGCCTTATCCACGCCGTTCGTGTCGCCGCCGCCGCCACCGGAGCCGCCCCAGCCGCCGGTCACCATGGCCATAGCCCCAGGGCAGCGGGGCCGGGGCGCCCCCTCCGCGCTCTTCCCTCGGGGCACCCCTCTCGACCCGGGGGACCCTACCCGGCGCGCATCCGGCCCCGGCGCGCGGGGGGCACCCGGCTGCACCCCCCAAAAAAGTTTTGCAGCAACTTCCTGCGGCCGGTCCGCGCGCCCGGGAGGAACTGGTCGGGCCGGTTCCAGGCCAACTTTCCCACGCGAGCGCGGGGCCAGGCCCGGGGCCGGGGGGGCGCGCTAGAGGTGCTGGCCAGGGGCCCCGGGGACTCGCGCCTCGCCGCCCTGGGGCCCCGGCGGGGGAGCTCGGGCCATGGCCCGGCCCAGGCTGCGCAGGGGGAGCCCTCTGGCCTGGCCGCCGCTCGGCCGAGGGCTGCGGCCAACTTAGCGGGCTGCCATCCGAGTGCGGGAGGCCGGGGGGAAAGTTTGGCCGCAAGTTGCTCGGCCGCCCGCGGCGGGGGGGAGGGGCGGCGGGCGCGCGCCG
>NW_006788006.1:2272742-2281872 GCF_000442215.2 Lipotes vexillifer
GGCCTGTCCCGGCGCCCGAGCCTCGCTCTCGCCGCCGCCGACCCCGCGCGCCGGCCTCGCGCTGCGGCCGGTTTGACACACAACGTTCCATTCGCGGGGCGGGGGGGGGGTGGGGGCGGGGGCAGGGGCGCGCGCCGCGGGCTGGGGGCGGGCGCTCGTTGCCCCGGCGACGGCCGCCCTTATAAGGACATGGGTGGCCGTGCGCGGCGCCCGGCGCCCAGGCCGGCGGGAGGGGCAAGGGCGGAGCGCGGGGCCGCACGACCAGACCCTCCTCCCTCTCCCTCCCTCTCCCACTCCTCTCCCACCCCCGCCCTCGCCCAGCTCCAGCCTTAACCCCCGCCGGGCCGCGGCGGGAGCCTGGGCCAGTGCTGCCCTCTGCCCTTCCGCAGCCTCGCCAAGATGTCTCTCTAAGGCCCTCCCCTCCACCTCCGGCCTTGGACGTTGTGTAGCTCAGCCGCCCTCGAGGCGCCCCTCGGCACCACCCCCCTGCATTCCCGGCAGAAGCAATAATGGGGGGCCGGTTGCACCCGGGGGGCACGCCCCTGCGCAATACACACACACACACACACACACACACACACACACACACACACCCTGGGGCATTTCTTTGCACAGTTGCATGATGGATTGTGTTTGCTTCCTCTTCCAGAAAGTCTTCGCGTCCGACCCCCACCCCACCCTTTCTCTGCTTGGGCTAACACCTGGTGCTCGGAATCTCCGGGGGGAAGGGATGTTGTGGTCTGCGGCCGGCGGGGGCGCGAGGTCTGGGGCGGGGGTGGGGTGGGGGGTGGCCTTCGCCAGAATTTCAGGCCTCTGTGGGCAGTGCGCCCACCCGCCCAGCGAGGCTGGAGGCGACAGGAATTCCCACCACCCCTGCGGGGCCTGCCCCTTTCCCCTTTAATTTCCTTTTCTTTCTGTGCTTCACAGAAAGGGCTTGGCCAGGGGCCGGCTGGACTACAGATGTCTCTTCCAGGCTCCCTAGAGCCTCCCAGTTGCCGTTCTGCCTCCACGTCACACACACACACACACACCCAAGACCCCGGGCTGGGGCAGCCAGCATATATTGCATATATTAAGCACTCTTTGTATGCCACCCCAGCCGCCCTGGGCAAAGAAACCTGGGCCTCTGTTTCTTGGCCTGTTAACATTTAACCGGCTGGAAAAGCCCTTCCTGCAGTGACCTTTCACCTTGCAGTCCTGCAGGTCTGGGCACCCCGCCTTATCTCCTGCCCTGTCCTGGGCTGAGCTGGACACCAGGGCACGTGGCAGGACTTCTGAGGCTGTAGGCAGGAGAGCAGTGCCCTCTGCCCCCACCAGCTCCTACACCCTCGTCTCTCAGGAAGCGTCCTTGGGAAAAGCCATTACCCTCTCCAGATGACATCTGAGGGGGCACCCTCCGTGACTAGGGCAGGAGATGCTTGGAGATCATGCAGCATTTAAGATGATACCAAGGTTCTGGAGAAGCCAGGCAATAGATGCCCAGCCCTGGGCCTCTGGGCCTTCTGGGTAGGGTCTGGCTGGGTGTGAGGTGGGGGAGGTTTTAACAAGTACAGAAAGCAAGAAGGACTAGGGTTAGACACGAGCAAGGACTTTCCATGGGTCTGACTAGAGTGGAGTTCTCTGCCCTGTAAGCCGCTCTAGGGGAGGTGGGCCTGGATGGTTAGAGAGGACCCTTTGGTTCTGGGGGTGCCGGGGAACGTGGGGGTGCTGGCTGGGTTTTGAGGTGAGGACGGGAGTCCTAGGTCCCTGGTCTGGACTTTCTAAGATCCTTGATGGGGTGGGGGGAGACATGGAGGTCGGTGTCTCAGAGAAGAGATGAGAGAGGGAGACTTGTAAGGAAGAGAAGCCTCAAGGAAAGGAGTCAGAGGGGGGCTGGAGAAGGGAAGAGGCAAGGAACTGGGGTTTGAAGGCCACAAGTCTGAAGGAAGGGGGCTCCTAAGTGGCGGTCTGGGGACCGGTTGGAGACTGCGAGAAGGTCTGCAGCAGATCCCAGAACCTCGGATTGGTCCAACCCTTCGGCGGCCGCCCCGCCCCCTCCCAGTAGCTCCACCGCCCCGACACCCAGGGCCCTCCGGGGGAGGGTCGAAGTCCTGCCCCGCCCCCCTGACCCCTGCCCGCGGCCCCGCGGTGACATTTGACCTTGCAGCGGCCGCGGACCGGGGACAAAGAGGCCTGGGCCCATCTGCCGCGGGGGCACCCGTGGGAACCGCAAGACACAGCTCCGGGCGGCCTGGGAACCTGCCCCCGCCCCCCAATGGCGACCTCAGCTCCTGCCTCCACCTCCAGAGCGAACTCCTTCCCCACCCAACAACAGGTGACCTTGTCTCCTCTCGGGCCCCCCCCTCCACGGGCAACCTGGTGGGACTCGGGGCTAAGGTCACAGACTCTTAGGGAGGGAGAGGGACAAGAGGGGGGTAAAGTCGGCTCCTCTGTTCGGCCACTGGCGACCTCGCCTGCCTGAGTTTGCCTGCTTTCTGCAAAGCCCGCCTCGGTCCAGAGAGAGTGCGCGGGGTTCGAAGGTCACCAGCCCCAGCGCTTGCCCGAGGAGTCTGTGGATCCGGAGGACCAGGTTGAGTCCTGGCGGCTTACTAGCGCCGACCTCAGGCCAGCCTTGCCCTCCCAGGGAGAGCCGGTAACGCCGCGCACACACCTGCACAGGTGCTGCCTGGAACCCCGCGCCCCGCCCCCACCACCACCGGGCTGAGAATGAAAATCTTTCTAATCCCCGTCTTGAGTTTCAGCTACCGCCCAGATCGGGACAGCTGGCCGCTAATCCGGAGCGGCAGGGTCGAGCCCAGCCCCCCTTTCCCAGCCCTGCCAGACCCGGGTGGAAGGGCAAGGGGTGTGGCCTACGCAAATAACATGCTAATCAGTTGCCTGCTATTAATCTGACACTAACACCTCCCACAGCTCCCATCTCTGGCAGGTGAAAGACTCAACTTCTCAGCCTGGCCAAGGGCCATCCAGGCCCTGGAAGGCAGTGTGCCTCTTTGCCCACCATTAGCACCTCTCTGAGTTCCTCATCAACAGCTGTACAAACCCCCTGAATGACTGCTTGCAGCTTTTCTTCCCTTTGCTTTGCTCACCACCCAGAGGCCCTTTACCTTAGCTCCACATTCTTTGAATGCAAATTCCAAAGCCACCTCTGATTCCTCCCTCCACTTTCACTCAGGGAGCAATGCTCTTCCAGCTAATGTTCCACACCCTGAACTGTTCAGGCTTCAGTCTTCCTTCTGGGTTATGGGTATCTTCCTCTTGGGAACATCTGCCAGGCCAAACCCAGCATTTCCCTGGGAAGGAGGTTTGCAGAGGAAGGTGTGCCCTGCCCCAGTGGACTCCTCCCTGGGCTTCTGGAGACAGATAAGGGTTGGAATTTCAGCTCTGGCTATGTAAGCTCACTGAACCCTGAATCCCCCCAGCCAGCCTTGGGGATCCTGTCCCCACAGCCCAAGCTGCTTCTGGCATGACCCTGCTGACATGTCTCTTCACATGCCACATGGTGTCAGGCCAAAGATACCAAGTTTATCTCAAACGCCTGGCCACTATCAAGCCCCAGACACCCAGGTATCAACCCCCATCACACCAAACACGCCTCAACATGCAAAGTCATGCCACATGACATAACATCACTCCAGAATAGTTTATGACATGACCTGCCATAACTATCTGGCACGTCCAGACACAACCAGAGCAGGGCTTATAGAAAGGTCCCCCCTGGCCGGGGAGGCAGGCAGGGCAGTCTGGGCCTCCCCAGGGCCCTTGCAGTGGCTTCCAGCACTGCCAGCTCCTCTGCCTGTCGGGCTTCCATTAGTGCCACCTGCTGCTCCAGCCTCCGCCGTTGCTCTTCCTGCTTCCGGTGGGCACCACGGAAGGCCATGACCAGGGCACTGGAGAGAGTAGGAGGATGAGCCAGGAAACAGCCCCCCATTCCACCCAAGACAGGGGCTATGTATTCCCAGCCCCAGACGGGAGCTCTTTGAGAATGGGTCTTCCTGGAGTCCCAGAATCACTCAGTAGGGGCTGACACACATCAGGCACCAGAGAAGGTGTGGAATGGATTGAAGCTGCCACCCACCTTACAGGGGGGAAGCTGAGGCCCAGGGAGAGCCAGGGATGCTTCTGAGGTCACATAGGGAGACCCACCTGTGAGCTTTGCATAAATCACTGTTCAGCTCAGTACTCTGGGCACGTCTGGCTCGCCCCTTCTGAGCCACCTCTTCCAGCTCTTCCCGCAAGGACTGCAGCTGCTCCCGCAGGCCCAGAGCCCTGGTACAGGGGTGGAGAGAGAGGGGCTCACAGCCATAGCCAATCTTGTCTTCCTTCCCTCCTCCCACCCACCTGCCCAAGATGTTTCCATGTGAACACAACTGTATGCAGGTGTATACCCAGCCCTGCACGGTATGCAACACCCCCACGGGCTCTCACATATTTCCCCTACCCAGGCCACATATCCCCCAGCACAGGACCCAGGCACACACCGGGTGAGTGATGCTGACAGTTCCTGGGCTAGCTCTTCTGGGTTCTGCACTTTGCTCACTTGGCCTCCATCAACAGCCCTGCTGCCACCAGGGACAGCTGGAGGGCCCTGTGGGACGCAGCAGGGAGGGTAGTGACACAGGCCTAGGCTGAGTGTGTGCTCAGCCCAAGTTGGACATCAAAGTTGCCCAGATTGTGGTGGCTATAGCCCCTGCTCTCACAGAGCCCCCAATCTGGTGAGATACCCCAATAAGGGTACAGTACCCAATAAGGGTACCCCAATAAGGTACAGGGAAATAAATAATATCTCATTCTCAGGCAGTCCATGAGGACTTCCTGGAGGAGGTGATGTCTGAGCTCAGACCTGTAGGAGGTTGAGGACTTAATTAGAAAAAGAGGGAAGTGACTGGTGTTCCTGGCGGGGGCACAGCACTTACAAAGCCTTGGAGGTAGGAGAGATGATTCAAAGGAGGGTTCCAGAAGCTGCTAAGGCTTTAAGCAGAGGACAGACATGATTAGACAGTAAGGGGCAAAAAGGAAAGCCTCAGGAAGGAAGCTGGAGGTGGAAAGTGAATCAGCCTGGGGGTGGGAAGGAGGAGGCACAGGTGTGACTGGAAGACACTAAATCCCTTGGGGCTTATTGGGCTAAATACCCTCAAAGAAAGAAACGTGCAGCTTAAACATTCAACTCCTTTTTTTGTGTGTAGAAATGGAAACCGAGGCTCAAAGGGGGCTATGATTAACCAGGACCACATAGCCAGTAATACACTGCTATCCCTATCAGGTCCAGGCAGGGCCACTCACCTGGGACCACTCCTCTTCATCTCCACTGCTCCCGCCTCCACTGCTGTCTCCACCACTGCTGTTGGCCCCACCAGTCCAGAGCTTTGCACGCTCCCAGCGCAGCTGCTCCAGCAGGAGCACGTGGGCTGGGCCCTGGGCCCGGAGGGCAGCCTCCTGCAGCTCCAGAGCCCGCTTCTCCCGCCGCACCAGCTGTAGCCGAAGCATCAGGTCTGCTAGGGTCTCCTAAGAGACCAAGGAGAGGGTAGAGGGTTTGCACCTCTAAGGTCAATTGTTGGGAAAAATGAGGCTCTAGGAGGCGCCCACTGAGAGCAGATCAGGCAAGAACCCCAACCCTCGCCATGATCTTGCAAGAAGGGAAATATCATCCATAAAAACTACAGCTGTAGAAATGGCAGTTCAGAGAGAGCAAGTATATTAGACAAGGTCAAGTAGCAGTTCAGTGGAAGTGTCTGAGTCTCTCCAAATTCAGAACCTCAGCTTTCATGCCAGGTTATAACCCCCAGGTTGTGTCCCCTGCCCCTATCTCTTTTCCATAGGAGGGGCATTTTGGAAAGCCAGATTGGAAGTCTTGTGAGAAACTGAATTCCAGAGGACGAATTCCTAAGCATCCCTCAAAACCCCAGCTCCAGCCCTCCTCCCTCCAGGAAGCTTGTCCCCAGCCCAGCAAAACTCTCCCTTGCTACTTGGTCCCTGAATCACATCTCTCTCAGACTCAGCAAAGGGTTTGGTCCCCCCAGAAAAGACTGACACAGTGGCCACAGCGCATGTGTACCCGTGTGGCCACCAGGTCCTCCTGGATCTGCATCTTCTCCAGCCGGGGCAGGGCTGGGCCAGGCTGGGTCCCCAGAATGGCCTGCACCATGGCTTCTGCACGGGGCACAGCGGACATGGGTGCCAAGGTGGGACCAGGCTCTGGGGGAATCTTCACCAGAGCACGGCGTTCCTGAAGACGCTGGACGTAGCCCTGGAGCTGTATAGCCACCTCCTGTGGTGTGGGCCTATCCACACTGCTGCCCTCGGGGCTACAGGAAACAGAAGAGGGGCCTATGTCAACACTGCTGGGCATGGTTGTGCTAACTTCGTGCCAACCCTGGTGGGCTTCATCAGCTTCCATCTTACTGACCATCATGGGTCCTTCCTATGCCATCTATGCTGGGCATGGTCGAACCAACATGGTGGGTACCATAATGTAAACCCCAATGAACGCCATCATGCCAATGGGCACAGTCGCTCATGTTATCATGGTGCATGCCATCACACCAACCCAATGGGGACCATCACTCAACTTGCCAACCCTGTCAGGCAGCATCATGCCAACGCCGGTGGGTGCCAACACCATTAAGCTCCATCATGCCGTTTCTAATCAGTGGGCACCATCATCCATCTTCATGCCAACTCTGGTGGGTCCTATACCAACCCCAATGGCTGTCACCACTGTGCCAATGTTGTTGTGTAGCAACCAGCCAACTCCAGCAGGCCTCATGCCAACTGTAGGAGCCATACCAACCCCCAACATGTGGCCAGTTCTGGGAGCTCCATTTTCTCCAATCAGAGGCCCACTCATTGGCCCACCCAGTCTCTAGGGATCCCAGGGGTACCTTGGACGTGGATCCTGCAGTATCCCTCCATCCACGGCAGCCTCCTCTTGCACCAGAAGCCTCTGAGCTTCCTTCTCAGCCGCCTCCAAGTCATCCATGAAGGCTTCTCCTGCTCCTGAGTCTGCCTTCCGAAGAGTGAGCAAGGCCCCATATGCCTCCTCACAGTGTTCACTGTGGGACACCAGTTCTGAGCGCTCCAGGATACCCATCTTGCTGTGTAGGTGACATCCTCACTTGCTCCTGGACCCCTCACTACTCCTCCCACCCCCACCCCTGGGAGTTTGTAAACTCCTTCAGCACTCTTGGACTAAAATTGCCTTAAGTTAACTTCCATGGTGAGGGAAAGTACTTTCGTGCGAGGGCTCTGTCTCTCTCTGGGGATTGGGGCTATCCTCTGAGGACACCCATTTCCCTCCCAGTCAGTGATATCATGGGCAGGGTGCACTGACCTATACTGCAAGGCTAGACGCAATGCAGTGGCCTCAGCCTCCCGCTGGCCCAGCCGCATGCTGAGACCTTCACACCGGCCCTTGTACTCCTCGAGCACAGCTGACAGCAGACGGTTGAAGCATTTGAGCTTCTCAATGTTCCTGCCTCCAGAGGTGGGGAAGAGGCAAAGTGAGAGGCCTTGAAGGGCAGTTAGAACCCAGTTGATTTCCACCTTTCCCCACCCCACCCCAAATCCAGCTCCAGACTCCTGGCTTTATAACCCAGCTGGGAGGCACCAGTACCCTTATGAGCTCAGCATTTGTGGCTCTTACCCCTGGAGATGCTCCATCTGGGCTTCCATGATGTGCATCTCGGGGGCAAGGAGCTGGGTGGGGAGAGACCCAAGCATCTGGGTGCTGGAATCACTCTGGAGGCGCCGGAGCAAGGGGTGAGCCAGGGAGAAGGGATCCTGCCAGAAGGAGGTGACTTGATTCACCCAGATTGTCACTGAGAGCTCAGCATCACGGGTTTAGGTCTTTTCCAACCCCAGAAGTTATTGGATCACATGACCAGGATTTGAGTCTCATGGCCCTGAATCCTAAGGATCTTAAGATCATGCATGATTTTCAGCTTCCCACACTCACCTGAGTGCCCCAGGTCTCCCCATCAGCCCCAGAGCTGCTGGAACCACTACCCGAGCCGCCTGTTTGGTCACAGGAGGGAGGTGGGAAGGGCTTCAGCCTCAGCAGGGAATCCTGCAGCTCCTGGACCTGTGGAGGAATAGGGGATGTCAGGCCTGGGTGCTCAAACCACCCACCATCCTTCCCTAAGACCTGTTCCTGGAGCAGTGGCAAGAGCCCCAGGTGGAAGGTAGGACCCCCAGACACTCATCCTGCCAAACCCCTCCCTGTATAACCTTGCACAAGTCACTCAGCCACTCAAGACTTCTCTCTCCTTAGACATACAGATGGCCGACAGGTACATGAAAAGACACTCAACATCACTGATCCTTAGGGAAGTGCAAATCAAAACCACAATGAGATACCACCTTACATCAGTTAGAATGGCAAGCATCAAAAAGACAAGAGATAACAAGTGTTGGTGAGGATGTGGAGAAAAGGGAACCCTCATGCAACATTGGTGAGAATGTAAATAGGTGCAGCCGCTATGGAAAAAAAGCATGGCATTTCCTCAAAAGAGTAAAAATAGAATGACCACATGATCCAGCAATTCCACTTCTGGGTATTTATCCAAAAGAAACCAAAACACTAACTCAAAAAGACATCTGTACCCTTGTGTTCACTGCAGCATTATTTAGAAGAGCCAAGACATGGAAGCAACCTAAGTGTCCACTGATGGATGAGATGGATAAGAAGATGTGGTATATACATTTATACAATGAAATATTATTCATCTGTAAAAAAAGAAACCTTGCCGTTTGTGACAACATAGAAGGACCTTGAAGGCACTATGCTAAGTGAAATAAATCAGCCAGATAAAGACAAATACTGTATGACCTCACTTATATGTGGAATCTAAAGTAAAACAAGGGAATTCCCTGGCAGTCCAGTGGTTAGGATTCAGTGCTTTTACTGCGGTCACCGGGGTTCAATCTCTGATCGGGGAGCTGAGATCCCGCAAGCTGTGCGGCCCGGCATAAATCAATCAATTGATCAATCAGTCAATCAAAAATTTAAAAAATTGAACTCACAGATACAGAGAACAGGTTGGTGGTTGCCAGAGGCGGGGGTTAAAGAGTGGGTAAATTTTTTTTTAAAAACTCCTGTTTCCCAGCTGGTAAATGTGCTCCACTCTGTAGGGAA
>NW_006788006.1:2281896-2282735 GCF_000442215.2 Lipotes vexillifer
GGGGAAATGAGCCCCACTCCTCGTGCTGGGCTCCCGCAGCCCCAAGTCTCACCTCCTGTGTCCCTCCTACCCTGACATCCCCTGGGCTCTGGACTTGGACACAGAACTGTCCCTTTAATGGCCCCGTGTGGGTGGCTCATGGCATTTTGAGCTGATCAAGGCCCAAACAGCTCTGGTCTCCCTCCCACCAAACCTGCCCCTCCCGCAGGCTCCCTATGTCTCACTTCCAGTCTTCTAGGCTCCCAACCCAGGGCTCGTCCTCAACCCCTCTCCAGCTTTCACACCCCACCTGCCAGCTCCACCTTCAGCATCACCCAGAATCTGTCCACTTCTCACCACCTCCACAGCTTCCATCCCTTACATGTCTGGACCAGTGCCTCCTCCTGGATCTCCAAGATTCCAGCCTCTCCCTCCACTAGCTGTTCCTCCCACGGTGGCGAGAAGGTGCCTGTGAATGCCTGCATCAGATCTCCACCCTTGCTTGCTAGGAACCCTCTGTGGCTCCCACCTCACTCAGACCAAAAGCTCAAATCCTCCCTGCAGCCCGCAAGGCACTCCAGGATCTGCTCCCACCACCTCCATACCCTTGTCTCCTCCTGCTCAGCCCCACACCGGCCTCCTCACTGTTCTTTGAACACAGTAATCACACTCCAACCTCAGGGCCTTTGCATATGCTGTTGCCTTTGCCTGGAATGCTCTTCCCCAGCTCCTTGCATGGTTCCTCCCTTGCCCCCCTGTGGTCTTCATTCAAGTGTCTCCGCCTCTTCACTGGGCCTCTCTGATCACCTTAACTAAGGTTGCAAGGGACCTTTGTCTCTTTGGGGTTCAGCAGCCAAGCC
>NW_006788006.1:2282871-2287092 GCF_000442215.2 Lipotes vexillifer
AGCAGCCAAGCCTCCACAAAAGCTTTACAAATGAACAAATGATTGAATGTGTCCTACAACAGGCCTGCTGCCTCCCTCCCACCAGGGAGCCCTGGGAGGCAGGCCTGCTCCACTCACCTCTCTCTGCAGCAACTCCTTCTCAGCCTGGAAGGCCTTCAGGGAGTTCTGTGTGCGGATCAGCTCGTCCTCACGGCTGCCCAGGGCCAAACGCAGCCAGGCATTCCTTTCAGTCAATCGGGCTGCATCCCGCTGGCAGCTCCCAGCCTGCTCCTGCTCCAAGCAGGGCTTTGGTCCCCCCTCGCTTCTGTCCTTTGCCTCCAACGGCCCAGGACATCTTGGGGGCTGGTGGCGCCAGGCAGCAGCAGCCGCTTCCAGAGAGCTCAGAGCTTGCTGGAGAGTCTGAAACATGTCAGGGGTTCTGGGTCCAGAGGAGACATTCTCCCTATCCCGTGGGACTGCCTCTGGGGCCTGGTGGGCTTCTTGGGCAGGCTCATAGGGCCCCTCGGGGGCTGGAGCAGGTCGCCTGCTAGAGTCTCCATCAACTTCTTTGACAGTTCTGTGAAGAGGTGAGAGATGGAAATTTCTGGAAATGGGGTCATCTGGGGTAGCTAACACAAAGAGGCTTTGTAACAAGGCTGGGACTGCATCACGCAGGGCCTTGAAAGTCAGACTGAGGGCAATGGGAGCCATGGCACGTGTGTGAGTAGGGGAGGGACATAAACAGATCTATGGGTGGGAAAGATGTGCCAGGCCTGTAGTGGGGGACACAGACCAAGTGGGCCTTACCTGCTCTCCAGGCCCTGCCCTTTGGCCTCCGCCTCAGGGCCCAGCGGCTCTGGCTTGCAGCTATCCTGAGATGGCACAGGGCCCTGCTCGGAGCTCCCACTGGCTGCCTCAGCCTCTTCTGAACTCTCTGCCACAGGGTCCAGCTCACCCTGCAAATGATCCCCAGAGCTGAGCTCTAAGCCAGGCAGGTCTGGGTCCTGGGGTCTTGCAGAGTTGGGTGTGGCAGGGAGGGGGGACACTTACGGGCAGAGCGGCGTGCCTCCCTCGCCGGCTTCGGGGCCGTGTGGCCCTGGCACTCATTGTTATCCAGAAATCAGGGTCCTCTGTATCCTCCTCCTTCCTCACCCGCTAAAACCACCACCTGATCTCAGCTCAAAGCAAATGATAGCCTCAATTTCCTGTTCTGTGATATAGGCATTGATTTCACTTCTCCGAAAGGATCTTGAGTTATCAATGTTGATTTGGCACATTTGAATGCCTCCCTTGACGGTCAGCTCACAACCTCTCAAATTTGCCCTCACCTCTTCTTTCTTTTCTGCCTCCTTTATTTTTCACTACCTCTTTGCTCCCCTCCCTCCCCTATCTGGGCTTGGGACGAGGACTTCAACAGTCCTCTCTCCTCCCCAGGGCTCTCCTGAACCAGAGATTCCAATCCTGGGGTTTGGTCCCCTCAGCCCGCTCTAATTCCCTGTTCTTCTGGGGGCACCTTGGTCAGAAAACCAAGTTCCTGGACACTCGTGGGGTCACTCTGGCCACTGCCTACTCAGGCTTGGCCTGGCCAAGGCCAGCCTGGGAGGAGCCAGGAAACAGGAAGCCCACTCCCCGGCCATGTGACTTGTTATTGTGCAGTTTCCTCTTCAAGGACAGCGGCTTCCTCCAGCGCCAGCAGGAGGACATATGTCCAGCTCCCACTATGTCAGTCCCTCCTCGCCTCTGCTTCCAAGTCCATGGCTCCTCCATCTCTGACCCTTGGGTTTTATTTCTCGGAAGCTAGAATGCTCCCCTGGGCTGAGGCTCTCCATCTGGCTCCCCTGTGAACTTCTTTCCTCTGCCTATCCCTTCAGTGTCAGGGTCAGAGTTCTCATTCCACTTCAGGTCACAGACAGACCTGGGATTGGTACCCCTGAGCAAGTGATGGTCCCCTCTGTGCCTCAATTTCTATATCTTCCTACAGTGTCATGGGAGTTTGTTTTTTTTCAAAACAAACAACTTTTTATTGAAGTATAGTTGATTTACAATGTTGTGTTAGTTTAAGGTGTAAAGCAAAGTGATTTTATTCTTTTCATTCTTTTTTATTCTTTTTTAGGTTCTTTCCATTATAGGTTATTGCAGGATATTGAATATAGTTCCCTGTGCCATACATAGGTCCTTGTTTTTTTTTAAATCTATTTTATATATAGTAGTATGTACCTGTTAATCCCAAACTCCTAATTTATCCCTCCCTTCTCCCTTCCCCTTTGGTAACCATAAGTTTTTTTCTTTTCTTTTTCTGTCCCCCCTCCTTCGTTTTTTGGCCGGGCCATGCAGCTTGTGGAATCTTAGTTCCCCGACCAGGGATTGAACCAAGGCCCTCACCTGGGCCTTCG
Source organism: Lipotes vexillifer (assembly GCF_000442215.2). Lineage (NCBI taxonomy): Eukaryota > Metazoa > Chordata > Mammalia > Artiodactyla > Lipotidae > Lipotes > Lipotes vexillifer. The sequence continues at coordinate 2,285,244 of NW_006788006.1, forward strand.
GCAGTGAGGGTACAGAGTCCTAACCACTGGACCGCCAGGGAATTCCCAGTAACCATAAGTTTGTTTTTTATGTCTGTGAGTCTATTTCTGTTTTGTAAATAAGTTCATTTGTATCATTTTTTTTAGATTCTACATATAGGCGATATCACATGATATTTGTCTTTGTCTACTCACTTCTCTTAGTATGATAATCTCTAGGTCCATCTATGTTGCTGCAAATGGCATTATTTCATTCTTTTTTATGGATCAGTAATATTCCATAGTGTGTGTGTGTGTGTGTGTGTGTGTGTATACATTTATTCCAGTGTTATAGAAATTTTAACAAGCAATTTGCACATGGCCAGGCACCATCGGGAACTGAATCATAAGGCACCCTCGTTGTTCCCTACTACCTCTCTGACCAACCCATCTCTGCTTCCTCTGCCAGCTACTGTTTCTTCTCCATAAATGCTGGATTCCTCAGAGCCCAGATGGTCCCTACATCCTGCTCATTTTTCCTGCATCCACCTCTAAAGGGCCTTCCCCTCATCTCCATCCATAGTCACAGCCCAAGCCTCTCCTCCCCAACCTGGATACCAGCCCAGCTCCCTCCCTGGGCTCCCCAGCCATCCCTCCACTCCCTTTCCCACCAAGGCCGCAGAGATCTCACTGTTCACCTACCTGGCTCATACACCCTCCATAGCTCCCCATTGCCCTTGGGAAACATTTCAAGCTCTTCAGCCTGGCATTCAAGGTCTTTAAAAAAATTATGCCTGCGGCTGGCACCAATGTGTACTCCACACTCTGGCCGCTATAACCTCCTCTGTGAACAGCTGAAGTTTCTCAGTTCTCTCACACCCTGGTGCCTTTGGCCATGCCTTAACCTCTGCCTGAAACACACCTTCCTTCCTTCTGCACTTCTGCGTAAACTGTGCAGAGCCTGGGATAGCCTGAATCTTCCTGGTCCCACTGACAGAAGCTATGAGGCTGAATCTTCCTGTTTCTGTGTCCCCAAAGGTAGTAGCAAGAGAAGTTGCAATTCTCTGACTTCGGGGTACCCGGGGCATTGAAATTCTCACTCTTAGCTTCTGCTCTGGCCATATTAACCTGTGAGAGGTTCCACCACTCCAAGGCTCTTCAAAGCCTCCAGACTTTTGCCCAGGCGGTTTCTTCTGCCTGGAATGACCTTCCTCCTCTTGTTTTTCTAGCAAATTCTCCATCCTTCAAGGCTCATTTTCCACAGCCCCTCTGGACTGTCCCTGAACCAGAGCCTGGCTGATGTGGACAGGCTTAGCAGACTTTAACAAATAAAGAAACTGAGGCTCAGTTTTTAAATGGTTATGGAGCTGAAGGGAGAAGTGTGCGTGAAGAAGGAAGGTTGGTTTGAAATAGTTCTGGCTTAGCATTTTTTATTTTTTGCAAATATTTGTGAAACAAGGAGCAGAATTAAATAATTGGGAGGGCCCTTGGGCTCTGGACCTCGCCCACCTCTGCCGCAAAAACCCCTCACTGAGGTTCAGTCAACTCTATTAATCATCTATCAGCCCCACCTCTTCTAAATCCCACCCAACTCAGTCCCGCTACGTTTAATCACACTGCAAAGTAGGTCTTCTCCATCTTTCTGAGACTATCCCATTGAAAGCCCAGCTCCACTCTGCCCCGTCATGGTAGAAACGCTGACCCGCGCAGTCCGAATCTGCCAAAAACATAAAAGCTCCGCCTTATCTGACTTTAGCCAATCACATTCCAGATCCCGCCCCCTCAGCTCCGCTCCAGTCTATCACAATCCAAACCCCACCTCCTAGAACAGTATCAGCTTCCAAGGCTCTCCAGCCTCGTCCCATACATCTCTCCTCTAGGCCTGCGGCCT
>NW_006788006.1:2287122-2297448 GCF_000442215.2 Lipotes vexillifer
CTACATTTCCCAGGAGGCGTGGCGGCCGCGCCGTACTATTTCCGGCTGGTAAAGATGGCGGTTTCCTAGCGAGTCGGCAGCTGAGTTGGAGGGAGGCTCACGCTACGGTGAGCAGGAGTTGGGTGGTGAAAGCGTGCGGGATCCGTCCCTAGAGGCCCAACTTCCCTAACCCCACAAATTCAGCCCCTCACTTGCCCTGAGGTTTCCGCCTTCAGCTCTGGTTTCTCCTGCAGTCTAGCCTGCATCCCTCTTGCTGCAGCTAAGCTTTGTTTTCCTTAGAGGTCGTGGGGACTGCAAGGCTCAGAGACCATCCCCGGTAGCCCGCACCCATTGCCCAGATGGGCAAACTGTTCCACTAGCGTCCTGTTTTTCCTCAAAGGAATTGTAATACCAGATCTGCTCCCCTTCCGTGTGCAGACACCCCCTAGGCAGCCAGCGCTCCGCTGCGGAGGAGGGAACCCTAGAAGTTATTATTCTTTTATTCACCAAGACCTCTTCAGTTTCAGGTAACAAAAAACCCAACTCAATCTGGTTTAAGCAAGAAAGGGAATTTAGGCATAGCTGGATTCAGGTGCTCAGAAGTGTATCTGTCGTTTTTTGGGTGAGCATCACTACAGGCAAGCTCTGTTTTCCTTCTTGGAGGCAAAAGAGGCTCCCAGCACCTCTCGACTTGTAACTTCCCAACTTTGCAACCCTGACGAGTTCCTTTTCTCTAACAGCACTATTGGAAGTCTCAGAGCTGCCCCTCACTGGTGTGTGTTGGGTCCTGTCCCTATCTCTGAGCCATTCACAGTGGCTCACTAGCCAAAAGGGGGAGGGGAGGGGTTAGCCCTACAGAAAGAAAAAGGGAGACTATTATCTCGAGTCAGAGTGGATGCTGGGCTGATAAGTGTTAAAGGCACCCATCCTACAGATGAGGAAACTGAGGCCCTGAGAGGAGTTACTCTTAGTAAGTGACTCACGCCCTGTTCTCCTGCCCAATAACCAAATGCTTTTAAAACCCCTAAGGGAAGGATCCTGGCTTCCCCCATACCTGCTCCATCCAGCCACTCAGGAGCCATGGAGGTGGCGGAGCCCAGCAGTCCCGCTGAAGAGGGGGAGGAGGAGGAAGAGGAGCAGTCAGCTGAGCCCAGACCCCGCACTCGCTCCAACCCTGAGGGGGCGGAGGACCGGGCGCTGGGGGCCCAGGCCAGTGTGGGCAGCCGCAGCGAGGGCGAGGGTGAGGCGGCCAGTGCTGACAATGGGACCGCCAACCCTGCCGGAGCCGGTCCCAAGCCGTGGCAGGTGCCTCCACCAGCCCCAGAGGTCCAGGTGCGGACGCCAAGGGTCAACTGTCCAGAGAAAGTGGTAAGTGAGGGGCTTGACCAGTGGCTTTGAGGTGTTAGGGAACCTTGGGTTACACATCGTCTTTTAGGATCCACTCTGGAAAACAGTCCCTTTGCTCTAGTCTCCTAGGGCTGCCACAACAAGTTACCACAAACTCGGTGGCTTAAAACAGCAGAAATTCATTTTCTCACAGTTCCAGATGCCAGAAGTCTGAAATGAACGTGTCACGTTCCCTCTGCAGGCTCTAGGGGAGGAGGCTTCCTTGACTCTTCCAGCCTCTGGTGGCTCCAGTCGTTCCTTGGCTTGTGGCTGCATCACTGCAATCTCTGTCTCCGTCTTCACATAGCCTTCCCCTTTGTGTCTCCCAGTCTTCTCTTTTCTTTTTTTTCTTTTTTTTTGGCGGAGTGGCATGTGGGATCTTAGTTCCCTGGCCAGGGATCGAACCCGTGCCCCCTGCAGTGGAAGCGCAGAGTCTTAACCACTGGACCGCCAGGGAAGTCCCCAGTCTTTTCTTTTATAAGGACACTTGTTCTTAGATCAGAATGATCTTATCTCAAGATCTTTACCTTAATTGCATCAGCAAAGACCCTAATTCCAAATAAATTCACTTTCTGAGGTTCCAGATGGATATATCTTTTAAATTTATTTATTTATCTTTGGCTACATTGGGTCTGTTGCTGCGTGGGAACTTTCTCTAGTTGCGGCGAGCGGGGGCTTCTCTTCGTCGCGGCGCGCAGACTCCTCATTGCGGAGGCTTCTCTTGTTGTGGAGCACAGGCTCTAGGCGTGCAGGCTTCAGTAGTTGTGGCACGCGGGCTCAGTAGTTGTGGCGCACGGGCTTAGTTGCTCCGCGGCATGTGGGATCCTCCCAGACCAGGGCTCGAACCCGTGTCCCCTGCATTAGCAGGCGGATTCCTAACCACCGCGCCACCAGGGAAGTCCCAGGTGGATATATCTTTTAGAGAGCCACAATTCATCCCACTATTCCCTTGTTTTCTTGTTTCTGTGTTAAATGTTCTCTGGTTTGTTTGTTCACTCATCAACCTGGACTCCTAGTCCAGTGCTCTTTTCCCTCAGCTGCCTCTTTCTAAAGTGGATGGCTTAGCTGGGAATTGGGAGTCATCATATGGCCTTTTCCAATGGGGCTGCTTGGAGAGGACCAGCAGAGTGGTGGGGGGGCCTGCATTAATGTTCAGCCGCCCGGTGCTGCTAGTCACAGCTCTCACCACCCTTCAACTTCATTGCAGATCATCTGCCTGGACCTGTCGGAGGAAATGTCGCTGCCAAAGCTAGAGTCATTAAATAGGTGAGAGGGATATTTGGGGGCTTGAGCTTGCAGCTATGGCTGGGAAGGGCCCAGCCCAAAAAACGCAGGGCTGTCTCTCTCAGACTCACCCCCGGGGCCTGGCGGTATTGGAGAGTAGCAATGATAACTGGTAATGATACAGCTGCGGCCCATCGGGGCTCTGTTCTAAGCACTTGAGAGCTATCACACGCCACCCAGGTCACAGCCATGACTCGGAAACTCCAAGAAGCAAAATGACTTGCCCAAGGCCTCCCAGCAAATGGGCAGAGCCAGATTCAGACCAAGGCCTGGCTGACTCCAAAACCCTTGCCCCTGAGCAGCTAAGTCTCATTGGGGTCAGGCAGCAGGGCCTGGATGGGGCCTGAGGACGAGCCCGCCTTGCCCTCCCTGGCACTCGTGATGACCCGCGGCTGAGCAAAGGTGGGGTGCCTCCCACAGATCAGATGTGAGACCCAGGCTGGCCAGAGGGACCCATCGGAGAGGGCAAGAGCTGGAGGGGGGTCAGCTAGGCTGGGTTCGCGGCTGGGCTCTGCTGCCCCCACTGCCGCATGACCTGGGCCTTAACTACCCGGTCACTCTCTGGCCCTCCCCAGCTCCAAAACCAATGCCCTCAACGTCTCCCAGAAAATGATCGAGATGTTCGTGCGGACAAAACACAAGATTGACAAGAGCCACGAGTTCGCGCTGGTGGTGGTGAACGATGACACTGCCTGGGTGAGGCTGGGGCAGGGCTGGGTGCCCTGGGGTCCCCTGGGGCTGAGGGAGCACCTCGCTGAGTCCCATGCTTCCCTGCAGCTGTCCGGCCTGACCTCTGATCCCCGAGAACTCTGCAGCTGCCTCTACGACCTGGAGACGGCCTCCTGCTCCACCTTCAGTATCCTTTCCACACAGGGAGCCCCGGGGAGCGGCCTGGCTCGGCCTGGCTCAGGTCTAGATCCCAGCTCTGCCACATCAGGCTTGGGCCAGCCATGTCTCTGAGCCTCAGCTTCTTCATCTGTAAAATGAGAGCCACAAAACCTCCTACCCCACAGGGTCGCTGTGAAGATAAAGTCAGAATACAGAAGCAAAAACAGCTGATTTGGACTCTGGATGTCAAAAATGCATCCACTTGGGGAACACTTCTTGAGGGTCTTAAGTACACAGTCGGTGCTCAGCAAGTGGCCGTATGTGACTGAAAAGTCACAATCATTGCTACAGCCCCTTCAACCTGGGCATAGCACATTTTATATTAACTTGAACATTAAAGGCTCACTGCAGCCCAGAACTTAAATATAATATGATCCCTGTGAGTTACAAAGAAAACAGTAATGAGGGGAGGGGGACAGGGACACCCATGGCTCTCTCCATGAGGAGAGTGGCCCTAGCCCTGAGGGAAAGGGGGCTTTGAATCACTAAGGGCCTTCAGGGCATCTGATGTCAGCCCCCTAGTTCATGATTTGTGCTGAGGGAAAACAGGCTCAGAGAGGGCAAGCGACTGGGACAGGGTCACACAGCGTGTGTCCTGGCAACCGGCTCAGAGGCACCTGCGCTCTCCCGGCATCAGGAGGGAAGCCACCCATCCCTGCCCACCCATGCGCTGCTCTGCTCTCCTTAGCATTCCCACCAGATTTGGAAGGTCTCTTCAGCCTCATGTAAGTCCCCCATGGGGAAATTATTGTTCACCTTTGAAGAGAAGAACCCCTTCTGGGTAAAAGCTCCAAACAGCCCAGAAATAGTCCTTTAGGGAGGCCTAAAGCCTTCCTTTTTCACCCTTTCTCCCTGGAACAATTGCTCACTTACCTGTCTGGAAGCATTTTTGCAAAAGAGGTTCCTTCTCACATCTCGCCCTCTGTGTTATTCTCTGACAGCCGAGTGGTTCTCCACTACTTTCTTATTGATTGATTGATTGATTGATTGACTGACTGCTGCGCTGGGTCTTCGTAGCTGCGCACAGGCTTTCTCTAGTTGCGGCGAGCGGGGGCTACTCTTTGTTGCAGTGCACGGGCTTCTCATTGCGGTGGCCTCTCTTGCTGTGGAGCATGAGCTGTAGGCGCATGGGCTTCAGTAGTTGCAGCATGTGGGCCCTAGAGCACATGGGCTTCAGTAGTTGCAATGCATGGGCTCAGTAGTTGTGGCGCGCAGGCTCAGTCGTTGTGGTGCACGGGCTGAGTTGCTCCGCGGCATGTGGGATCTTCCCAGACCAGGGATCAAACCCGTGTCCCCTGCATTGGTAGGTGGATTCTTAACCACTGGACCACCAGGGAAATCCCTCCACTATATTTAAAAGGACATCTTGATAGAGATTTTTAGAATAAAAAATTTTGTTTGCTTTTTTTTTTTTTTTTTTAAAACCCCCCCCCTTTTTTTTTTTTTTTTTTTTTTTTTTTTTTTTTTTTTGCGGTACGCGGGCCTCTCACCGCCACAGCCTCTCACGCTGCGGAGCACAGGCTCCAGACGCGCAGGCTCAGCGGCCATGGTGCACAGGCCCAGCCGCTCTGCTCTGCGGCACGTGGGATCCTCTCTGACCGGGGCATGAACCCGCGTCCCCCGCATCAGCAGGCGCACTCCCAACCACCGCGCCACCAGGGAAGACCCACTACTTTCTTTTAACCTGGAGGCAGCCAACTTTTTCTTTAAAGGACCAGATAGTAAATATTTTTGACTTTGTTGGCCACATCGTCTCTGTCTTGGCAACCAGACTCTGCCCATTTTAATTAGAAAGCAGCCACAGACCATAGGTATGCAAGTGGGCGTGGCCGTGTGCCAATAAAACTTTATTTGCAGGCACAGATTTGAATTTCACATTTCTGATTGTCACAAAATATTCTCCTTTTGGTTTTCTTTCTTCCCAACCGTTTAAAAATGAAAAAGGTTCTTAGCTTGTGGGCCCAAGTATTCTAAGTCCTGTTTTTCCCAGCCCCTTGATGGTAGCCAAGGAGCTTGTCTTGCCGATCTCAGCAGATTTTGGAAGTGAATCTATGGGGTAAATTCCTAATGGAGAACAGGCTGGAACAAGGTGGTGTGTGTTTTTAATTTTGCTAGACTTTGCCAAAGCACTTTCCCAGGAAATTAACCCTGTTTACCTCCCCCAGCACCGGGGTTGCTCACATGCCTGAAAGTCCTGCCCATCTGATAGGTGGGAAGAGGCCATATCTTATTTTGCTGTGCTTTTCTTTTCATTCATTTTTAAGCCATTCAGTATTCTTTCAGTAATTTGTCTATTTGTTCCCTTTACCTATTTTTCTAGGGGGATGTCGGCTTTTTTCTTGTTGGTGATCAGATTTGTTTTTTACATATTAAGGACATTAGCCCTCTATCTGCCTAGTGCCCTGTACTCAATGTGAGAACCATCTGTGGCTGAGTGGGGAACTGGGCAGTGACTTTGCATATAAGATCTGGTCCCTGCTTCAGAGTCTCCTGGCCTGGTAGGGCAGGTCCAGCTCAACACAGTGATGGAGGACGCTCAGGATGCTGAGGGTGGCCTGAGCAGGCCCTAGCTTTGGGGTCAGCAAAACCTCTGATGGAGCAGGAGAGGTCAGGCAGAAAGGCGAAGCTGGGGAGGTGCTGGGGCAGAGGGAACGGCATGTGGGAAGGCTCAGAGGCAACAGTGAACTTGGGAGGAGTCAGGTGGGGCCTCACATACCCAGTGAGGAGCTGGGCTCTCTGAGGGTGATAATAGGGGTGTGCTACCAGGGTGTGCTCTGACCTGTCCCCCATCCCTGCTGTGCAGCCAGCAGAAGACCGAGCTGCCAGTCACAGAGAATGTGCAGACGATTCCACCGCCGTACGTGGTCCGAACCATCCTGGTCTATAGTCGTCCACCCTGCCAGCCCCAGTTCTCCCTTACGGAGCCCATGAAGGTAAGGGAGGCCTAGGAGAGGGAGGGATGCCTACAGCCAGCAGGATGGTGGTTAGACACTAGGAGGGACTTCCTGACCACAGGAGCTGGGGTGCCTAGAGTCAGGTTCCCAGAGTCTTGGGCAGTAGCTGGGGAATTGTGATCATGGGGGCATGGGGTGACCAAAGTCCCAAAGGCTGGCTTTCCCTGCAGAAAATGTTCCAGTGCCCGTATTTCTTCTTTGATGTTGTTTACATCCACAACGGCGCCGACGAGAAGGAAGAGGAGATGAGTTGGAAGGTGAGAGGCTGCTGTGGGTGTGGGTGGCAGGCGGATGTAGGTGCAGATGGGATGGCTCCGAACCCACCTGCCCCGGCCTTGAGGGAAAGGGGGGCTTTGAATCACTAAGGGACTTCAGGGCATCTAATGCCAGCCCCCTAGTTCATGATCTGTGCTGAGGGAAAACAGGCTCAGAGAGGGCCAGCAACTAGGCCAGGGTCACACAGTGTGTCTCTGACACAGGGGCACCTGGCAACAGGTTCAGAGGCACCTGTGCTCTCCTGGCATCAGGAGGAGGGAAGTCACCCATCCCTGCCCGCCCACCCACGCACGGCTCTGCCATTAGTCTTCTCTTTAGCGTTCCTGGTCCTGCTGGATCCTGGTCATTCAACTTCCATTTCCCACATGTCTTCAGTGAACTAATGGGGCTGTTGGGACAGTGGCCCATGAGTAGGTAGGGTCCTATCCACCTCATCCCCAGCATCCCCTGCTTCTCTCTCTTCCTGCCTTCGCTTTCTCTGTGTCCTCTGCCTGGAGCACGCTTCCCTCCCTGCCTCGCCAGGCTCTGCTGGTCCTTTACATCCCAGCCCTGAACTAGTTGTGGCATCTCGAGTCGGCCACTTATCTCTCTGAGCCTCACTTTACCCAACTGTGAGCAGAGGGGGTTGAGCACAGCTCCTCCTTATACTTCAGTACCCAAATGGGAAGTCCCTACTTGGAGAAAACTTCCCTGCTCCTCAAGGTAGATCAGCATGGGGGCTGAGGTCATTGTATCCGACTGTGCCTCTCCAGACTAGGGGCTACAGCACTGAGACCTCTTGGGGTCCCTAGCACTGAGTGGGTGGCAGGAAATGTTTGCTGAATGTGGGAATGTTATCTGCCTCGAAAACTCCTCTTTACCCTTCGGAACCCATTCCTGAGGCCCCCTCCTGGGAGGCCCTCCAGGACAGGGAGGGCCTGTCAGGGGAACCTCTGCCTGAACAGCCCTTCCTTGGCCCCATAGGACATGTTTGCCTTCATGGGAAGCCTGGATACCAAGGGTACCAGCTATAAGTACGAGGTGGCGCTGGCTGGGCCAGCCCTTGAGCTGCACAACTGTATGGCCAAGCTTCTGGCTCACCCACTGCAGCGGCCCTGCCAAAGCCATGCCTCCTACAGCCTGCTGGAGGAGGACGATGAAGCCGCCGAGGTTGAGGCCACTGTCTGAACCATCCCTGTACATCCAACCTTCTAATATGATGAAACATTTGGCTGAGAATGCTGGTTCTCACACTGGGCTCTGTGGGACCCCCAGAGGGAGGTCTAGGAGGTATCCAAGGCACCTGGAGAGCCCTGAAGGAAACCTAGGCTTCCAGGAACCATCCCAGGGACTCTGGACACCCATTCCCTATGTTTTCCAGCCCATATCCCACTCCCAGTTTTTCAGTTGTGATTCTTGTTGTGCCCTGTGTGATTTTTGTCATCAAAATAAAAATCTGAGAATCCCTAACCCAGGTCCACAACGATCAACTTGTGTTAATTGGAATCTTTTTCGTTGCAAGTGACAGAAAACCCACCCACTGAGAAGAAAGGAGAATGGCTTGGTTCTTGTGGATAAGAAGCCATGGTGTAGTTTCAGGCTTTGCTATATCCAGGTGCTCTGACATTGCCATTGCGGAGGGCTGAAATACCCTGCATGGTTGGTGTTCAGTGTGCCCTGCTTTCCTCCCAACCCGTGGAAAGGGGTGAGATGGCTGTGACTGCTCCCCAAATCCCAACCCAGGTGAAGTGAGGGCTCTCCCAGCACCCCTTATGACTGGCCTTGCCTAGGTCATGTAACCTTGCATTGGGCCAGTCATGGGCCAGAGCTGTGGTACACTCTGATTGGCCAGGACTCCATCAAGCTTCTCTGGGAAGGAAGGTTTATAGTTCCATCAGGAAATAGTGTGGGTGCTCCCCAGAGGAAGGGAGAGAGATATAACAGGTGCATCACTCAACTATCTTACTGGATGATGAGCAATTGTGAAAAAAAAAAGCTTACCAGCTAGGTTTTCTCAGTTCCTTATCAAACAAAAATAGCTTTATCGAGAAACAGCTTTTCCTTCCCATGAGGATTTATTAGGCATCTGTGTGCCAGGCCCCTCGTTCAACTTCACACCAGCCTCGAAAGAATTATTCTCCCATTTTGCATGTGGGGAAACTAGAGCCCTAAGAGGCCCAGGGCTCCAAAGTAATGGACTCCCGACTCCGCAGAACTGAAAATGGGAAACACAGAGCCACTGCGGGAGGGAGATATTAATTGAAGCCTAACATACTATCAGGGCTGCGTGCGCTAATGGAGGCCGCCTCGGCAGATGGTTCTGTAAGACCTAATGCCTTGGCACCATCGGGTCCCGGGAGCGTAGCTCCACCCCCTCCAGCAGGCTGTGTTAGTGTTTACGCGGTTTTGAGAGATAACGGCACACACGACCACCTCCACCCTACCGGGACCTTATCGGCTGCCCCTAGCCCTGCCTGGGCACTACTTGGTATCGCAGGCTCGGGCCAGCATTAGAGCTCCTGAACCTAGATGTGGACGACAATGCGTCGCGGGTCATCCTGGCTGGGGACCCTGCACTGCGCCGAGCGGCGGGGACCCGGGCCGAGGGGCGGAGCGGCGCGTGCGCACAAGGGCGCCGCGGGAAGTTGGAAATCGGCAGGTCGGGCAGCTGGTCTGGGGGACCGCCGGGGCATGGGCTCGGCGACAGTCCTGGCGCGGCGGCTGCAGGCGGCGCTGCGGAAGGAGGAGTTGCGGTGAGGGCAGGGCACGGGGTGGGTGGGCCAGGGGTAGGGGGCGAGTGTCGCGGTCCACTCTGACCCTCTGTCCTTAGGGCAGTGGAGGAGCTGCTGCGCCGTGGTGCTGACCCCAACCTGGTGCTTGAGGATGGCGCGGCGGCCATGCACCTGGCGGCCAGAGCCCAGCACCCGCGGAGTCTGTGTTGCCTCGAGGCCCTGCTGCGCCGAGGCGGGGACCCCAACACTAGGTGAGGCAGGGTCTGGCCTCCGGGCAGCTTTTCCGCGAAGGAGAGGGGTCTCCCGAGTCCGAGGGAAAGACCCGGGAGTCCTGGAGAGGGCGTCCCACGGTTCAAGGATGCGGACTCAATGCCCGGGGGCGGAGCTTGGGGGATCTGGGGAAGGATCTTGAGGGTCCAAGGGCAGAGGCAGGGTACCAGACCGAGGGTGGGGTATGAGGTTGCGCTGAAACCAAATGGGGATCAAAGGTTCGGATCTGGTGGTAGGCGCTCTAGAGTCAGAGAGCAGAGGTTTGGGTCCTGGCCCGAGGGCGCAGGATCTAGGTTCCAAGTGTGGTGTCTCAGGCTGAAGGGCGGAAATGGGGGTGCTGAGAGCCAAGGCCCCGGGCGGGGGGTGGGAGGATGGGGGCGGAGATCGAGTTCCCTCCTCTACTGACCCCTCCTCCTCTCCTGCCCCAGATCGGCCGAGGCTCTGACGCCGCTGCACGTGGCCGCTGCCTGGGGCTGTCGCCGCGGCCTGGAGCTGCTGCTGAGCCAGGGAGCGGACCCCGCGCTGCGCGACCAGGTGGGGGGTCCCAGCGCTGTTTGTAGCAGGGCAAACCCGGAGGG
>NW_006788006.1:2297837-2302306 GCF_000442215.2 Lipotes vexillifer
GGGAAAGAGGAAGGAAGGGAGGGAAGAGAGGGCGCCCCCTGCTGACCGCGCCTATGTAGGACGGACTCCGGCCTGTGGACCTGGCCGAGCAGCAGGGGCACCAGAACTGTGTGCGTGTCCTTCGGGAGCTGGAGGCTCGGACCAGGACCTCAACACGGACCCGGGCAGACCCCCAGGAGCCAGAGCCCGAGCCAAAGCCTGGCAGTGAGTGGTGCCTGTGCGGCTGGGGGTGCTTAGCCTCTGATCTAGCTTTGCGGGTCTCTGTGTGTGACATCCACGCTCTCCCACTGTTTCTGTTTCACGACTAAGGTCTCTGGTCCGTCTCTCTGTCTCCGACTCTGTCCTTCCTCTTTGCGATTGCAGCCACCTCTTTCTGTCTGATCTGACTTCCATCTTTGTCTCTCACTTCCTCCTCCCCTCCTCTCTGACTCCGACTCTTATCCCCTGCTCCAGGCCCAGGCCCTTGGGGAAAGGGGCTGAATATCAGCCCCTCTGGACCTCCCAGTGTGACACTGGACTCTACAACACTGGGCAGAGGTGATGACAAGGACATGAGCCTGGAGGCTGGCCCTGGACCCCCCAGCCTCCTTGCCCACCCTGAGATTGCTGACACAGATGGCAGCTTGGAGTCCCCCCTGGGATGCTGGGACTGCAGCTCAGTTGCCTCCTTTGTCACCGCGGTTGAGGCCTCTGGAGCTGAGGACCCAACCGCCCACATGTCCCCCTGGGCTGGTGTCCGACCCTCCCAGAGGGTGCCAAGATCTTCGGGTACCCCACAGCAGGAACATCGAGCCCTCGTGGAGGACAGGGAGGCAGAACTAAATGCCCGTCTGCAGGCCCTGACTCTGACCTTGCCAGATGCCTCCCCCTCCCCCAAGTTCTTTCCAGAGAGGAGCCCAGCCCATAGTGCCCCTTGGGAAGCACTGCCTGGACCCTCTGACTTCCACATCCCAAAAGATGACCAGTTGTCCCTCGACAGTGATGTGGCTGCCCTCTGGCTTACAGAGGATGAGGCGAGCGCCACAGGTGGCAGGGACCCCATCCCCTCTTGCCAGTGCCCACCGGACCCCACCATGTCTGACCTGGAGCTGCTGCGAGGGCTCCGGGCACTTGGCAAGAGCCACAGTCCCATCACGTCCTTCACCCGGCCATACTACCTCCAACCACTAGAAGAAGCCCAGGCTGCTCGTGGTTAGTATCCAGAGTCCAAGGAGCCTCCAGGAGTCCTTGGAGACCCGTGGCTCTCAGTGCAACCCACTTCTCCCTTCATCTCTGGGAAACATCCTTTCCTTTGTCTCTCTTGACTCAGTTTCCCCTCCCAGGCCTAGAATTCTCAGGGCACAGCCCAGAGCTGGCCAAAGCCCTGCGGACCGGCCGTATCCCAGATGCCCAGGCAGATGAGGATGCACTTGCCAAGCAGTTTGAGCGGCCAGAACCCACCAGACGGTGGCGGGAGGGGGTCATGAAGTCCAGCTTCACATATCTGCTGCTGGACCCCAGGTACTTGGAACAGGAATGACCCAGAAGTGGGAACTGGAAAATTCTGAAATTGGTTCTTATCTGCTGTGTGTCCTTAGGAAGGGAACTGGCCCTCTCTGGTCATCAGCTTCTTTATCTATAAAAGGCAGTTGGATCCAATTCAAGCTGCTGAGTGTCCTTGGCGAAGAGCCACCCACCCTACTTTTTATAAAATAGGGGTCACTGGACGTGGGTTGCTCTGTCTTTAAAGACTGTCTCTGGGGCGACTCTTGTCACTTTTCCTTCTCTGAGCCACCTACTTCATCTAGGAAGACTCAGAACCTTCCAGCCCGAGCCTTCTCACTGACCCTGGCTGAATGCCTTCGGATTTTTGTGCATGCCATCTTCTACGTGGGCAAGGGAACACGGGCCCGGCCGAATGTCCACCTCTGGAGGGCCCTTAGCCACCGAGGGTGGCCAGGAAAACAGGTGTGACGATAAGGACCAGGTTCATGGCAGGGGCGGCACAGTTGCGGGCAGGTAGAGGAAAGAGGGAATTGGGGGGCAGACCTCTGACACTGCCCTGGCTCCCCCCAGGCCTGCCCCAAGGTGCGCCAGATCTTAGACATTTGGGCCAGTGGTCGCGGTGTTGTCTCCTTGCATTGCTTCCAGCATGTGGTTGCTGTGGAGGCTTACACTCGAGAAGCATGTCTTGTGGATGCTCTAGGTAGGTGCCTGGCTTGTGGGGTCGGGGCGGGGGGGGTCACATGAAGGGCACTTGATCTACTGATTCCCTCACCCCTTGCCCCTCAGGGCTGTTCATTCATTCAGTGAGCAATTATTGAGCACCAATTATGTACCTGCACATGCACAGATTTTGCTCCGTTGGTTTATCCCTGCTTGAGGGCAATACCCAGTGGGTTTACTGGCACATACTTCTGCCTGGGGTTCCTAGAGGCTGCTTTTGTGACCTTACCCCTAATCTCCACAGGGATCCAGACGCTGACCAACCAGAAGCAAGGACACTGCTATGGAGTGGTGGCCGGCTGGCCACCCACCCGGCGCCGCCGCTTGGGGGTGCATCTGCTGCACCGTGCCCTCCTTGTCTTCCTGGCTGAGGGTGAGCGAGAGCTATGGCCCCAGGACATCCAGGCCCGTGGCTGAGCACTGGGGAATTGGCCATCCAGCCTAGGTCGACATCAGGGTGTTTGAATGTTCCAGCTGCCCCGCGCTGAGAGCAGCCCCCCATCTCCAGCTCCAGAAGGCTGGTGGGGGAGCAGCAGGACAATCTCCCTCGGGCTGAGGGAGGACTTTATTACAGATGGAACTGCTGGAGAGGTAGTGAGCTCCCTGTCACGGGTGGAGAATAAGGGGATGTGGGAGGAGAACAAGTAGACCGGAGGGTTCTTTGGTGCTTTGAAATATGCCAATGCTTTGGCAGTTTGGTCCTGTTTGGGCAAACAGAGTCCATTTTTATCTCCCTGACACAGGGGACCCACAGTGTAGGCTGGGCTGGGGGCTTCCTCAGCCACATGAAAGGAATCTGCCCAGCTCAAGAGTTAGGTTTCACTGCTTCCCAGCTTCCCAGCTGCGGGACCTTGGACCAGCAATTTCTCTGTCTGAGCCTCACTGTCCTCAGTTGTACACAATGGGGAAAGTGCGAGGTTCTACATCAGGGGGTCACTGAGGAAATCAGATTAAACCGTCATGGGGTAAAGTGTTTGGCTCAGAGCCCTACTGAGCCAGAGGCGGCCCTGCAGGCGGAAAGTCTCTGGGGTAAGGGGGGGCGGTGTCGGGATGTTCTCGAGGTACCGGGGATGTTCTCGAGGTACCGACTTGTGTATTGAGGGGTGGGCAGAGCTGGGGAGGTCATCGCGGTGTGGGTGTGAGGCACCAGCTCTCCTTGGCATCACTGTGTGACTGGAGCCTCCTGGTGTTGCTTCTCTGAACCTGTTTCTTCTACTGTAAAATGGGATCACGAACCCCATCACTAACCTCTTGGCTCTTTATGCAAAGAGCCTCAGTAAATGCCAAGCCACTGTCCTGGTGAGGTGGTGGCAGGATCACTTACATTTTCCAGAACTTGCTTCTTCAAAGCAGTCCAGTGGGTTTAGGGACTTGGTGAGATCCGCTGCCTCATTGGGTTCGTCACCTGCCTGTCATCGTGGCTCAGAGAACCAGGTCCTGCAGGGGGCGGGCTAAGGTTCCACCTGCCTCCTGGCCTCCACTGCTGAGCCCCTGGCTACTCTGGCCGCTATGGTAATTAGGGTTCCTGCCTCTGGAGTGGGCCTGGGCTCTACCATTTTAACTGAGCTGAAGAAACCTCACTCTGAGCTTCCCTTTCCTCATGTGTAAGACAATTAATTCTCCCAGACACCAAGTAGGTGCTTGATAAAGTGACAGCAATTAAAACAGCATGCTGGGACTTCCCTGGTGGCGCGGTGGTTAAGAATCCACCTGCCAATGCAGGGGCCACGGGTTCAAGCCCTGGTCCGGGAACATCCCACACACCACAGAGCAACTAAGCCCGTGCGCCACAGCTACTGAGCCTGCGCTCTAGAGCCCGCGAGCCACAACTACTGAGCCTGCGCTCTAGAGTCTGTGAGCCACAACTACTGAAGCCCGCACGCCTAAGAGCCCGTGCTCCACAATAAGAGAAGCCACTGCAATGAGGAACCTGCACACCGCAACGAAGAGCAGCCCCCGCTTGCCACAACTAGAGAAAGCTCACGTGCAGCAACGAAGACCCAACGCAGCCAAAAATAAATAAATAAATTTATTTATTAAAAAAAAACAAACAAACAGCATGCCATCTCCCAAGAATACACAAACAAAGAATCCAGAGACATCCCTCCCCCCGCCAAAAAAAGAGGCCCAGAAAGAGGTGGGATTTGTCTAAAACACAGGGTATCCCAACCTTGGCCCTACTGACTTTTGAGACCAAGTTACTCCTTGCAGTGGGGCCGGGGGCCGTCCTGCGCACTGTAGGGTGTCAGGCAGCATTCCTGTAC
>NW_006788006.1:2302316-2316517 GCF_000442215.2 Lipotes vexillifer
TGCACTCCACCCACAAGGTTCCAGGAGCACCTCCCCCTCCAGTTGTGGTAAACATCTCCAGAATTTGTCAACCAACAGCAGTGCCTCTCTGAGAACCCCTGGTTTAAATTAAAGGTGGGTTCACAAACGAGTGGGGAAAGGACCAAAGGTGCAGCAACTGAGGGGACAAATCTCTTCCCACTGGCCACACAAACCACGGGTAAACCTAGATATACATACATTAGAATAAAATACAGAAGACCAAGAGCACAGCCATGGAGCAGGGAAATCCAGAGAAATCTGGATTCAAAAAAAAAAGATTCGAAATAAAAATCATCATGACAAAAGCAACTCAAAACCAAGTTATAAGATAAAATGGGACAGTAAGAGGTACTAACTTGCTGTGTGGTGTGGAGTGAAGGGTATTCAATGAACCTCTGGGTGTCAGGCACTCAGCATAGGGCTTTGCATACAGCTGACACAATTATGGCTACTGTAATCGGATGCAACCGTCCTCGGATCCTCACCTCAACTTCAGCATCGACCTCAGTTGGTTCTCCTCCTCCCCTCGAGGGACGGGCAGCTCACCCCCTATCTGCCTTCTGCTCTGGAAATACTGCCCGAGTAGCCCCTGCATTTTGAGGAGGGAGGGTAACTCGGGAAACAAGCCTGAACGGCCAACATCCTCAAGTCTCTGTGGGCCAGCCCAGAGAGGGAGGCACTCGACTCAGTTCAGTCTGCACTTGGGGAAACTGAGGCTCAGGGCGGCCCCGCGCTTCGGTCACCCAACACAGGCCCGGAGGCTCAGATTGTCACTTTTTATTGAGTTACAAGTTGAGATGTGCGGGTTCGGTGGTGCCAGCCCCTCCCAAACCCTCCCTCCTTGGGCCACAATAGCTCCCAGCGCCGAGGAATGGGGGGGTGGTAAGGGGTCTCGGGCATTGGGGCGGGGTCTCGGAGGTCCCTGCGGGGCTCGTGGGTCCCAGGATCAAGCACGGCGAACACGGAAGACAGAGAGCGGGGTGGTGGCCTGCCTCGGCCCTGGCGTTTTGGGGTAGGGGGCATCTGTACAAGGTCATCCTCCGCGGGGGTCCCGGCTATGGCCCCGAAAAACCGATGGGTCCCGCAGGACTAGCAGAGAGCGGTGTGTCCACCTGGCTCCCACGAACGCCACGTCCTGCCCAGCCGGCCTGGGGGGCGTATCCCTGACCTGACCCCGCCCACTGGAGCGAACGGCCCGCCCAGGTGGTCCGCGCCGGCGGCAGACCCAACTCCGGCTCCGGGCCCCTCCTCAGGCTCCTCGGCTCACTAAGCGCTACCCTGCCAGCTCAGCGGCTACTTCTTTTCCTCTGGGGGCGTGGGCAGGGGCTCGGGCAGGGCCTTGGGCGAGGGCTCGGGCTCCCAGAGCAGGAATTCGTGGAGCAGCGTGTTGACCGTTTCCGGACACTCCAGCATCACCATGTGGCTGCCTTCATCGATGAGCTTCAGGAAGGCCAGGAGCAGGATCTGCGGAGGACCCGGGCTCAGGGCAGGCAGAGACAGGCCGACGGAGCTCGGGGCCAGGCTGCCCTGGGACTCCCCCAGCTCCCCCATCTATGCATGGCCTCCAACATCAGGAAGTCCTTCTTGCAATCTACCCTATATTCCTCCACTTCCACCCAAGGGGGATCTGGAAGATGGCCTGTCACCCTGCTGGAGCCCAGCTGGATATTCATTCATTCCCCATTTATTAAGTGCCTACAATATGTCCAGAGCAGGATTTCTCAACCCGGGCACTAATGCCATTTGGGGTGGGATCATTCTCTGGGATGGGGACTGTTCCATGCACTGTAGGATGTTGAGCAGCATCCCTGGCTTCGATCCACTAGATGCCAGTGATAGCATCCCACTCCCCCGCCACAGTGTGACAATTTAAGATCTCTCCAGGGACTTCCCTGGTGGCGCAGTGGTTAAGAATCTGCGTGCCAATGCAGGGGATACAGGCTCAAGCCCTGATCCGGGAAGATCCCACACGCCGCAGAGCAACTAAGCCCGTGCGCCCCAACTACTGAGCCTGTGCTGTAGAGTCCGTGAGCCTCAACTACTGAGCTTGCACTCGAGAGCCCTGGAGCCACAACTACTGAAGCCCACCTGCCTAGAGCCTATGCTCCGCAACAAGAGAAGCCACCACAATGAGAAGCCTGCGCACCGCAACGAAGACCCAACGCAGCCAAAAATAAAAAATATAAATAAATTAAAAACAAAATCTCCCCAGACATTGCCAAATGTCTCTTGGGGGCAAAGTCACCTCGGTGAGAAATCACTGACAGCTGGAGAGTCTCTCATGCTAAGGTAGGGTTTCTCAACCTCCACATGACAGACACTTGGCGCTGGATCATTTTCTGCGGTGGGGACATACTGCTCATTGTAGGTTACTGGGCAACATCCTTGGCCTCCACCCACCAGATGCCAGAGCACCTCCCTCCCCTACAGTCATGACAACCAGAAAAGTCTGCAGACATTTCCAAGTGTCCCCTGTGGGGCAGAATCATCCCTGGTTAAGAACCACTGGCCCAGAGCTATTCTTAGCCCTAAGAATCTCAAGACCCTTTCTGGGGAATCTGATCTAAAGATCCCCAGCTCACCCTTGAAGAATTATGTAGCCCATCACAAATTCCAACCATGAAGAGTGCCTCTTTTTTTTTTTTTGCCATGCTGCATGGCATGTGGGATCCTAGTTTGCTCACCATGGATCAAACCTGTGCCCCCTGCAGTGGAAGCACGGAGTCCTAACCACTGGGCCGCCAGGCAAGTCCCATGAAGAGTGCCTTTTAATGTGCAGTGGGGACAGCACATAAACCTACCAAGGCAGCCCCACTTTCTGGATTCCACCTTTGATTCTCCATCTAAGCTCTGACGTCCCTGGGGCTGGAGCACAAGGCAGAGTCCCCCTGGACTGTGCAAGGGGGATATGAAGGGTGTGGTGGCCGAAGTGCCATACCTCAGCCATGCGCTGGTCTTCCTCCACCGGCACAAACTTGTCGTGCATGCCATGGACGAGCAGGACGGGCACGGTGAGCTCGGCATGGTAGACCTCGTCGCCCTCGGGCCAGTACTGGCCACTCATCATGGCCCGAAGCACAAAGGAAGACACGTTGAACGCATTGCCCTCCTTCAGCAGCTGCTTCTCTTTGGCCCCTTGGCGGGCGAAGCCAGCCCTGGGGGTGGGGAGGCACTGTTGGAGCCCTCATGACAGCTCAGCCACCGGGGGTGCCCCCATGCCAGCCCCAGCCATATAGCTTCCCCTCCCATCCACCCTGGGGAGATGCCAGGGCAGGGCCAGGTCACTCACTTGAGGAAGCTCCAAGCCAGACAGGGTGACAGGCAGTGCAGGACGCACGTGGGCATGTTGAAGATGGAGCAGAAGCTGGGCTCCAGTGCCGTAGGGCCCCCGCCGTTGATCATGATCATCTTGTGCACCAGATCTGGGTACTCATGAGCCAGGAACGTGCAGAAGGAGACACTGCCCCATGGATGGATGGTGGGGAGGGTTGAAGGGCAGTGGTCAGCAGGATACAAGCAGTGAAGGGGTTAATGCCCTTCCCTCACCCAGAGGCATACACTTGAAGGCCAAGATTCTTCCCCTGGGGTCCATGGGCACCAAATGGGGGGTGAGGGATGGGTGGGGTATCTCGAATGCCCTGAAATTGACTGTGTGTGTGTGTGTGTGTGTGTGTGTGTGTGTGTGTGTGTGTGTGTGTTAAGGGTGGATTTTTTTTCTTTTGGAGAAAGGATCCAAATATACAACTTTTATCAGATCCTCAAAGTCATCATAACCCCCAAAGGAGTAAGAATTACTTATTGCCAAGTGTTAGGAAAGCTATTTGATTAAACCAACCCTTTGGCTTCTCAGAGAACATCCCTGTTTCCAGCATATCCCTTCCCTTTAAGGATCTTCTCTCATTGGCCCCTGGGTGTGGCACATCTGCCTGCCTTATGCAAGGTGGAAGGGTGCAGGTATCTCTCCTCATTCCCCCTAAAGCAGAGTTTGTTTTGCAAACTATGGCCTGTGGGCTAGCTGCTTGTTCTTGTAAACTTAAGTTTACAATCTTGTAAATGTGTAAAATATTTTATAAATAAAGATTTATTAGAATAAAACCATGCCTATTTGTTTACAATTATGTCTGCTTTCTTTCTACAACAGTAGACATGTGAAGTTTCAACAGAGATCAACCATTATGGCCTGCAAACCTAAAATATTTACTATTTGGCTCTTTAAGAAAAAGTTTGCCAACACTTGCTGAAAAGAGGGACAGGATACAAGCAGGAGTCAGGTGGACTTGACTGTCCCAGTGACTCACTGTGTGCCCTTCGGCAAATTGCTTAACCTCTCTGAGCTACCATCTCCACATTTGTGACATAGTAACTGTGCTGACCTCACAGCATTGTTATGGGGGTCACAGGAATTTCCACAGGTGGGTGCTCATTTAATTGGAGGAGTCATTTACATAAGCATCCACTTTGAGGTATGTTTTCATATAAGCAAATAGGAGCTATGCTACTTCCCAGTCTGGCTTCCTTTCTTTTGGAAACTTATGTAACATTCCCTTTTCTTGTCTAGTTGCATGGGCTACAACTGCTAAAACAGTGGTTCTCAACCTGGCTGGCTGATCATATCCTGCCTTTCCTCCTGGGTAAAGGACAGAATGGTACCACTTGGCAGTGATCAGGCACCCAGGCCCAGAGCCTTCCATGGCGTGGGCTCTCATCTAAATGCTAGGTGGTATTATCTGTCACCCCTTTAAGGAAGAATGAATTATAGCAACCTGTGCCCTTGTAAGCAAAAATTGTGGGATTCCAGTTAGTCTTTCCTTGGAGCCCTTGGGGTCTCCAGAGCAACCAATTTTTTTTTTTTAATTAATTAATTACTTTATTTATTTTGGGCTGTGTTGGGTCTTCATTTCTGTGTGAGGGCTTTCTCTAGTTGTGGCAAGCGGGGGCCACTCTTCATCGCGGTGCGCGGGCCTCTCACTGTTGGGGCCTCTCTTGTTGCAGAGCACAGGCTCCAGACGCGCAGGCTCAGTAGTTGTGGCTCACGGGCCCAGTTGCTCCGCGGCATGCGGGATCTTCCCAGACCAGGGCTCGAACCCGTGTCCTCTGCCTTAGCAGGCAGACTCTCAACCACTGCGCCACCAGGGAAGCCCCCAGAGCAACCAATTTTTGAACTTAGTTGAAGACAATGGTTCTCAGCTAGGGGTGATTCTGCCTACCAGAGGAACTTTGGCACTATCTGAAGGCATTTTTGATTGTCATGATCATCACTAGACCATTGTGCTAGCAGCATCTAGTCGATAGAGGTCAGAGACGCTGCTAAACATCCTACAGTGCACAAGAAAGCCCCTCACAGAAAAGAATTACCTGACTCAAAATGTCAATAGTTCAGGGATTGAGATACTGCTTTAAAACAATGTGAAACAATAGCATTGGTGGCAGGAATCCCTGTTTCGTTGCAGATGTTAGCGGGATTTTTCAAGAAGGGAAATCAGTATTTTGTGAGTGGGTGTCCAGTTCCTGCCAGTCTCCACCCTTCACCCTCATCCCCACCCCAGTGTTGGCTCACCCGTAAGAATGCCCAATGAGCACGTTTCGCTTCTTGGCATAGCGCTTGAAGATGGCACGCATGTCCTCTGCCAGTGCATAGAAGGTGTAGGCGGCGGCCACCTGGGGCGCTGAGCTGGCCCCATGGCCGGCCAGGTCAGGCGCCACCACCTCGTAGCCCAGGCGCACAAAGAAGTCCAGCTGTTCCTTCCAGATGGCCAGGGAACCGCCGACACCGTGGATGAAAAAGAGCACCACATCGGCCTGGGCGCCCTTGCAGCTGGTGATGCGCTTCTCACAGTCAATGTGGATGGTCCGCTTGGGGCGTCGGGCTCGCCGCCGTCGTCCGCCACTGCCACTCCCAGCACTGCCTGGGCCCGAGCGGCTATCGCTGCCCGCTGGGTCAGCCAGCTCTACCTCGAGGGCGGCTGGTGGCTCCCCAGAGCCGTTCTGCCCGTGCAGGAGGTCAGCTCGTGGTGCCCGGCCCAGGTTCTCCACCAGTAACCGCCCGTTGCGGTACACGGTGATTCTGCGCTGGCAGTGGACCAAGCCAGATTGGTCCCCCTGGGCGGCGTCTGACAGTGGTGGAGGTGGGGTGGGGAGCGGAGCGGGTCCAGCATGCTTCACCCGCAGCACGCGGCCAGGCTTGACCTCCACAAAGGTGTAGCCATCACTGGACTCCACACTCTCCAGGGGCCCCACAGCATTGGGTGGTGCGCCCAGCAGGCAGCAAAAGATCCCATCGGCCACCCCGGTCAGCATGGTGTGTCCTGTGAGTGGGGTCGTGACAGCCAGGTCAGAGGCCATCTAAACAGGAAGCCTTCCACTCCCATAGCACCCACTCCCCACACCTGGGTCAGGTAGGTTGCACTGCGAGGCCCCATCTAGGCTCCAGTTTGGGGGTGGCCAGAACCAGCCACGCACTGAGATGTTTTGTCTGGTCAGTGCCTGTGTGGCGTTCGGCCACCCTTCTAGGCCAGCCTAGTCTATCCTAGAGAGAAGGTCGTGGCTGACACCAAGAGGCATTCGTTGGGGGTGGCTTCCCAGAGGAGGGGATGTTGTGGCAAATGTGGCCCATCCTTGAGGACCCTCCAGCTCAGGTTTATAGCAGTAATGCCTTCCTAAATCCACTCATTCATTCGTCCATTCATTCATTCATGCACTGTTGCCTTAATTCACTTTCACTAAACCAGCATATCCTGAGGGCTCCAAAGGCATCTAAAAATGTGCAGATCCCAAAGAGTCCCCATCCCAGGCCTCTAAACCTGGCTTCTGAAAGGTGAGACCCTGGGAGAGGGGTTTCAGGATTGAGCTCCAGAAGCCCTTGCCCAGCTCCCCAAGACCATGAGGGCAATGGGTCTGTTTCACAGACCTACAAGCTGAGCTCAGACACTCTGGGAAGAAGGTGCTCTGTCCCCACTGCTCAGTACCTTGGGTTCTGGGAAATCTGGCACACAGCCCCCAGTAGTGGAGATGAGGATGGAGAAGGTAAAGCCCTGGCCGGGGGCCTCCAGGCCTCCATCCCGCTCCGTGGGCCACAGCCCTCACTCCGTGTCCATGGCAACTGCAGGCAGTTACATAACTCGAGGGGGATACCCGCGCAGCGCACCCCCATTGTTTAGGCCCTGGTGATGGGACCAACCCCTCCCCGTCCCCATCCTGGGCTCCGCGGGGATAATGAACGCCGAACACCCGGCTTGCAGTGGCCCGTACTTGCTGAGGAAGGGGGAGCAGGCCGCGCCCCCCACCTCCGGCGGGGTTCCAACTCGGGATTGCCAAAGGGGGCGCAGATGCGCCACGCCAGACCCCCTCCACAGAGCCAGGCCCCCGCCTCCTGGGTGCCCGTCAATCCTGCTGCGGGGTAGAGGCCACTGGGGCTCCGCGGCTTCCTAAGGGCTTTGTGGACACCCTCCCTCCAAAGTGAAAGACCCAGGGGCCTCAGTGTCCCCTTCCCACGGCCCGGTCCCTGCTCACCTCATCGAGGGCCCTGGGGCCCGGGGCAGGGCAAAGGGGTCCCGCGCAGAGAAGCCGGCGTCCGCCTGCGGGCGCCGTTTACATGGTGGCGCGGGGTCGCGCCGGGCGCGTTTACGCGGGCGGGCGCGGGCCCAGGGCGGTCAGTGCGGGGACATCCCGCTACCGCCTAGCCAGACGGCCCTTTAAGTGTCTCCCCCGGGGGGGGGGCGGGACCGTGCACCGACTGACTGGATCCTTGGCCAATAGCAGCTGCATAATGACCTGGCCTAGTTAGACTGCCAATCAGAGGCGGCAACTCCGGGATAAGGGCGGGTTCGTGGGGCAACGACCCCGCCTCCCTCAAGGTTTACGGAGGTGGAGGGAGGGATTGGGCCTGGTTAACCGCCGAGAAGGGGTCGCATCCTGAGGTCTTCCGGGCCCCCTCGCTGCAAAGAGGATCTCCTCGGCTAGCCTCTGCCTCCGAACTGCCCTGTCCCCTCCAAACGGAGCCCCCATGCCCCTCTCTCTGTGCTGACCTTTCTGTTCTACAGTCTCCCAGATCTTTGCAATTTCAGGTGGGGAAACTGAGGCTCATAAATGGCACAAGGTCACAAGGCAAGCTGAGGGGCAGAGATGGGACTTGGAACCAAGGCTGTGTGATTCCAAGTTCTGCAAATTGTTATTCGTTAAACCATTAAACAGATATCTTGGAGCTATGGGTAATTAAGGAATTGGAGTTTCACAAATAGGCCAATTTAACTGGTGACCCTGGTCCCACCCAGAGCCAGAAAGCCCACAGTTCAAATCCAGCCTCTACCCTTTGCTGATATGTGACCTTGGGCAAGTCCTTTCTCTGAGACTCCATTTATTTCTCTATGGAATTAATTCCCTCATGAGTTTGCTCAGCAGGGAAAGTGCTCCATACATCACTGGCATTATTATTGTACTGCTGTAGTATTGTAGTGGTTTGCTAAATGATGGTGCAGGTAGGATGGGCTTCAGAGACAAAGGGTTAATCATACCTTACCCATTCCTATCCCCTGGAATTTGCTGCCAGAGCTGGATTAGGTCCAGCCACCCACTCTTGCCCACTCAGGTGCTCCTGGGAGACTACAGTTTATTAATGCAGAAAAAACTCCCCTCCCCCTCCCCAGGCTGGGAGATGCTGGGGTGCCTGCAGGGACTCAGCTGCAAGCCTGGCCCTTGAGGGCGCCCTGGGCTTCAGGGAGAGTCTGGGGAGAGCTGTGTGGGGGCAGTGTTGGGCCAGAGGGAGGGATAGGATTGGGGGAAAGGAGAGTATCTGAGGAGGATTTTAAAAAGATGACTAGGGGAGCACCAGGTTGTAGCTGAAATTTAGGGTGTGTGTGTATGGCGAGAGCGGGCTTCAAATGCCTGCCAGATATTTTCCCTGGGGCAATGGGGAGCCGTAAAGGGTGTGTAAGAAGGGAAAGGGCTCAGATATGAGTATTAGAAAAATAGGGCCTGAACGGGGGCACCGCCAAGGGCAAGCCTGCAACCGATGAGTTCTGCAGATTGAGAAACTGAATGACCACCCCAAGGACATCCAGCCAACACCAACTCAGACTTCTGGGCTCCCCGCCAAGGGGCGGAGACTTGGCTGGGGCTAAGGGAAAGCTGCCAGCCGTGTGCCGTCTGCCTGGCTCTCGCTGGGGGTGGGAAATTCAACCAGCCGTTTCCTGAGGCTGCCACCAGCTGCGCCACCGTCACCCCAGGGTACCCTCTGTAGATCTACAGGAGAAGGAACTACAACTCCCAGCAGACCCAAGGACATAATGTCTTGTACGCACGCGCATGCGGAGGAGGCGCCGTTCGCCTGTCACCTGCTGGTCCACAAGAAGAACTGCACTCTCCTGTGGGCTCTGACGCTCACGCCGAAGATGCAGTGCGCCTACGTAGAACTGCAACTCCCGCGGCAATGAGGGCTCCGCCTAGAAGAAACTATATTTCCCAGAAGTCCTCGTCCCGCAGCTGCGGAACCTATGGGCTTTGGAATAGCTGCCACCGGACGGCGTGCCGGCGGCGGACATGGCTTTCTCGACCAGATCGGTGGGGCGCCTGTTGGGGCCAGTCAGTAGGTCAGCGGCGCTTTTGGGTGGCAGGTGAGTCCTCAGGGGGACCCCTTCCCAAATCTGGGAGTAAGGGCGGCGTCGGGGACTGGCCCCAGCTGTTTACCAACCACTTGACCTTCCAATGCCTTGAGAACTCCTCGAGCGCCTTTTGCTGCCAGGCTCCCTCCGGCATTGATTGGGAAGCCCAAGCTCGCAGAGGTTGGGCGCCACGCAGAAGTCACACAGCGCCCCCTCTAACCTTCCCCGGCAGGTGGCTCCAGCCCCGGGCCTGGCTGGGGCTCCCCGACGCCTGGGGACTCCCCGCCGTGCAGCAGACCCGGGGCAAGGCGCGCGGGAACGAGTATCAGCCGAGCAACATCAAGCGCAAGAACAAGCATGGTTGGATCCGGCGCTTGAGCAAGCCAAGCGGCGTCCAGGTCATTCTTCGCCGCATGCACAAGGGTCGAAAATCGTTGAGCCACTGAGAGCGCGACGCTGCCGGCTGGACCCCCCCATTAAAGCATTTTTCCTCGCTGACGACTGGGACTCGGACGGACATGAATTCTCAGATTTCGGGGTTGGCCCAGGGGAAGAGTTGTGGGATTGGACTGGAGGAGGGAGTGGGAAGTCAGACCTTGCCAAATGCCTTTTTACGCTTTTGAATTAGGAAGAATTTCGAACATGTGCATCAGTCCACAGAATGGTACAGTGAACGCCCTTGTAACCCAGTACACAGCTCTACCCACAACCTATCCTGCCCTCTCCTGAGGTGCAAATCTCGGGCAGCAGGTTATTTCTTCTGTAAATATTTCAGAACTCACTTCTCTAAGATAATGGCCCTTTAATACATATTCACAAAGCTTTTCAAAGCTAAAAAAAAAAGGTCAACAATTCCTTCATGTCATTAAAAATCTAATAAATGTTCAAATTTTCACTTGTCTTATAAAATGTCAATTCTCACAGTTCTAGGAAGGCTTGTGGAGAGGTGGGAGGGGTTTGAATCCTCCACCTGCCCCTTGGGGATGGGCTCTGTGACCTTGAGCAAGATCTTAGCCCTCTGAGGTTCATTTGGTTCCAATAAAATGGGACTTCCCTGGCAGTACAGTGGTTATGACTCCAGGTTTCCACTGCAGGGGGCGCGGGTTCCATCCCTGGTTGGGGAATTAGGATCCTGCATGCTGCAAATTAGGATCCTGCATCCTGCTGCAGCCAAAAAAATAAAGAGGATCCATCCTTAAAATGAGATGCTCATTTCTCCTTTGCTGTGATGTTGGTGTAATAATACTTAGTAGCTTCCACTTAGTAACTTATTGAGTGCTTCCTCAATAAGTTCTTGTTCTCTCCAGGCTGTCAGGCTGATGGTGGTCGTGGTGGGGGGGGCGGTGGCTTGATTCGTACCCAGGCAGTTTGGACACAGTGGAGTCAGGGCTGGGAGGATGATTGTGAGGACTGTGGAGCCCAGAGGAGGCACTGGACTTTGCCTTGGGAAGAACGCAGTCGAGGAAGGCTTCTTAGAGAAGGTAGCAGGGTCTGGGAGAGCCCAAAGGGAGGAGGGATTGGACGGGTCAGGATAAAAGGTGGACGAAGGAGGCCGGAGAGGCCCAGAATTTGGGACCGAGGAGGCGGGACTGGATCCTTGGGATACTGGGGAGCCAAGGGAAGTGTTTCAAAGATGCTCTGTCAGCTTAAAGATATCAAGCGGCTAGTGTGGGAGCATTTTAGATATGCCGAAACCTAAGGTTGGGACCCCAGGGAGGAGGCTGGGAGTGTAACGGTGGGTCCCTATCCTTCCGGGGGCCGCTGTGAGAACCCCATGAACCACCATATGAAAAAGCGTAGCAAATGCTTGAGAGACCGGTGGGACCTCCGGGTGTTGCAGACTACAAATCCCAAGGGGCTTTGGGGGCGCGGCCTCCGCCCACTTCCGGATTTCGCTGCTCTTCGCTTGCAAGTCCCGGGCGGGGTTTTGCTCTCTCAACTGAACTTGACCACGAAGGGAGGCGGCGTGGCGACCAATGGGCGCGTGACTTTGCCGGGTCTGGCCAATGGGAGTGCGCAAAGACCGCATAACTTGGAGGCAGGGCCAGAGGGCGGACCAACGACTGAAGGGCGGCCGCACCAGCAGTGTGGGCTGTGCCGTGGCTAGAAGTTACTGTGCGGCGGCTGCTAAGGAGGCGGCTGTGGTGGCGGTGGCGGCGGCGGCGGCTGAGGCGGTGGCTGAGGCGGCGACGGAGGAAACAGAAGATGGTGAGGGTGGCCGCCAGGGCCGTACTCCCCCTCCGCTAGACAAAATGGCGCCGCGGGCCCACCCACCTCCAGTAACCCCCGAGGCCCCTCACCGCCCTGGCCGTCCCCCTCGGGCCCGGCCCCGCCCCTCTCTCTGACCTGTCACCTTCGACCCCCCCGGGTCCTGCTGTGAGCTTCTTGCTGACCCCGTCCTGGCTCCATCTCCGACCCCTGACCCTATCTAGGTTTCCAGGCCCTGACAACTCATTCATTTCCGGGTCGCGGCTCCCCCGGAAATCGCCTGGGTGGGTGGGGATGGGGTCCCCCGAGACCCCCAACTGAGGCCTCGTCCTCCGGGCGCCAGGCCTGGGCCTTTCCTGTTCGGGAAGGTTTGGGAGGCCGGCCTGAGCGTCGGGGCGGGGAGGGGGCTTGACATCGTGACATGCGGGGCTTTATCGCCAAAGGAAGTGCGACATCACGAACTGTCTTGGTCCCCCAGAGCCCCGACCCCACCTCCAACATTCCGGTCCCGACCAGCTCTAAGAGGGAGCGACTTCATCTCTCCAGTCATCAGGCCCTATCCCTGTTAAATGAGGGTAGCAGTAGTCCAGACTTCACAGCGTTGTGATAATTTGGGGAACTGACGTCTTAAAGGGCTTGGGACAGTGAACGCTCAACAGATGAGCTGGGTGACTCGGGGATGGTGACTTTCCCTCCCAGCTGTCTCCTCATCTTGAAGTGGGGATAATGCCAACTTTTTGGGAGGTTAAAATACCCCTTGGGCCGCTCACTCATCCTGGGATTTGGGTCTGGTGGTTCTTTGGGGTTTGGGCTCTCCACCTGTGAAGTGGGACACAGCCTCACAGTTGGGCTGAAGCCCCCTTCATTCCCTCCACTCTTTGGCATCCCCAGGGCTGACAGAGGTGATGGAAGCTTTTGTCAGGGCAAGTCAAACCCCATTGTTCCTGTACTCAGGGTCCCAGCCCACAAGCCATAGTCCTTGGGATGTGGTGGGGAATAGGTAAAAGACTTCTTGTCAGGAAGGATATGGGAAAGTGGTAAGTGGGTTCCTAGCACGTGGGTCCCCAAGCCTGGGTGTTGTCCTTGACTCCTCTCTGCGACCTCATTGCCCACTCCCAGTTCCTAAGAGGGTTCTGTTGGCTCTGCCTCCAAAACGAATTCTGAATCTGTCCACAGCTCCCCACCCTGGTCCTGGCACTGCCACCTCCCGCCTGAACACCTGCTCCAGCCTCCTCCCCGGTCTTGCCTCCATCCTGCCCCACTGGCAGTCTGTAATTCACCCAAAACCAGAGGGAGCTTTTAAAGATGTCAATCAGATAATACCACTATCTAGCTTACAAAACAGTCGGGGGGCTTCCTGTTGTAACCCCAATGAAACCCACCTCCCCCCCTCAGCCTCCAAGGTCCCAGCCCAGCTCTGTGACCTCATCTCCACCCTCTTCATCCCTCCCCGCCGTGAGCTCCAGCCACAGTGGCCTTGTTTTCACATCTTCACATTCAGTCCCTGCCACCCCAGGGTCTTTGCATCTGTTACTCCTGCCTGGATTGCTCTTCCTCCTGTGAATAACATCTGCTCAGAGGGTCCCTTCCTGATTGCAGGAGGCCCCCATGCCTCCCCTCTCTGCACACCATTTCTTTTCCTCATCTTGCTTTGGTTGGGTCACTGGCAGGCTGCCCACACAGGGACTGGCACACAGATACTCAGTGAATGTTTGCTGAGGCAATGGACAGCTTCTGGGCCCAGCTGTAGCTAGGATTTGTCTGGCTGAGGTGAGGATTTCTCCCTGTGTCTGAGGCTTGGTTTTCCTGCTTAGCTGACAGGAAGTACTGGCCATGCCCTGTCTGCATTCATGTATTCAGCACACATGCATTGCTACTAACAGCTGCCCTCAGGGGTGCTCTGGGCAAAGCTGCCCTCAGGGGTGCTCTGGGCAAAGCTCTCTCCCTGTGTCGTCTTACTGAAACCCAGAATAACCCTGGGAGGGGTCCCTCTTGTAAACCCCGCTCACAACTGGGGCGGCCAGACTGGGAGGTCACCTGCCCCAGGTCACACAGCCAGGGAAGGGCCCATCCAGGATCAGTGCAAGCCTGGGGCTTCGGAACCTCTCACCACTCTGCTGCCCGGCCCCATGTTAGCCCTGTCAGGGACCCAGGGTTGATCCAGCCCTGCCCTGCCCTCTGCCTCAGGGAAGTGGCAGTCCAGTGAGGGAACTGGATGTGTAAACAGATGACCTCGTTGGGGTATGAGCATGGCTCTGGCAGAGGATCCCTGGTAGAGGCTTCCAAGGTGTGGGGAGAGGGAAGGGGGAGGGGGCGTTTTGAGCTGACTGGAGAGTTTGGCGTGTGTTTCCCACATGGAGAGCAGAGGGGCATTCC
>NW_006788006.1:2317031-2331735 GCF_000442215.2 Lipotes vexillifer
CATTCCTGGAGGGTGGCACGGGCTGAGGAGGCGTGTGGCGGGAGGCTGGCGGGGGCCAAGCCGATCCAGGGCTGCAGAGGGGTTTGAGTTGGGGCAGGGAGCCCTCCTCTCCTATAGGTCTCAGGCCTGCATCCCTGCATCTGGGCAGTCCTCCCCATCCTCCAGACCAGCCAGCCTTCCCTACCCCCTCCCCCTGCTGTCATGGGCCTCACATGGCACCTCGTGGTGCCCTGTCCTCATGGCCACTCTGCATTCACTGCATGGCTTTGATCCACACCCGTGTCCCCATGCACTGGCTGTTCCCTGGGGCCAGAAGTAGGTCTGCTGTGGCTCTCTGCAGTGCCCTGGTGCCTGGTGTAGGGCCCGCCACACAGTTGGGTCCTAAGAACACCTTGCCGGATGGATGAAGCTGGCCCCATAGTCTGGGGCTGAGCTGAGGCAGGGGTCCTGGGACAAGGGAGGCAGGTTTGAGGCACTCTGAGCTGGCTCTGGGGCCGTAGGTCACCCAGAAGTGAGGGCCACCTCCTGGGTGGGAGCAGGAGGCCCATCCACGTTCCAGCTCCCCTGGCTCACCCAGCCCGCTAGGCTCTTGCTGGGGCCCAGCAGAGGAGGGGTTGGGCCCCACAGGGGTGAGGACGCCTGTTTCCGCCGGCACCAGAGGGTGATGGGGGATACCCTGAACAGCAGCTTCCCCGAGAGCACAGCACCTGGGTCAGGCATGGCGATTGAGCACCCGAGGCAGGGTTCACGTAGCCTGTAGGCTCTGAGCCCTCGGCTCTCAGGCAGGAAGCAGAGGCACTGGCATCATAGAACAGGAGCTTGGCCTCTGAGGTTAGGCAAACCTGGGTTCAGTCAGCTTCCTTGTTTTCTCGTTGGGGCTGGGGGACCTCAGATGAGTGTTACATGACCTTTTTGCCTCAGTTTCCTCGTCTGTATGATGGGGTGACTCCAGCTTGGGAAACCCCTGGTCCTCCCCAGCTCTCCCTCTCCAGGCCTGATGACAGCGTTGCCCTCCTGCTCTGCTGGGAAGTCACTCCCTGCCCCAAGTTCTCAGCCTTCATCCCTCTCCAGGGCTCTTGTGCCTCAGTTTCCTGAGGCAGACACAGCTCCCCTTGGCCTTTATTCACCCCCATCTTGTGGCAGAGATCTGCCCTCCACCCAGAGTCAGGGTCTTCCCCTTCCAGAGCTTTCTCCCTTCCTTGCCCAGTTGGTGCCAGAGCTTCAGAGAAAAAGGACTTTCCAAGAGTCAGAGCTGTGAATGAATCTGTCGCTGGCTCCCTGGCACCTTGTGGGCCTGAAACCTCTGGTGCCTGAACCCCTGCCCCAGGCACCGGGGGCATGGAGGAGCCAGCCTGCTTCCTTTAGGCTTCTGGCCCTCCCCACAGTGGGAGGCATTCTCCCCTTACAGGGCAGCCTTTGGATGTGGGGACCCCAGGAGCAGCCCTCGAGCCATCCCTGGTCCACACAGTGTTTGCTGCAAAGCTCAGCCAGTTTTAAAAAGCTGGCACTGGAACTTCCCTGGCGGGCCAGTGGTTAAGACTCTGCACTTCCAATGCAGGGAACACGGGTTCGATCCGTGGTTGGGGAACTAAGATCCTACGTGCCACATGACGCAGCCAAAATAAAAAATAAAGAAAAAAGCTGGCACTGACGCTGAAACTTGGGTTTCTGAGTTTTCTCAGGATTCGGAAGCTCAGTTGACCCCAGGCTTCAGGTCCTGTGTCCCAGCAGCCCCTGTGTCCCAGCTGCCATTTCCCCTTCACCCAGCCTCCTGCTCCCCCACCCCCATGTATTGTCACATGGACCCTCAGGGTTTCTTAGGGTGGACAAGTCTCCATCCCAGGCTCTATCAAAGGTGCATAAATGGAGGTGAGACCACGAGTTCAGTATTCAGCTAGCACAGAGGACAGGTCTGCAGTCGGATGGGCCCGGGTCCGGCTCCCCACCCTGCTGCTTGCTCCTGACTTGATGCAATTGTCCTGTCCTGTTTGAGCCTCAGTTTCCCTGCTCCTTGGCCTGGTGATAGGTTTATTGTGAGGACCCTGTGGGAGATCATACCCTTACTCTGGGGTTGGTTACTTTGTTCTGGTCATAAGAGTGGACACATCAGGTGGCCAGCTCAAGGGTGAGTTCTAGAAAACCTGAATGACAGAACATAAAGAAGGAAACCGGAAGTCACCCAGTAGGTAGCCCACCCAGTCACAGGTGCTCCGGGGGTGGCCCAGCCTGCTGCCTGATTTCTCACTTACCATCTTCCCTGTCTTCTAGGCAGATTTTTTGAAAGGATTGCCTGTCTACAACAAAAGCAATTTTAGTCGATTTCATGCCGACTCTGTGTGCAAAGCCTCGGTGAGTACGTGGGCCGTGAGCTGCCCTCGGGGAAAGGGCCGGGGTTGGTGTGCAGCCCCCAGGTCGGGGTCTTGCCAGAAAGGGGCCGAGCTTCAAACCCAGCCCCACTTGAAATCCTCGCACGTCTTTTGATCTGCATTGGAGGGCGGGTGCTGAGTTGAGGGGTGAGGGGACCCCAGACCTGTCTACTCTCCTAACCCATGCCTTCCCAACCCTCCCACAGAACCGACGTCCCTCAGTCTACCTGCCCACTCGGGAGTACCCGTCCGAACAGAGTAAGTGGCCTTTGTTGTTCTGTCTCATCCCGGCTGCCGAGGGGAAGGGCCAGAGGGTAGTGCAGGAGGTGACCTGTGGGAAGTTGGGCAGCTCCCAGCCCTTGGGAGCAGCGGGAAGCCTGGCTTTCCCTGGGACCCTCCTGGTGTCCACATCGGCATCCACATCCAGCCCTGCAGGGTCCCAAGCTGGCCCTCGTCTGCCGCTCGCTGGCCCTCACCCCCACCCCTGCATCAAGTCAGGCCTCCCCTGCTGGCTCCCTGTCACAGGTCTCGAGACTCATACCATGGGGTGGGGGACCCAGCCCAGGCTGGGGTGGGCAGCTTGAGGAGGGGGCGGCTAGGCAGAGGGACCTGCAGGGAAAGGCCTGGAGCCTGCAGAGCAGGGGGATCTCAAGGTTATTTGTTGTAGTCGTGGTGTTTTCTTTCAACCGTGAAAAAATCCTGGACTCTGCTGGGTGCGTTCTGTGGTCACTGGGGCACAGCATGTGGATCTGTGCTCCATGTCTGTCTGGGAAAACACCCACGTGACCTGGCATGCTGGGGCTCATTCCCTCGCCCGAGGGTGGAATCCGAGCTCAGCTTAGGACTCGGCCTCTCTCTGGGAAGCAGGGACCCTGTCAGGGCAGCCAGCTTGGGCTCATGGTAGTGGCCTGTGCTCAGGAGGGAGAATGCTTGGCTTCCTGAAATCTCCTCCAGGGTTGGGGGTGGTGACTTGAGTCACACAAAGGCCACCCAGGGCAGGGACAGCCCAGAGGCCAGGAAGGGGTAAGCTCATCCTGGGAGGGCAGTGCAGGCTGGGATGGGGGCTGGGCTGCCTGCAGCCGGCTCCCCACAGCTTCTTCCTGCAACTTTATCTGTCTTTCCTTCTCAGTTATTGTGACAGAAAAAACAAACATTCTTTTGCGCTACTTACATCAGCAATGGGACAAAAAGGTAAGGCACTTGGGGTTCGAGTGCTGGGACTCGGGAAGGAACACAGTGCCCAGCAGGGGGCTCTGAGTAGCAGAAGGACACCGGTGGCTGGGAGACTGGGTGTTCGAGTGGGGCCTTGAGGGCTGAATAGGTGTTTGCTAGGTGATTCAGGAGAAGGAATAATGCTCTAGAGGAATGGCTGTGCAGAGGCCACAGGGCTCTAGTGCTCAGGGACAGGCAGGTAAGCTGTACTGAAGCCCATCTCCCCACAATTTGTGGGGAGCACGGCCCTGGTGGCAGATAGACTTCAGTGTTGTTACTTGGAGTCTTTGTTCAATGATGAAAAGTACACACGATTAAAAATCCAGGCCCTACTAGGATGCGTAGCTGCTGTGAAAAGTCGTCGCCCCCGTCCTTCCCATAAGAGGCCACCTTTCTGATAGGATATTTTTTCTTTTTCTTTCTTGAAAATCTGCACGTGTAGTTTTGCTTGTGGTCAGATTGTTTTTTCCCCATAATGGTGAACATTGGACAGTGACCTGCTCTGGGCCAGGTTGGAGGCGGACCCCATGATGAAGTGACTGCTCAGAAAACCCCAGCTCCTGGCCACCCCCGCCCCACAGCCTTGATTCCCACCAGTGAGGAAAGGAGGTTTTCCCAAATCAGCATGCTTTCCTCTTCTGTGGCAATTTGGGGGCTTCCCCGGGTGGCTCATGAGTGCCCTTTGCCCTCCGGCAGGGTGGATGGCTTCTCTGAGTGTCTGAGAAATGCTGTGTGGGGGTCATTGAGAGTTGTGGTGACTCCTTGAAGTGCTTGTCACAGGCTGGTGTCCCCAGGGGACCATGGCTTGGTGGGGCAGGTCCAGGGGGCAGAAGGGTCTGCCCAGCCACGGGCCCTAGGTCGACTGCCCGGCTCTGTGATGTGCTGGGGCCCCAGGGCCAGCCTCAGATTTCAGGAGCTCCCCCAGCATGAAGACTCACAACCCCTCCACTTCCCCTGCCCCCCAGAATGCCGCCAAGAAGAGAGACCAGGAGCAAGTGGACCTCGAGGGTGAGAGCTCGGCGCCCCCCCGCAAGGTCGCACGGACCGACAGCCCGGACATGCACGAGGACACTTAAGACTCACACTCCCCCACAGGCGCCTCCTGTCTTGTCTGCTCCTCGCCCGCCCGCCTTGTGTAAGCGCCCTGCCCCTCAACCCCTCCGCCGGCCCACCCACGCCCCACCGTCCACACCACTTCCAACCTCATAGGAGCCGATGTATTTATTTTCCTTGAGTTTTTATTTATGCTGTAAAATGTACCAAGCGATGGTTAAAGGGGATGTCAGACCCAGTAGTGTGATGTTGGTAGATGCTTTTAAAAACAATTGTTACTCACCTCCCCCCTTCCAGTTCCCCCTCCTCTCGCCCCCCAGTTCTCCTCTGGAAAACTGGAGCGTGTCTGAGAGGGTCTAGAGCCAGGCCCCTGCTGCAGCCGGCCGGCAGGGGTGGGGGCCCTTCTCCCGGCTCCCACCGGCTGGTTCGGGCCTTAAAGACTTGCCTTGTCTCGAGTTCCACCGGGACCTATTCTGTGCCCAGACCTTGCTCTGAGCATGCATAAGGGGTAGAAGTCAGCCCTTCCGGATCTTTCTCTTAAGTCATTTTATCATGGACTAGTGCGTGCTCCATGTCCACCCCAATAAAAGGATCTTTCCTACCCGACCTCGCGTCTTTGCTCGGCATGCCTCAGCCCCAGAGGATGGAGCCACTGAGAATCGTCCCATCATCACCAAGAGGAGCCGAAAGGGGCCCCCAGACGCTGGGGCCCCAGGACCAGCCGGATTCTCTCGTGGGCCTGCTGCGGCCGTCTCGATCAGAGCCAAGACCTGCCCGGACCTGCCCCTCTACCCCAGCCGTCAAGGTGTCCTCAAGGACTGGGACACCCCAGAGAGACGGTCCATGCTGCCAAGGATGGAGCTGTGGTGGGCCCCACGCACATGACACTGGCGAGCAGGGCAGCACGCCCACCAGCCTCTGTGGAGACAGCCCAGGTGGCCCGGCCTCACGCCCTCAGAGAGGAGGCACGTGGAGCGCCGCGGGACGGCCAGCCCCAGTGCCCTCAGTCGGCAGGTTCCACGGCTACTCCCGGGAGCCAGCTGGACTGGGCTTGGGGCTGAGCCCGGGGACGTAGGGGGGCATTCGGGCTCCAGGCAGAAGGTTTGAGTTCCTGACCACTGGGCACAGGGCCAGGGGAATGCCACTGCTTCCCCCGCCAGCCCTGAGTGGGAGCCAGAGTGCTGGAGCTGATGGCTGGGGTGTTGGGGGTGGTGAAGGGTTGGGCTGCGGCGTGAGGGACACAGGGGTTGCAGGGGGCGCCTGCCCCAGGTTGTCACCGTGGAGGGCCCAGCCTGAGGCAGACTGCTGCAGCCTGAGCTGCCCCGTGCCTGCCGGGTGGAAGGCTCCTGGATTAGCTGCCCGGCTGCGGGGCCCAGCTCTGGGCGCATGTGCAGCGGTGTTCAGTTCCTGTGGTCATAAGGCTGGTGCTTAGGAAATGCAAGCTTGACTGTGGTCGTGCTGGAGAGGGCTAAGTCCCTGGGGGTTCTCAGACCAGCTTGGAATCCCCAGTCCCAGGGGTTGGCCTGACCCTGGGCAGGCGCGTGGTGTCGCCGTTTGTTGGTGGCAGAGTAGATGGCAGGACTTAAGCTTCAAAGGCCGTGCGTGGGGCCGGGCAGGCACAGGCTTCAGCCTGTCCTTCCCCGAGGCTTGCCCACACCTCCCTGGCCCCAGGTTGCCCTTTGAGGGGCTGGGTTCTGTCTCCTGCCAGTGCTGTCCACGGTGTGGGCAGGGGTCCCGTGGCCTCCCTGTGGTCTCCCCAGCACAGGCCCCTCAGCCAGCCTCCACCCACCCCTCTTGCCTTTACTTTTACTCACTCTGTTCCCCCAAACACCAAACCCTGCCTTCCCACACCTCTGTGCCTTTGCACAGGCTGCTCTCCTGCCTCCAGTGAACCCTGACTTCTCTTTCATGGCCCCCCCGCAAGTGCCCCTTCCTCACACTGGCTCCCCCAGCCCTGCCTGGGGTGGGGCCCATTGGGCCCTGAGCCTTTGTATGTGGACACACCTGAGGGTGGAAGAGGCCATGTCCATCCCTGATCACAGTGAAGAGTCCCAGCGAATAGGGTCTGACAGCCGTCCCACAGTGGGGCATCCCTGCCCTTTCCGGAAGCCACACCCCAACATAGCATCCCCTCAACATCGAGACTCAGGCACCAGGTGCCTTCCGCCTTCCACACCCAAGTTCTCCCCGCAGCCCTTGACTCCTCAGATGGCAGCCTGGGAGGCGGGTGTGCCAGAAAGGGTAGCCCTGCACGACTGAGGTCAACTCAGGACCCAGGCCCAGGGCCCAAACTGCTGAGTCCTATCAGCACTTTGAGATTTCTTCCTTAGTCTAGGAGGCCGAAGATGGGGCCTGAGGCTCTGCAGCTCCTCCCAGGGGCCCCTGGGCCTGGATTTTTGGAGTTTTCCAGCCATGGCCTGGAGACCCAGTTCTTTGGAGGAGTTCCCTAAGGGTCATAGATGCGGGGGTTGGGGGGGGACCCACCCTAGGCCTGCCTGGCCCCAACCTCGTCATTGGGCCCCTTACGTCCCTTTTCCACAGCTCCGCCCTTTGGCACTGTTGAAATATACTTTTTATTGCATTTCTGCCGTTTTACAAAAATATGACAAAATAAATTAAAAACAAATAAATAATCGCCTATTCTGTGTGTTTTCTGTTGTTTTTTTTGGGTTTCCTTTCCTTTCCCCCCATCCTGGTCGAAAGGAAAACGGCAGATAGAGGGGCCCCAGGCCCCCGGCCCTGACCCAGGACGGGGCAGCCAATACTGGGATACACCGACAGCAGCGTTTTCTGGGTGGCGGCCGCCGCCCCGTCCGTGATTGATATTGCATATGAAAACAGGAAGGCAGGGCGGGCGGAGCTAATGCCAGCCGCTGGGCCAGCACACGGCCTGGGAACTGGGGCTGGGACTGGAGCTGGGGCTGGGCGACGGTGCCGGGGGCTCCGGGGGCTCGGAGGTGGGAGGCAGCGGCGGCGGCGGCAGGCTGTAGAAGCTGGCGTCCCCCGGCAGGACGCCAGCTGCCGGGGCGGGCAGGGGCCCGGCGAGGGCGCAGGGCGGACACTCGGCGGCGGCGGCGGCAGGGGCCTGGCGGGGGGCGGCGCCCTCGCCCCCGCAGCCCCACGGCCCGTCCCACTGCCAGCAGCCGGCGGGTGGCGTCGGGGGCCGGGGCAGCGGTGTTGGCGGCGGCGGCGGCGGCGGCGCAGGGCTCCGGCTGCGGCGGGTGCGGAGGGCCGGGGCGCCCACAGGGGCCGGCGCTGTCCCTGCGGAGGCGAGAGGGGCCGTTCCGGGGAGATGCCGGCCCCGCCGCTGGACCCCGCTGGGGACCCTGCCCGCGCTCCCTCCGGGCTTTCAGGCACATGGAGGGCCTTATTGCTTCTGATCAGTGACAAGGGGTGGGCTTCTTCAGGTGCATCCCCCGCCTCTGGGCACTGGGCCCCTCCCCGTCACGGGGAGAGGACGGTCTGAGGAAGTCCCTCTGACTTCTGACCTATATCCCTGGTGCTACAGCTGCCACCTCTTGGGCTCCCTGGGATGGGCTGCTGGACTCCGGGCTGGGACGGGGTGGGAGGGGCGGCACTGAGGCCTGTGGCTCTGCTCGGCACACGTGTGGCTGCAGCCCTGAACTCCCTGGGTGGGCAGCCTGAGCTCCACCTCCCAGGAAGGCCACCTCGAACAGCTGGGCTGCAGGGTGGGGACTTGCATAGAGGCCTGGGGGTCCAGTGCCCCCAGAGTGAGCTGGGTGTAGGGTCTCATGGGGGCAGGAGAGGCAGGGCCAGGTGGTGAAGGGGCCTCCCTCATCTCTCCTGGCACTGGAGCATAGCAGGCCGTGCGAGGGGCACTGGGACGAGGGGCTTTGGCATCCCTCCCCAGGGGTGAGGAGGGTCAGGCACAGGGCTCCAGGCTCTCCGGGGTCCCGGAAAGACTGGGTAGGCTTTGACCAAGAGGCTCCATGTACCACATACCCAGGTCCCCAACCGGTACCGGGAGACTGGGCCTCCTCTGTCCCCTTCAGCCCCTCTCCCCAGGCCTGGGCACCCCACCCCTATCCCCAAAGCCCGGCCCGGAGTCCCCACCCCCGAGTTAAAGCTTGTGACCTGAGCCTTCCTCTTCAGGCCGGGGTGTGTCCGGCTCCTCGGCTGCGGCCTCGTCTGCCGGCCCACTCCGCTGGGCTCGGCTACCACCACTGCCACCGCTGGGGGTCCCGTCCTGCCGGGCCTGCCCGCCCGCCCCGTTGGACCCGGCCTCAGCCCGGGCCCCGCCGAAGGGGAAGAGCTTGCTGGCATGGAAGGCTTTGGGCGGCGAGTGGCTACGCTCTGGGTCCCGCCGGGTCTCGGGTGACTTGAGGAATCTGAAGCTGAGGAAGGCTGGCAGGCGGGTGTCACTGCCTGTGGGAGATGGGGCAGGGGGCGGCCGGGCAGTGAGGTTGGCCCCCGCGCCGGCCAGCGAGGATGCAGCCCCGGACGACAGGAACTTGCCCTGCAGCGGGATGATCTGCTTCAGCTTCATGACGTTGTTAGGTGCCAGCAGGGACCCCGGGCGCTTGGGCCGCTCCGGCCCATGGCCTCCTGCCGCCCCACTGCCCTTGGCCTTGGCCGAGGCCTTCTCTGGGGCAGCAGGGTCCAACCCGGAGCCCTCAGCCCGAGCTTCCTCCCGGCCACTGGCGTCGCGCTCCCTGCGGGCATGATGTTCTGCGTGGCGCTGGCGTTCCTCCTCCTCTCGCCTCCGCCGCTGCTGCTGCTGGTAGCGGTGCTGGGCCTGGCGCTCATGTCTCTGTGGGCAGAACGGGGCCATTATGGGGACACTGGGAAGAGCAGGCAGGCGAGCAGGCACCAAACCAGGCCCGGGCCCATGCCGGCGCTCTCCTGCGGAAGTTGGGAGAGATCCGAACGCTTCTTGGGTACCAGCTGCATCCCCGGACCCACCCTGGGGCTCTCTGCAGAAGTGGGGAGAGATCTAAACACTTATGGGGCACCAACTGCATCCCTGGACCCATGCCGGTGCTTTCTGAGGCCTGAGAAGAGAACGAACATTTACTGGCCACCACCTCTGTCCCTGATCCCCTGCCAGACACCGTCTTAGGAATTGGGAGAGTGTAAACAAATATTGGGCTTCAGTGGTTCCCTGCTTTCTGGAGAACTGGTGAGAGACAGAGCTGTGACTGCCCCATCCAGTGGCCGGTAGCCACACACGGCTTTGTCAATTTAAATAACTGCAAAGAAAAAGTTTGTTTCTCAGTGGCACCAGCCCCGTTTCAAGTGCTCGTTGGTCATCTGTAGTGCGGGGCTACATGGGCAGCACGGATATAGAACGTTTCCATCATCGTGGAGAGCTCCATCGGTTGGCGCCAGTGAGCTCCCTGGCCTTCTCTGCAGCTTTCTGAGGAATGCGGCAGAGGCTTGGGCTTCTAGGAAGCGTCAGCTGTGTCTCTGGCCCCAAACTGGGCAATGCTGGGCAAGCTGGTGGATGACAGTTCGTGAGTGTCAACCTGGTGCTGGATGCCACCAGGATCCCAGAGGGGACCGGGCCCCTTTGGAACGCTAATTATTACACCAGGCTCTGAACACCCACCCTCCTGCTAAGGACTGGACGGCCAGCCAGGCTAGGTGGAGAAGCCCCACGGAGCAGAGACGTAAAGCGCACTCACCCCAGCCCACATACCTTGAAGGCCTCCCGGCGCTGATACTCCAGCTTGGCCATCTCCTCAGCCACCCAGCCCGGGATGTCGGGGATGGCCACGTGGATGAGGTACTTGAGAAGCAGAGCGAAGTGCTGAGGTGACAGAGGAGGAGGCTGCAGGCACGGGGACACCCACCCGCCGCCTGGCTCCCCAAACCCGGCCGCCAGCCCCACCTCAAGCACCACCACGGACACGATGGCCGCCTCGGGGCTGAGCCAGGGGAAGAGGCGCTGCAGCTGCCCACACTGGCCAATTAGATAGCAGTTGACTACGATTGCGAGGACGCCCATGACCTCCATCACCTTCTGCAGGGGGACAGGCGGGCTCAGGGGGTGCCCAGCCACCCTCCCCAGCACCCGCTCCTCCTTGGTGCACCCCGGCTCGGGGCCCTCAGCCCTCCCCCCACCTGCCACTGGCCAATGCTCTCCACCCGCTGCCCAAAGGGCCGCTGCAGCCCCGTGCACAGCTTGAGGGCGTCACTGCGGATCTCGATGAGGTTGTTGATGAGGGCGCAGAGGGCAGCCAGGGGGAAGGCAGACGAGAAGAGCACGACATAGCCAAACTGCACAAACATCTCCTGGTAGTCCTGGAACGTGTCCTGTGGGCGGGCACCTGGGTGGGGCCTAGGGCTCTCCCTCCGTCCAGGACACCTCCTCCCTCGGACCACCTTCCTGTCCTCAAGCCCACCCCCCAGATTATTCTGCATGGACCCAGAGCTCCCCCTCGGGCAAGTTCCTGACCACATGAAGGGTCCCATTATTCCCTCCCATCACCCCCAGGCCCTCTACCTCACTGCGCTGCACCTCTCGGAGGGCCCAGCCCCTGCCCTCAGGCACCCTCCTCACCTCGTATTTCTTCATACAGCTCTCGAGCTCAGCCTGCGTGAGCTGGGCCGAGTGTTCCTCCTCTGGTGGGTCGATCCAAGATGACCGGTTCTGCCGCCGCTGCTTCCGGGCTGAGTCACCCAAGCCCGGCTCTGGGTCTGGGCCCCCATCGGGGCCCTGGTCGCGGCCCTCACCTCTGGCCCGGCGGAGCAGAACAGCCGGGGGCTCCCGTTCAGGGCTGCTGGGAGCCCCCTCGGCCTCATCGTCCTCCTCGGCCAGCGTGAACACGCCAGCTTCCAGCCCCTTCTCCACCATGGTGGGGCTCCCCTCCTCCAGGAGGGCCTCCGGGCTTGGGCCCAGCCGCCGCCGCCCAGCCCCCCGCTCAGCAAAGCTGACCTTCCTCAGCCGAAGCCCGCAGTCCAGGAGGCCGCCCTCGCCGCCTTCCTCCTCCTCGTCCTCCTCCTCCTCGTCCTCCTCCTCCTCCTCGTCCTCCTCCTCCTCCCTGCCCCCCCGAGGCCCGTCCCCCACCTCCCCGCCTTCCCCCGCTGGCCGACGCTCCATGGTGGCCTCCTCCTCCTCCTCAGGTGCCCCACAAGCCCCACTGAGACATCTGCGCCCCCCACCACCGCTGCTGCCACCGACACCCTCTTCAGCCTGCGCTTCGAGGTGGCGTGCAGGGCGCCGGAGGCTCAGTAGGCCAAGCAGGGCACGGGCCAGCTCCCAGGCAGCCCGCAGGCCAATCTCGCCACGGCCCAGCCGCCGGTACAGGTGCGGCTGCAAGACCTCTCGAACATTCTGGAGGAACTGGCGGGTGATCAGCAGAGTGGCCAGCATCTGGGGGCAGGAAGGGGGTGGAGAGAGGCCACGTGGGGGGCGGGCAGGGCTCTGGGCACCGGGACAGGCTGCGGGGACTGGGCACCCGCCCTCCCGAAACACGCTTCCAGACACACCCTGAACCCAATTTGGATGTCCCTGGACACGGAGGCAACCCCAAACCGCAGCTGGGCAGGTCACAGCGCTCCTAGCCAATCTCCTGGGCAGGCCATGGCTTCCCTGCTTGCAGCACCGCCCAGGAGCTCACTCAGCTGGTGGCCAGGGCCTCTGGGGGCTCCTGCCACCTGCACCCCGTCAGCGGAAGCCCATCCCCTCAGAGCATGCACCCTCGGCTTGGTGTGAGGTCCCCAGCACAGCCACACTGCCCACCCCGGCGAGGCCCCAAGGGCTCGCCACCTGCCAGTACTTTGGCCCGGGCCTCGGCCCCGGAGGGAGAGGAGGAGCAGGCGGAACCGCAGGGCCGCGAGCGGGACCAGCACCGCCCAAAGCTGCCGCTCGAGGCTCTGGGACAGGGACGGGACGATCAGGAGCTGTGGAGGGACCGACGGACAGGTGGACAGACAGATGGAGGGGGCGACAGGTAGAGAGAGGACACACAGACGGACAGAGAGGAGAGAAGGATGGAGGGGGAGGAGGGGCCGGAGAGCCCATGGACCCGTTGGGCCAGGTCTGGCCCCCCCACTGGCTGCCATGGGGGGCACTGCTTCAGGCCGGGGTCTTACCTCTTTCAGGCGCTCCATGTCCTTGAGGTAGAAGCCAATGTAGAAAAGGCTCAG
This sequence comes from Lipotes vexillifer, assembly GCF_000442215.2. Classification (NCBI taxonomy): domain Eukaryota; kingdom Metazoa; phylum Chordata; class Mammalia; order Artiodactyla; family Lipotidae; genus Lipotes; species Lipotes vexillifer. Next base: position 2,329,775 of record NW_006788006.1, read on the forward strand.
GTATGAGTTGACGAACTGGAACTGTGGGAAGCAGGCAGGTGGGCGGCCACCCTGCCACCTCTGTCCCCAGGAGCTCCCGTGTGTCCCCTGCAGAACCCCTGCCTGCCTGCTGGCCACCACTCACCAGGACAACCTTGATGATGAGGTGCTTCTCGTAGGCGCTCTCCAGCCGGTAGTTCTCTGGGGGCCAAGGAGGCGAGTGAGGGGGTGGCCCAGACGGTCATGGGCGGCAGGCACACCCCGCAGGGCGGCGGGGCCCTTCCTCCTGGGGGGTGGGCAGTGGGACCTCCCCTCCCAGGGCATACCCATGTCGTTGAGCCAGACGGCCAGCTTCTTGTAGCCCTCGGCGCTTGCACTGACCAGCAGGGCCAGCATGACTTTGGGCAGGAAGCGGGCGAGACGGGGCAGCCCCTTCACACTCAGCACCAGCTCCTGCAGGGGCAGGGCGTTCACAGGTCACCCTGGCAGCTGGGCTCAGCTCACAGCACACCTGGACAGGTGGCCGCCAGGTCGGGGCCAAGGCCAGGGCTAGGGGCTGGAGGTCACCTGCAGCTGGAAGCAGCCGAGCATGAGCAGGAACACACAGGCCAGGCAGGTGAGGCACAAGGGGAGACTCACAAGCAGCTGGAAAAGCAGCCGCTTCCAGGGCGGGTAGTAGAACTCCTCGGCCCGAGTCACGGGGCTGATGCGTCGCACGCCCTGGCAGAGGGTGGGGGCCCGGCCCAACATGAGATCAGAGGGGCTGCCTCTGCCCTGCACCCTTCCCGACCCTTCGGCCTCAGTGTCTCTTTGTCGTGCTCTGCTACTGCGGTGCCCCCGCCTAATGCACCCTTCCCAGCCCCTCAAAGCCAATTTCCCACCCCTCTCCCTTTGGGCATGGAGAGCCCCCACTTGGCATACCATCTCGGATGCTGCAGCCCTACTTTACCCCTCCCTTTGTTCTTGCAATGCTCCTCGCCCAGTGTGTTTTCTCTTTTTTTTACCCCATTCTCAAAGTCCCTGGACTCAGATCCCCCCTGACTGACCCTGAACTGGGGCCGTGGCTCCTCCACAGCTTCCCCGGGTGAGTCCAGCGTCCCCCACTTGTAGGCCAGCTCTGCTCCCCTCCGTTTCCACTCCTCCAAGAAGAGCGTTGACCAGACCACGTTGAAGAGGGCAAAGACCACGCAGGATACATCCCGGCTTGTCTGGGGGTGGCAGAGGAGGGCTGAAATGTTGGCTGGCCCAGTCCAGGGAGGAAGGTGTCTTGGGTGTCCCAGCCCCTGTGCAGTCCACACCCGGCACCTGATCAGCCTCTGTGAATGTGTACAGGACAGAGCCGAAGACCGCCGGGTACACCATTGCCGATGTGTAGAAACCCAGCCAGGCAAAGTACATGGCAATCTTCACACCAAAGTAGTCGCAGATCTCATCTGCCAGGGACAGGGGTGTGTCAGTCAGCCCTGACTGCCTCCTGGGACACCCCCACCCCCACCCCCACCCCCTGGCCGGACCACACCTAGAGGCTGGTTTTCACACACAGCCTGCACCCATGACTTCATGAGGCGATTCAGGATGCGCTGCTCGTGGACTGGGAACACCTGCTGGATGATCCCGCGGGCCGCCAGTTCAGGGACTGTTGGGGGACAAGAACCCTTCTGCCTGTGCTGGGCCTGGCCAGCCCCCCTCGGCTGAAACCCAAGTCATAGCTTTTTGCCTGCTCTTAAACTCGCAGAGGCTCTTCCCAGGAGAGGAGTTCTTGGTGGAAGGAATATCCGGTTCTTCCTCAAAATTTGGGAGGTGCAGGGGCAGGAGGGGAAGGGTGCAGGAAACCTGAGAAGGTGGGATCCCAGTGGGGAATCACTTTTTTTTTTTTTTTGGCCCCACCGCACGGCTTGCAGGATCTTAGTTCCCCGACAAGGGATCGAACCCGGGCCCCCTGCAGTGGAAGTGTGGAGTCCTAACCACTGGACCACCAGGGA
>NW_006788006.1:2331791-2333437 GCF_000442215.2 Lipotes vexillifer
TCCCGTTGCGGAGCACAGGCTCCGGACGCGCAGGCTCAGAGGCCATGGCTCACGGGCCTAGCCGCTCCGCGGCATGTGGGATCTTCCCGGACCGGGGCACAAACCCGTGTGCCCTGCATCGTCAGGCGGACTCTCAACCACTGCACCACCAGGGAAGCTCTGAACCACTTTTTTAAATAGAGCTATCTGGCCTCAGCTCATTGCTCCAAATGTCTGAGGAATGGTGCAAAGCTGACATTAGAAGGTGAACTTCCAGCGGCTCGTTTCCTGGAGGGGAAACTGAGGCTCAGGGCTGCACCACACAGTACGCGGAGTGCTGTCCATGGTCCTGCCCCTACCTTATCCCAGACCCAGAGAAGGATTTCTCCCGGACCTGCCTCCGAGGGGACAAGCCCCACCCCTTTGCTGAGGCCACACCCCTTCAGCTCATTGATTGATCTCCAGGCCCCGCCCAACTCTTCAGTAGCCCCTGATTGGTTGCATCTAGGCCTCACCTTCCTAACCCTCCTACTTTGATAGCTGTCCTCTAAGAGCCCCAGCCAACTCCCCACATATGATTGGAAGGTTGGGACCGCCTCACTCACTGATTGGCTGGTCCTCCAGAAAGCGCACATTGTGCAGTGCCTCTCCCTGCTTGGCACGGAGGTTCTGCAGCCAGAAGCGGATGATGCTCTGGCGCTCCTGCAGGGGACAGGGCGTGAGCACAGGGAGCAGCCGCCCACGGGCTAGGAATGTGCGCTGGGGGTCAGAGCCGGCCGCACCTGGGAGGTGAAGAAGCGCAGCTCACTCTCCACGTTCTCGTAGATGAAGTCCTCCTCGCAGGAGAAGCCGCGGGTGCCCCCGCCAAACTCAGTCTTCACTGCTTTGCGCAGACCCAGCTCGTCGGCCCCTCTGAGTAGGCTGCAGGAAGGGCAGGGGAGGTGGGATCACGGGGAGACCCTGGCTCACCATCCTGGAACTAGGGATGGTGTACCTGGTGGCCATAAGGGACAAATGCAGGGTGGCTGGACCTCGCAGTTTGTGCTTGGAAGGGCGGGGAGCTGAGTAGCAGGGTCAGCGAGAGGCCAGGGACAGGGACTCGCCTCTCATACGTGGCGGTGACGAAGAAGGCATAGGCACGCGTGTGGCGATGGTGGCGGACTTGCACGATGAGCTCGGGGATGCCCACGCGGATGTGGTTCAGTGGTCATCGGTCGTGTCTGCCAAGGGGCACAGGGACCGATAGCTCTTGCCACGGGTGGTCTAAGGCCTCCTGCAGACTCCTACTCAGGGGAGCCCAGCTCAAGGGAGCTCACTCTGGACCCTGGGGGGATGGACACAGGTACCTGGGAAGGTCATCAACACGTCGCAGTTCTCTGTGGGCACCGTCTTCATCCATGCCTTGTGGGACACCAGGTACCGACCCACCTGCAGGAGCCGCTTCCCAAAAAGCTTATCTGGGGAGCAGGCAGGGCAGGCTGGGGTCAGGCCATTCCCGGATCAGACCCCTGGCCTCCAGTCTTGGTCCCTCCAGCCCTTGCCCCCGATCACACACTTGCCAGGGCTCCTCGGCTCTCAGCTTGGCATTCAAGGCCCTGCGAGCTCTGGCCTTGGGTTGTTTCCTTCCCTCCACGTCCTTGCACCAGCCAGGCCCTTCTCCAGGAATG
>NW_006788006.1:2333447-2342720 GCF_000442215.2 Lipotes vexillifer
TGCCCTTCCCCCAGGTCCTCCGTTACAAATCTTACTCATTCTCGAGGCCCAGCTCCGCCTCCAAAACCACAATCGATGGGGCGCTCACTAGCAGATCTGAGCGCCTCACCACATTATGTCAGTGCGTCCTCATAGCTGGGCGCGGTTCTTACCCCCATTTCACAGGCGAGGAAACTGAGGCCCAGAGCACTTAAGTCACGTGCCCAAGGTCACACAGTCGAGCAGGGATTCGAACCCAGGACTGTTGGATTCGGTAGCCTCTGTGGAGAGGCTCTCTCAAGCGCATCACTGCTCGGCAGCGATCCGGTAGCCCAAGGGGTGACTGGGCTCAGCCCCGGGCTGGGGTTCTAGGAGGGGCGTGTCGGTGTCTCTGCGCTGGGAGCCCCCACCCGCTGCACCGTCCCAGCCGCGCCCGCCCGGCCGCAGCCGCTGTGCCGGAGGAGCGGGCCCCTCGACTGGACTCCAGACCGGGACCGCTGACTCCAATCCCCTCCCCGTACAGCCGCCGCGAACACCCCAGGCACCTGCCACCCTGTCAGATCCAGGCGCTGCACACATACCCAGAACTCCGGACGCCGGGGCTGCAGGCTCGCCGTCCGGCGGGGGCCTCTTGCCACGCTCACCCTCCAGGGACGTGCCCCCGGCGCCGGAGGCAGCTTCGGCCATTGCGAGGGCAGGGCAGGTCAGGGGCTGCGGGCGGCTCAGGCGCTGGGGGACCGCGGGCTCATGGGGCGGGTGCAGCCACGGAGCGCGCCAGAGGAGGAGACAAAGGCCGCGCCCGCCCGCGCCGGCCGCCGTCCCCGCGTGCCCGAGCGCTGCTTCTCGTCCCCGCCCGCGCCGAACCTCGATTCTCCTTCCCGGCCCCGGACACGTCTTTCTCTGGTTCTCGACTCCGCCCGTGTTGTTTTCTGGGTTTCGTTCTTGCCCGCCCACCTCGCTCTCTGGTGCTCGTTCCCGCCCGCACCGAACGTGCGTTCTCTTCCCGGTCCCCGCCCGCCTCGGGCCTGGATTCTCCGCTTTCGGAGCCTTAGTTTCGCCATCGGTTTGGAATCTGAGATGCAGGTCCTGCCTTATGACCTTAGCACATGCTGTTTAGCTACCTAGGTCACTCTTCACGCCCTCTTTGTCCAGTTAACCCCTGCACCCTTCGGGATGTAACGTCCTCAGGGAGGACCCGATAGAGTTATCAAGTTTAGCAAATAAAAATACAGTCCTCCTAGTTAAATGTGAATTTCAGATAAATGAATAAATTTTTAGTATATCCCAAATATTGCATGGGACATAGTTATACTAAAACGTTACTCCTTGTTTATCTGAAATCTACATTTAACTGGGTGCCCTGTATTTTGCCTGTCACCCGGACCCCCTGACCATCCTGTGTAGCCTCCTTCGTTAGACTGACAGGCCAGCGAGGGCAGGGACCCAGACTGATTCTTAGTGGTCACACGGTAGGCGTTTGATGTATACTTTTGACAGATGGAACAACTCGGAGACTGCGAATGTCATCATTCGCCCGTCTTTTACAAATGAAAAAACTGAGCAGGGCGAGGCGTGAGGTCATTAGAACTGTGCCCTGTTCCCGTCTTCCCGAAGTACAGGCGGGCTGCCCGCTCTCTCCGTCCAAGAACCAGAAAATTAGCCGCGAGAAAACACCCCCGGAGACCCCGCCCATCTGGTGCCTGGAATTCCACCATCTGCGCTTTATTTCGCGAGCCGGCGCTGTCCTGGGTTAACCTGAAAGTAATCTTTGAGACTCCCCTTTCTGGCTTCCGGGGAGCCAGAGACAGACCGGACACTCAACTCTGCAGGAGCAGACCTGGGCCACAGTAGCCCAGAAGGGAAAGAAGACTGTGCTGGGGGTCCTTGGGACGTTTCCTGGCAGAGGGGGACCTTGGAGCTAGGCACTGAGGCAGAGTTTGTCAAATGAAGAAGGGTATCCGAGGCCGAGGGTACGGCGGGAGGGAAAGATGGGGAGGGGCGAGAAACTGTAGAGTTACGAGAAAACAAGTAGAAGTCTTCCCAGAAATTTTGACAAGATTTTCCCAGAGCCAATGCGTAGGTCCCCCGGAATTCATCACTCCCGCCACTAAGATGCTCTTGCTTCGACTCAAACACTCGCCTCTCTCAAATTCCCACTGCTCTATGCCAAGCCCTGTCCTTACTTCCACCTCTCACTTCCGGTGTGTAGGATCCCGGCCGCTCTAGGATCCTAAAAATTCTGTCTAATGTTGCCGGTGGAACACCCTTTCACTGCACCCCGGCGTGCGCGCCCCCTGCCTCTTCCCCTGGCGTCAGCCAGTAGAAGCGAAGATCTTCAGTGGGTGGGCGGTACGTCTTCTAAGGGGCCCAATGGTAATCGAGAATCGTTGAGCGCTTTACCAGTCGTGCCGCGGAGTGGGCGGGGCTTCCTGCCTGGACTCGCAGACTCCCGGGCTGGGTGAGCCGGCGTGTCGCTGGTTGCGAATCCATGTGGCGGGGGCTGTGGACCCTGGTAGCCCGGGCGGCACGTGGGCCTCGCAGGTGGGGCGACCTGGGGAAGGGGTGTGACAGCGTAGGGCGCTACTTGGGCCCCAAACCCTCTCCCTGGGATCTGGGGGCGCAGTTCCCTGCGGCAGAACCACCTTTCCCCTTCTTCCAAGCCCCAGTCTGTGCATCCCCCTGACGCAGAGTCCACATCTGGGTCAACTTCTGCTCTCAGAGTTCTCAATCCAGTCATCTTCCGGCCTCAGACCCTCCAGTCTGTCCATCCCGCAGCCGCAGAACTTCCACTTGGGTCAGCTCCCGACCATCGAGCCCACTATCCAGCTGCCACTCTGACGGCAGAGCTTCTCGGATGCACGGACTGACTCTCCTCCTCTCCAGTCCCAGACCGTGCACGCGCCAGGGCAGTGGCGCCCCGGCCCCCGCTTCCGGAGCCACTGTCTTCGCGCTGAGCTCCGGCCAAGGCCGCTGCGGCATCGCGGTGATCCGAACCAGCGGCCCCGCCAGCGGCCAGGCCCTCCGGAGCCTCACGGCCCCCCGGGACTTACCCCCGGCCCGCAAAGCCTGCCTGCGCCTGCTCAGCGACCCCCGCTCTGGGGAACCTTTGGACCGCGCGCTGGTGCTTTGGTTCCCGGGTGAGGGGCTCCAGATCCAGAACCGCATGTAGCTCCGATGACCCAGCTTCCTCCTTCCAGGCGTTGCCCAGGCTGTATCCTCCTGACACCTATCTCCTCAACATACTAGGTCCCCAGAGTTTCACGGGTGAGGACTGCGCGGAGTTCCACGTGCATGGAGGCCCGGCTGTGGTGAGTGGTGTCCTGCAGGCCCTGGGTGAGTCTGCAGCCTTGGGTTTGAGGTATGGCTATGTCGGTGGGCCTAGGTAGGGGCCAGGGGGGCTCAGGACCCTGGACCTTCCCGTAGGCAGTGTGCCAGGGCTGCGGCCTGCGGAGGCAGGTGAGTTCACCAGGAGGGCGTTCGCCCATGGGAAGCTGAGCCTGACCGAGGTGGAGGGGCTGGCGGATCTGATCCATGCAGAAACAGAGGCACAGCGGCGACAGGCCCTGAGGCAGCTAGATGGGGAGCTGAGCCATCTCTGCCGCGGCTGGGCCGAGACCCTCACTAAGGCAAGTACACCATTCGCTCATACCTTGCCTCAGAGACCCTACCTAACCATCTCCTATATTAGTGCTTCCTGTCTATAAGCCTCCAGTCTGACCCCTTATGTCGGGCTGGACCTGGGCACATTGAGGGATAGGTTTCTGTGTGATCACACTGGCCACCCCTCCCTCCCTCAGGCTCTGGCCCACGTGGAGGCCTATATCGATTTTGGTGAGGATGACAACCTGGAAGAGGGCGTCCTGGATCGAGGTGGGTCTGCCTGCCTGGGGGAGTGGGAGGTGGGGACATTTGGCATCTCAGCCCCCCGAGGCCTCCTTACTCCCTCTCCTTTCCTCCATCCACAGCTGACAGTGAAGTGCGGGAGCTGGAGGTGGCACTGGGCGCACATCTTCGAGATGCCAGGCGCGGACAGAGGCTCCGCTCAGGGGCTCATGTAGTGGTTGCGGGACCTCCCAACGCCGGCAAGAGCAGCCTAGTGAACCTGCTCAGTGCGTGGTCAGGGGGCGGGGCCCAGGGCAGGGGGCTAGGAGCGGGCCGGTTGGGGGTGGGTGGCTCCCGAGCTTTCAGGGATGGGGAAGGGGCGAGGGAGGTCGAAGAAAATGTCCAGCCCGGGGCTTCCCTGGTGGCGCAGTGGTTGAGAGTGGCCGATGCAGGGGACGCGGGTTCGTGCCCCGGTCCGGGAGGATGCCACATGCCGTGCAGCGGCTAGGCCCGTGAGCCATGGCCGCTGAGCCTGGAGCCTGTGCTCCGCAACGGGAGAGGCCACGGAAGTGGAAAAGGTCCAGCCCGGGGGTGGGGGTGGGAGTGGGTGGAGTCTTGGGGGAGGGGCTCCCTCATCTCCATTCCGCCCCCTTCCTCTGACCCCACCCCCAGGCCGGAAGCCTGTGTCCATCGTATCCCCGGAGCCCGGGACCACCCGAGATGTGCTGGAGACCCCCGTGGACCTGGGCGGGTTCCCGGCGCTGCTGAGCGACACGGCGGGGTTGCGGGAGGGCGTGGGGCCTGTGGAGCAGGAGGGCGTGCGGCGCGCCCAAAAAAGGTGGGCAGGCAGGGCGGTGGGAGGGGCAAACGGGGCCCTTCCTCTGCTGTTGCAACCGGTTGCATTTATTTTTCATTCTTCCTTAATGAGGAAAGGCTACTAAGCCCCCATTAAGTGGGGACCCAGCTATCTGGGGAGGGCAGCTTTTTAAGTTCGGCCCCTGCCCAGTGCTCCTAATTGCTCAACTCTGAGGTCCACGCTCCGTTTTCCCGCTTCCCCAGGCTGGAGCACGCTGACCTCATCCTGGCCGTGCTGGATGCTTCTGACCTGGCCTCTCCGTCCAGCTGCAACTTCCTGGACACCGTTGTCATCCCTGCCGGAGCCGGAAGCCCAAATGGGCGCAGCCAGCGCCTCCTGCTGGTGCTGAATAAGTCGGACCTGCTGCCAGCTGGGGGCCCAGATCCCAGTGCTGACCTGCCCCCTCACCTGTTGCTGTCCTGCCTGACTGGCGAGGGGCTGGATGGCCTCCTGGAAGCGCTGAGGAAGGAGCTGGCTGCATTGTGAGCCCCCCTTGCCCGCTGGGCAACCTCCCTCTGTCCAAGTTCAGGGGCTGAGCCAGCTCAGTTTTTGTATCTAAAAAATGGGTATGATTATCCCTACCCCCTTTGAATGTTGAGAGAGACCCCATCCTTTGTCCCTTCCAGGTGTGGGGACCCATCCACAGGCCCACCACTTCTGACACGGGCGAGGCACCAGCATCACCTCCAGGGCTGCTTGGATGCCCTTGGCCACTACAAGCAGGCGAAAGACTTAGCCCTGGCGACCGAAGCACTTCGGGTCGCCCGAGGGCACCTGACCCGCATCACCGGTGGAGGGGGCACCGAGGAGATCCTGGATATCATCTTCCAAGACTTCTGCGTGGGCAAGTGAGGGGGCGGCCAAAGCTCAGACCCAGGCTGGGTGGACACCCAGAAGCCTTGAGGCATCTGGGAACAGCTTAGGCCAAGTGTGAGTCTCAGCCCCTAGGGGAAGAACTTGACCCCAAACGGTGAAGCCTCTGTTGCTGGTTGTGACCAAGCTACAGCTGTCCAGATTCCCTAGCAGGGACTTGCTGAGGGTTCAGGCCCAGGAGTGGGGCTGAATGGAGGTCTCTTTTGGCACCTGATGCTGGGGGACTAGGAGTGGAGGGTTGGGATGGAGGTCAGAGCGTCTCAGGGGTCTTTGTTTCATAGTTTTTAACTTATTTTGCAAATACCAAAGGAATATAAAAAACTCAGGTGATCCGGAAACATTTAAACACCCCCTCACTGGGGTCATAGCTTAACTTGTATACTTCCAGAACTTTCTCTGCATGTTTGCATACTTGGGACTGCACCTATAAAGTATGCTGTATCTTGTATTTTGTACACAAATTGGTGTTTATTGCTCTGCAAGCTGTCATTCCTTTTTGTAGTATTAATCTTGCAACTTTGCTTCCTGTTTTTTAATTTTAATTTTTAAATTTTATTTAACTCTTTTATAAGTTTATTTATTTATATTTTTGGCTACATTGGGTCTTCGTTGCTGCATGCAGGCTTTCTCTAGTTGCGGTAAGCAGGGGCTACTCTTCGTTGTGGTGCACGGGCTTCTCATTGTGGTGGTTTCTCTTGTTACGGAGCATGGGCTCTAGGCGCGCAGGCTTCAGTAGTTGTGGTGCGCAGGCTCTAGAGCACAGGCTCAGTAGTTGCGGCGCATGGGCTTGGTTGCTCCGCGGCATGTGGGCTCTTCCCAGAGTAGGGCTTGAACCCGTGTCCCCTGCATTGGCAGGCGGATTCTTAACCACTGCGCCACCAGGGAAGCCCTTAATTTTTATTTATTTATTTATGTATTTATTTATTTTCTTTTTGGCTGTGCCGCATGGCATGTGGCGTCTTAGCTCCCTGACCAGGGATCGAACCCGCGCCCCCTGCATTGGAAGCACGGAGTCTTAACCACTGGACCGCCAGGGAAGTCCCGAAACTTTGCTTCTTTTATCTTCAAAGTGACTTGCAAAATCCCTACTTCCTTTTCATGCTTAGTCATTCATTCAGTGATTCATTCACTCATTCAGTGAATATTTATCCAGCACCTACTGTGTGTTAGAATTGTACACATCATTTGATGGGATTTTCATAAGAGCACAATGCAGTGGATATTTTGTTACTGTTTTATAGGTGAGGAAACAGGTTCAGAGGAGTAGTTAGTTGCTGGAGGTCCCCAGCTTTGGGATTTGCACATAGGTCTGTTCGAGTTCAATTTGAGTTCACTGCAGGCCTTCTGGGCAACAGGCCGTGTGTAGGGGGCTGGGATCATTGAGGGGAATAAGCAGACATAACTCCTGCCCTTGTTGAAGAAGAGACATAGCTCCTTTTGGTGAGGTCTGATGGCTGCTGGGCAGACTTAAAATGAGGAGACCTGACCTGGTCAGGGGTGGACATAAGGGCAGGCTGCCCTGCAGAGGTGGCATCTGCACCAACATCTGAAAGGTGAGAAGAATGAAACCAGATGGGAGAGGCTAGCAAGAGCATCCCAGGCGGAGGGCACGGCACGTGCAAAGGCCCTGAGGTGGGAGCATCACGGTGTGTTCGAGGGACAGCAAGGTGGCTAGTGTGGCTGGAAGTAGAGTGATGAGGGCTAGAGAGGAGGGAGAAGAGGTCCAGGAGGAGAGGAAGATCCTGATAGCGAGGCCTTCGATTCCAAGACTTATGGGTGACCTGACGTGGCGGTGATGAACCAGCAGAGGGCGCTTTGCTCTAACAAAGAAGGTGCCTGGCAGTCCTCCAGTGAAGCTCCGGGCCCCTAAGGTCCCAGAGATCCAGGCTTCCACACCCACCTGGTGGCATATGAATGGTTAACTCCCCTTTTGCCAGAGGTGGACATGGAGTCTCAAATAGGGTCAGGATCTTTTCCAGAATCAGAAAAAAATCACCTCCAGTAGTTGAAGATACAAACTCCGGTTTCAGGGGACACATGAGCAGAGGCTGGGAGGTGTCCAGGACCCACCACCCAACTAAAGGGACCTCCGACCCCATTTGTTCATGACTTCATTGCAGTATGTCACGGTCTGTTGATTTGTTTGCTTGATTGACAGCTGCTGCCCCCCAACCCCCACCATGAAAGGCTTCTGGAGGGAAAGGGTCACTCCATGAGTTTAGTGCATGGATATTACTATTATGTCCATTTTGCAGAAAGACAAGCAGAAGCAACAATGTGGGTCTAGAAGAGGTGGGTGCCCAGATGTCCTCTGTGTGGGCAGGGCCTGGAGGGCTCCCAGGAGGGGTGAGTGGGGTCTGGGTCGGGGAGATGCTTTTGGGGAAGGATGCCTGGGCCCTGGCACACAGCTGGACTGAGGTCCTTGGCTACGGTCCCTTTTTTCCAAGAAGGGAGGGGCAGTTTGTGTGAAGCAGCCATGGGGGTTATTTATAGAGATCACAGGAAATCCCCAAAGAGTCAGAACCTCATCCAGTGGCTGGACCACAGGGTCTGCCAATTACTCCCTGACTGGTACTCAACCCCTACCTGGCTCCCCGGGGAGGTGGGGATGGGGAAGACACCAGCCTGGAGAAGTCAGAGCTACAGGGTCAGGGCTGGGAAGAGGGAAGGATGGGGCCCAAGAGGTACCCAGAGGGAGCAAGAACTATACCTGGGGCATCTAGGAGGGCTGCCTGGAGGAGAGCTCTCTAGGGCTGGGCCTTGGGGGAAGAAGAATTTGCAGGCAAGAAAAAGGCATTCTAGTCTGAGCGCACAACACAAAAGTCACTGAGTAGTCAAAGAGTCAAAGGTCCAGGACAGCTGGAGGCAAAGGCGGCACTGTGTGTGAGGAGGGAGGACACAAGAGAGCTGAGGAACTGCGCTTTGTTCCCAGGGTAATGAGGAGCCATGGAGGGTATGTGAGCGGGAGAGGCACATGGTCAGATCCCATGACCAATAGATCAGGTGTGGGGGCTGATTAGAAGGATGATATTGGGATGCTCTGAATGGGAGGGACCAACCAAGAATCAGAGACCTGCGCCCATGGGTCCAGAGAGTTAAGGATTATGATGATTATTATTCTGGCCGCACCGCACTGCTTGCGGGATCTTAGTTCCCCGACGAGAGATCGAACCCTTGCCCGCTGCAGTGGAAGCACGTAATCTTAACCACTGGATGGCCAGGGAAGTCCCTAGGATGATTATTATTACACTTATTTCTAGGTGAGTAAGTGGAGGTTGAGATTGACTGAGCCAGCATTTGAATGCAGGAATGTCAGAGTCTGGAAGCCAAACTCAGGTGCCCCACGGTTGCTTGGGACTGGCTGCTATCAGCATCCTCCCCAGGACTCCAGGCTGCTCAGGCAGTAGGCTCAGGGTCAGGGACGTCCCTGCTTCCTTGGGGCCTCCAGACTGGCCCGTCTGGGCGGCCAGGCCTGGCTGACCCTCCTGCCCTTGCTTGGCGGGGCCCCAGCCGAGTGTTTCCTGCAGCGGCCCGTCTCTCGCCCGGGTTCCTGTATCCAGGAAATATCGCTCCTTTGTCCCTCCTGACTAGCCTGCCCTAAGCGTGGCGTTGCCAGCCTCGGCTCCTCGTGATTCATCCCCTCCCTGTCCAAGGCCCCAGGGGATGGGCTGGGAGGGAATCAAAGTGGAGAGACAGACAAGCTGAGATTCTAGACCACAATTTTTTTTTTTTTTTTTTTTTGG
>NW_006788006.1:2343081-2348398 GCF_000442215.2 Lipotes vexillifer
TTTTGCGGTACGCAGGCCTCTCACTCTTGTGGCCTCTCCCGTTGCGGAGCACAGGCTCGGGACACGCAGGTTCAGCGGCCATGGCTCACGGGCCCAGCCGCTCCGCAGCATGTGGGATCTTCCCGGACCGGGGCACGAACCCGCGTCCCCTGCATCGGCAGGCGGACTCTCAACCACTGCGCCACCAGGGAAGCCCTTGACCACAATTTTTAGGCCATTTACCACCAATGGCCATTTGCTTTGTTTCCTGGAGTTTTCACTTCTCAGGGATAAAGTCCCAGGAATGGGGTTGCTGAGCCAAAGGATTTGTATGTCTTCACTTTTCTTTTCTGGCCATGCCACACGGCTTGCGGGATCTTAGTTGCCCGACCAGGGATTGAACGCGGGCCCTGGTCAGTGAAAGGGCAGAGTCCTACCCACTGGACTACCAGAGAATTCCCTGTCTTCATTTTTATTAAATATCATCAAACTAATTTCCAGAAGGGCCAGGATGAGATGTGCATTTCTACCAGTCCCGTAGGAAACTGCCCTTTTCTCTACATCTTCACCAGCAGTCAGATAGCTTTTTAACACTTTTTTCCCCAGTCTGTTGGGTACGTTGTGATTTCCCTGTGTTCCTCTAATGTGCAAAATTTCCCCCGGCTTCCTGCTAATTTAGTGATCAGTGAGTTGAAGTGCTCCCTAACTGGACACTGGTGCCCTTTCTAACATCCCATCTTCCCACCAAAAAACCTCAAACAAAACAAATGCCTGGGACTTTCGTGATATTGTTCTGGAATCATTTTGGTGAGGAGGAGTTCCTGCAAAACAGGCTGTGGTACCTCGGTAATTGTCTGTACCTGGGGGAATCTCTGCAAACCTAGCAAAAACAAAAGCTACAAATAGATAATCTGCTTTTTCAGAAACCGCTTTTTATTTGTATTTATTTAAGAAACTGCTTTTTAAATGTATGCTTTTTAAAAAAATAGGAAAAAAATCTGCTATTTTAAACAAACACTAAATTGACAACAATGCTGTCACAATGTGGGGTTTTGTAGGCATTTCATGAAACCCTTATTCACTATGATTTTGCCATTTCTCTTCACATATGGAGATGCCTACCGCTTGGGGGAAGCTGGTGTCTACTCACGTTTGCTCCAGGTTGAAGGATCTTCTGACCTGGGGACACTGGGGTGGGGTTCTTCAGCTTTTATCTTATTCCTAGTTTTTTTCTCACTCAGAGCCTGGTGGTACCTTTTCAAAGCAGAAATCATGACTCTGGAGTCTTTGAAGGGATTTGATAACATTTATTTAGTGCCACTAACATTTATATGGGCCACAGGCAGGGCTGGATATGGAGGGGAGAGAGAGTGAAGGGGCAGCACCCTCGTGGGCTCTGAGGGGTCCCCTGGACCAGATGCTCCCTCTCTCGGGGGCCTGGAAACTCTCAGGGGAGGACGAAGGTGAATGTCTTCCTGTTCTCACTCCCCCAGACCTGGAGCGCTAAGATGCTCCAGATGAGTGTGGGATGCTGTGGGTGCCTTGACCCGCGTGCACAAAGGGATGTGATTTTGGGCAAGGGCTGAGGAGAAAGTGCGTGTGTGATGTCGCCGTGTATCTCTGTGATGTCATTGCCTTGTCTCTGTGTGACGTCACCACCATGTCTGTGTGATTGATGTCACTGCATCTGTGACGTCGTCCCGGCATCTAGGGGGTGAGGGATTGTGTGGTGCGGAGAGAGTGTTAGGGGGTGTGGGTGCGGTGTGGCAGAGGATGAGCAGAGGACGCAGGCCAAGGGCGCCCACTTTGTCGTGCGTGCATTATCTGACTCCACCCTGGCTGTGTCCCTCGCCGTGGGCGTCTCGCTGCACCTAGTCTCCAGACCGGTGAGTCGGGGCCACCCCTCGGTCCTCGGGGCCTAGAGCCTCCTCAGCCACTGGGGCAGGAAGGAGATGGGAATACAATAGTCAGTCAGACAGACAGACGGGAGGACAAACCTCGCCTGGGCCTGCCTCTTACCCTGGGCCCCTTCTTGTTCCCAAGAACCCTAGGGCTCCTGCCGGTTTCAACCTGCCCTTAGATTTCGCCTTGTTGAACCTCTGTGGGACAGGTGGGACTGAGATGTGTGCCTATCCGTTATATAGACTGAGGTTCAGAGGGGCCGCCTCCTGCGCTCCAGGCCTCTGTTGCAGTCTGTCTGACTCTCTCCCCTTTGCTCCCTAAGGCCCTGGGGATCCTGGGTGTTTGCCCAAAGTCCCCCAGGCAGGGCCTCGGTTTCCCTCTTTGGTCTACACAGAACTGACCTAGACCTGGCCCCTCACTCATTCCCAGGAGGGTTTTTCTAATGAGCCTGCCCCTACTCACATGCTCCCATAGCTCCCCAGCGCCCTTGGGACAAAGCCAGATCTTCTGTATTTGGCATTCAAGGCTCCACCCACTATGCCCCCACCAGGCATCCCCACTGGGGAATCAAAACCTGAAAAGTACCCCCCAAATGCTCAGAGCCATCACTTCACTTCCGCCCCTCCCCCTTGCCTTTGCAGGAGCCATCCCGCTGTCTGGAATGCCCCTCCCCCTCCTGGGCCTGCCAAAGGTTCTCACGAGGGGTCAGAGGTTGGCTCAGAGGCTGTTTCCTGATGGGGGAGGTGGGGGCCTCTGCCAAGTCCTGCTTCCGCTGGCCCCCTCCCTTCCTTCCCTGGCTCTTCCCTGGGGCCCCCGCGGCCTCACGTTCCTTGGCTGGCTCTGGTGCCCCCCTTCCCAGCTCCAGGCTCTGTCCTCTACCAGGATTCACAGGCTCCAAGGCAGCCCCGACAGACATCCTTTAACTCCTTCTGCTCACCAGCCTGCAAGGGAGGGTCATCCCTGGCCATTTTCAGAGACTGGGGCTCCTAAACCCCATCGCTCATCTGGACCAGCACAGTCGCCTTCACCCCTGTCGCAGGTTCCCACCTTCACCCTCCACAACAGCGACCAGAATGAGCCTGTGAACACCTGAGTCGGGTCACATCCTCTGCTGTTCACAGCCTTCCCAGGGCTCCCAGAGTCCTCACTGCAGCCCCAAGGCCCTGCCTGATTTATCCTGACCTCACCTCCTCCCACTCTCCCCTCGATCACTCAGCTCCAGCCACACCAGCTGCCTCACTCAAACTCACGGGGCATGGATGGTCCTGCCTCAGGGCCTTTGCACGGGCTGTGCTCACTGCCTGGTGCACCCTTCTGAGAATCCCCTCATGGCTCCTCCCTCATCTTCTTTAGTTCTCTGCTCAAATGTCACCTCCTCAGTGAAGCCTGCCCTGGCCCCGCCCCCCCCCACCCCCGTGGAAAATTCCAACCTCCTCAAGGTCCCTCATCCCTTTTCTGTTTCGCTTATCACCAAGGGTCCCTATCATGGCTCACTCATCTGGTTTGTCATCCACCTCCCCCACTAGACTGTCAGCCACACGAGGGTGGGGATTTGGATTTCTGTGCCTTATTCCTCCCTGTGTCCTCAGCACCCAGCAGCTGCTCAAGAAATACGGGTTGAATGAAAAAACAAACGGTCATAGTGATGGCAGTGAACTTGAATCGGCACCCGCTGTGTGCTAGGCTCAGAGCCAGGGCTGAGCTCCCATCTTCAGCCTTCCACATTGTGACTTGTGCCATCTCCAGCCACGTAGCCACTACACCAATATTCACTTAATATTTGTCTTCACCTCCATTGTGTTGTGTTTTTTTAATTAAATAAAGTGATCTCCAAAGGATACTCAGTCTTACCAAGTAAAGGAAAGCTGGTGCATTTGCCATTAATAGAAAACCACTTAAAAATGTTCAATGAAAAAGCAAAGACCATGTTCTCAAGTGCAGCTGACGCCGGAGCCTGGGTCTGCCCTCCCTCTGTGAATACGGGAGAACTGCAAGGGTCTGGGAGGCATTAGGGTGAGTTAGCAGCAGCGCAGACTTTCTCGAGGCCCAGAAGGAATGAGTGGAAAAGGAATCAACAGGCCCCATCATGGGGTGGGTGATTTGATGCGGGGCCTCGGATCTGGTCCCCTGTTGGGTGCATATAAAATTTGGACGTTACGATTCAGTCACTCACTGGCTGTCCACTGAGTGCCTGGCCGAGCTGGGGCTCAAAACCAGAGCCGAAGACCCCAGCCTGCTCATGCCCAGCCCCTCTCTCAGAGGAAGGCAAATCAAGGCGGGAGCCCATGGGCCAGAAGCCCTTCCTGTGATACGGCAGAGAGAAGCAGGAGGGGCCCAGGCTTAAGTACACATTGTTTCCTCCATGGCGGGGGGCGGGGGGGGGGGGGTACGTCATTTGGGGTAAACAATGTCAAGAGCTTCCCCATCCTCAGCTGGGACCGGGACAGGCTTGGACTGGGAGCCTGGCTCCAGCCCTGACTTGCTGACGCATGAGCCCGGGCTGATCACTTCCCTGGGGCCTCAGTTCCCTCCTCTGAGAAATGGGGATAATAATAGAACCTCCTTCCTTGCCATGATGGCTTCAGGCCAAGATGGAGAGAGGAAAACTGTCTGCTCAGAGCAGGGTCTTCTCCCTACCCCCTTGCTTCCCTCTCTGCAGGCTGCCCGAGGCTGAGGGATTTCTCCCAGGCAGAGCTATCCAGAGCGAGGGGACCCAGTTCCGTATGGGGGTGAGCTCCCCGTCAGAGGGAGTATGTAAGAAGAGGCATAGTGAAGATGGAGCTGGGTGCGGAGGACCGTGGGGAGTTAATGACAGACGTTTGGAAATCTTTTTGGCCCCGAGGGCTTTGTTTAGCACCCTGGGGCTGAAATAGACCTAGCTTGACAATAGCCTCGTGGCAAAACTGTTGATGGCACAGGCTTTAGGATCAGAGGGGTCTGACAAAAATCCAACACACCTCCTTGAACCTCAGGTCCTAAACTGCAAATGGGATGCCTATCCTAGGTCAGCAGTGTGGTCCTGAACAGGGTAGGGGGTGGGGGGGTGGGGGGGTGTAGGACCGACCCTGGAGGGAGCACAGGGTGTTATTGGAGCTGTGGTCTGAGTCACCTTCCCCGTGACGCACAAGGTGTCGTCCAACAGATGACCAGGCCCTGGGAGGCAGTGAGGGGGTCAAAGGCATGGAGCCATCACCTGAACATGTGCCAGGCACCCTTGATGCTCCCCACTGAGGCCCTGGGTTCCTTGCTCCTCCAGCCATGTGTGGACAGCACTTGACAGCTGGCAAAGCATTTGCATCCCTTTGATTTCAGAGACCCCCATTTTTTTTTTTTTTTCCTGTACGCGTGCCTCTCACTGTTGTGGCCTCTCCCGTTGCGGAGCACAGGCTCCGGACGTGCAGGCTCAGCGGCCATGGCTCACGGGCCCAGCCGCTCC
>NW_006788006.1:2348560-2355197 GCF_000442215.2 Lipotes vexillifer
ATATTCAAGAAACAAACAACCCAATCCAAAAATGGTCAGAAGACCTAAACAGACATTTCTCCAAGGAAGACATACAGATGGCCAAGAGGCACATGAAAAGCTGCTCAACATCACTAATGATTAGAGAAATGCAAATCAAAACTACAATGAGGTATCACCTCACACCAGTTAGAATGAGTATCATCAGAAAATCTACAAACAGCAAATGCTGGAGAGGGTGTGGAGAAGACGGAACGCTCCTGCACTGTTGGTGGGAATGTAAACTGATACAGCCACTATGGAGGACAGTATGGAGGTTCCTCAAAAAACTAAAAAATAGAATTACCATATGACCCAGCAATCCCACTACTGGCCATATATCCTGAGAAAACCATAATTCAAAAAGACACATGCAACCCAATGTTCATTGCAGCAGTATTTACAATACCCAGGTCATGGAAGCAACCTAAATGCCCATCGACAGATGAATGGATAAAGAAGATGTGGTACATATATACAGCGGAATATTACTCAGCCATAAAAAAGAATGAAATTGAGTCATTTGTTGAGACGTGGCTGGATCTTGAGACTGTCATACAGAGTGAAGTAAGTCAGAAAGGGAAAAAGAAATATCGTATATTAACGCATGTATATGTAACCTAGAAAAATGGTACAGATGAACTGGTTTGCAGGGCGGAAATAGAGACACAGATGTAGAGAACAAACGTATGGACACCAAGGCGGGAAGCGGCGGGGGGGGGGGGGGGGGGGGGGGGGGGTGGTACGTCATTTGGGGTAAACAATGTCAAGAGCTTCCCCATCCTCAGCTGGGACCGGGACAGGCTTGGACTGGGAGCCTGGCTCCAGCCCTGACTTGCTGACGCATGAGCCCGGGCTGATCACTTCCCTGGGGCCTCAGTTCCCTCCTCTGAGAAATGGGGATAATAATAGAACCTCCTTCCTTGCCATGATGGCTTCAGGCCAAGATGGAGAGAGGAAAACTGTCTGCTCAGAGCAGGGTCTTCTCCCTACCCCCTTGCTTCCCTCTCTGCAGGCTGCCCGAGGCTGAGGGATTTCTCCCAGGCAGAGCTATCCAGAGCGAGGGGACCCAGTTCCGTATGGGGGTGAGCTCCCCGTCAGAGGGAGTATGTAAGAAGAGGCATAGTGAAGATGGAGCTGGGTGCGGAGGACCGTGGGGAGTTAATGACAGACGTTTGGAAATCTTTTTGGCCCCGAGGGCTTTGTTTAGCACCCTGGGGCTGAAATAGACCTAGCTTGACAATAGCCTCGTGGCAAAACTGTTGATGGCACAGGCTTTAGGATCAGAGGGGTCTGACAAAAATCCAACACACCTCCTTGAACCTCAGGTCCTAAACTGCAAATGGGATGCCTATCCTAGGTCAGCAGTGTGGTCCTGAACAGGGTAGGGGGTGGGGGGGTG
Organism: Lipotes vexillifer; assembly: GCF_000442215.2. NCBI lineage: Eukaryota > Metazoa > Chordata > Mammalia > Artiodactyla > Lipotidae > Lipotes > Lipotes vexillifer. The sequence goes on from NW_006788006.1 coordinate 2,349,981, forward strand.
GGGGGGTGTAGGACCGACCCTGGAGGGAGCACAGGGTGTTATTGGAGCTGTGGTCTGAGTCACCTTCCCCGTGACGCACAAGGTGTCGTCCAACAGATGACCAGGCCCTGGGAGGCAGTGAGGGGGTCAAAGGCATGGAGCCATCACCTGAACATGTGCCAGGCACCCTTGATGCTCCCCACTGAGGCCCTGGGTTCCTTGCTCCTCCAGCCATGTGTGGACAGCACTTGACAGCTGGCAAAGCATTTGCATCCCTTTGATTTCAGAGACCCCCATTTTTTTTTTTTTTTCCTGTACGCGTGCCTCTCACTGTTGTGGCCTCTCCCGTTGCGGAGCACAGGCTCCGGACGTGCAGGCTCAGCGGCCATGGCTCACGGGCCCAGCCGCTCCGCGGCATGTGGGATCCTCCCGGACCGGGGCACGAACCCGCGTCCCCTGCATCGGCAGGCGGACTCTCAACCACTGCGCCACCAGGGAAGCCCAGAGACCCCCATTTTTATAGAAGTAGAAAGTGCGGCTCAGAAGGGTGGAGTGGGAGGCCCAGGGTCACTCTAGGACACTGCTCTCCCTCTCCCCCTTCCTCGGCTCCGTTCACTTCTACCACCCTAGTCCGTCCACAGGGCCTTTGCCTTGGCTGTTCTTGCCATCTGGAGCACTGTTCCCCTTGCCTTCCCCCAGGCCAGCTCTTGTCTAGCCTCCAGCTCAAAGGTCCCTTCCTCATCCAGGACCTCCCTTTCCTGTCTGGAGTCTGATCGCCTAGGTTCATGTCCCAGCTCTGGCTGTGTTACCTGGGGCACGATGCACACCCTCTCTGTGCCTCATTTGCTTCATCCAGAAAGTGGGGATAACAGTAGCTCACCCACGGATTAGGATTCTGAGGATTAAATGAGTTAATTGGGCAGAGTGCTTAGGACTGTGCCAAGATCACAGTAAGCATCCAGTCGTGGTAGGTTCTTGGTCACTCTTCTTACCCTGCCTCCTTCATTGTCTCTTTGGCCCACTACTCGGGAGTTTCATGAATGGAACTGTGTGTGTCTTGGTCACTGCTGTGTCCCCTGGGTCCAGCATAGTGCCTGGTATACAGCAAGTGCTCGATTAAGGAAGCAACAAGTGTGATATGAGCCTCCCTCCACCCCTAGTCCTGTACCCAGCCTCATCCAAAGCCTGAGACTGAACTGTCTCAGCCTATCCAGAGCCTCACCTGGCTGATGCTAAGACACTGCTGGCAGGGGGTCGCTGGGACTCCAGGATCCTCCTCTTGAATTCCTCCAGCCCAGCTGGGTCTGCCGAGAGAGGGAGGGGTCAGCCCCGATCTAATGCCTTAGTAACCCCCGCCTCCAGGGTCAGGGGATGGGCTGGCAACCCAGGATACAAGGTGGAATCCGCCCCCCTTTCCTGGCTCTGCCCTCTGTCACTCACCGATGGGCGGGGGGTTGGGGGCGGGGCCTGCAGGTCTTGGCACTGGTATTGGCTGCGACTGTGGGAAGAAGAGTGAAGGGAGGTTGGTGGAGGCCAGGGATCCCAAACACACGTCCCAGGGAGTTTCCTGCCTCTCCACAGCCTCGGAGACCTGAGTTCCTTCCAGGGCAGAAAAAACAGACGGATACCCGTGGAGAAGAACGTGATGATGGATATATAATCACCTGTAGACACCTGCCTTCAAATGATTGGGGACTGCAGGGACCGGCTTCCCTTGGCAGCCCCGGAGACCCCACTCGGCAGGGGTCCTGCCACGGTCTCCATTACAGCCTTGGTGCCAGCCTGACTCCAATCCAAGACCCCATTTGAGTCCATCCAGCCAACCCAGCCCCGCTCCAGACTGAAGCTGACCCACTCTGTAAACCAACTGGACCTCGATCCTCAATGCCATCCCTTGAAGGACCCCGAGAGGATCTTTCCAAACCTGAAATCCAAAACCAGTTCTGAACTCAGTCACCTAAACCTGAAAACAGAACCTCCCTTAGAATCAAAGCCTGACCATAACCCATCCCCTAGACCCAGCCGCTATGAAAAATCTACCCCCCCACCCCCATTCCCTCAGCCCCAGCCCTGCACTCCACTACAACCACCCATAAATACCTTCCCAATACCACACTCAACCCCAGCTCAACCTCAGACCTCAGCCTCTACCTGAGTTAGAACCCCAGCCCAGCCTCAGCCCAAGATCAACATCCACCCGGCTTCTATTCTAGATCCAGTCTTGACCCGCACTCGAAGCCCAGGCTCACCTAATCCTTCACGTCAAATATATCCTAACACCAGTCACCCTAAATGCAACCCAGTGTCAACTCGTAGCCCATGGTCAATGCCAATTCCAATCTTAATGCCCATGAAGTTCTGAATCCGCCCTTGGCCCCAAACTTCTAATTGTCTCTAGGCCCACCAACCACCTGCACCCGCCTGAGCTCCAACTCCAGCCTCAACTTAATGCAATCCCAAACCCACTGAAACCCTAGATTCACTCTTCACCAAATCCTTGACCCAAGAGCCACCCTGCATGTGACCCCTGACCCAACTTTTAACCTTTCCTCACAATCCAAACTCCAAACTCAACCTAATTCTAAGACTAATGAAATCTTACATGGAACCCTAACCTTAGCCCAGATCAACTCCAGACACAGGAGTCACCAAGAACCCACCTTGACCCAACTCTAACCACAAATTTAGAGTCCACATGAAGCCTTTCTCTAGACCTGCCTTAACCCTCAGCCTAACCCCAGTATCACTTCCAGTCCTTAACCTGGTGCCCCCTGATCCTTCAACTGAACTCAAACCCATCCCAACCCTGACACCAACACTGGATGAGTCCCTAATCCTAACCTTAAGCCAATTTTGAGGCCCACCTGCCTTCCTAAACTCAACCCCAATCCTTAACCCTTTCTTAATGTTATTCCCAATCCAAACACCACCCCAAACCTAATACCAATAAAATCCTTATGTTAATACATAACCATAATCCTAAAGCCAATTCTAGACTCACAGTCACCCATGTCTGATCTCAGCCTCAAGCCTAAATCCTCAGTGCCTCAGCTCACCCCAATCCCAAAGCAACCACAACTCTCGATTTGCCCCTCACTCAGCCACCCGACCTCCAACTCCAGTCTTAACCCGACACCTTTCCTCAATGCTGATCCCCATTCCAAGCTCTGCCTCAATCCTAACATCAATGAAACCAGTGAAATTCTCAAGTCTAAGTAACCCAACCTAGACTGGGAAGCCAACCTCCACACCAAGATTAAAAAAAAAAAAAAAGTTCAAACCCAGCTTCAATATCACCGTCAGCTTGGCCCCCGGACCCACCCCCAACGCAACCTGAAACCAGGGACCTCTGGCCCACCTTCGCCTTGATGCAGGTGTCCAGGGCCGAGCTGCTGACAGCCAGCTGCATCTTGAGCTGCTCAGCCTCCCGTCTCTCCTCCTCCAACTCCTTGGCCAGGTTGTCACGCTCCTTCCGCAGCACTGCTTTCTCTTCCAGGGCCAGCTGGGTCTGCCGGGCACATTCAGCCTGGAGCTTGACCTCCCGGGCCTGGGCCTCCTTCTCTGCCTTCTCCTTGGCCTCCTGACTGGCGCGCAGACCCTGTTCGGCCTCCAGTTTCTGGCGCTGGAGGTCCGAGTTCTCACGGGTCACACGCTCGATGCCAGCCCGCAAGCTCCGGGCCAGCTCCTCCACCTTGGAGCTCATGAGGGTGGGCATGTGGTCGCAGGTTCTCCGGATGGAGGCCACTTCCGAGCCAATGGGATGGAACATATCGTAGCCCAGTCTGTCAAGGGAGCGCGGGATGATGGAGTCCCTCCAGAGGTTGCGCAGCTCGATCTCAAACTTGTCCTTGTCCAGCGGGAGGCAGACGGCCTGCACCTTCTGCAGACGGTCCTCGGCCAGCTGTCGCTCCTGCCGCTGCTGCTCCTGGGCTTTGCTGCACTTGGCCAGCTGTTCCTCCAACACTCGCTTGCCTAACGCCAGACTGTCCTTGTCTTTGATACATACCACCTTCTCCTTTGCCAGCTCCACCTCCAGTGTCTTGGCTTTCTGGTTCAGTGTGAGGGCCAAAGCTAAGGGTACAGGACCATAAGAGTCAGGAAGGTTGGGGGCTGCCAAGAGACTGGGTGGGGAGTCAGCTACCCTGCTCTCCACTGTCCGTAATTGTAACCCTAACCCTAACCCACTCACCATCGCAGCTCTTGTTACTTCCCTTGAGCTGTTCTTGGCATTGTTTCTCACTCAAGATGATGGCAGCCATGTATCGCTGGTTGTTCATGTAGATCACCTGTCCGGATGAGACACAGGACAGAGCTCAGTGTCCGGCTCCTGTGGGACCCCCTGCCCCCGGCGCTGCCCAGATTCTCAGGGCTGGGGCCTCAGATCCAGCACCCAGGTGGTCTGTGTTGGCATCGTTAACAAGGGCATGGCTTCTCTACAGGGGATGCTGGTCTGATCTTCAAAAGTTGTTATGATTATCGACAGTGGAATACTACTTAGCTATAAAAAAGAATGAAATTTTGCCACTTGCAGCCACATGGATGGACTTGGAGGGCATTATGCTCAGTGAAATAAGTTAGACAGAGAAAGACAAATATTGTATGATATCACTTATATGTGGAATCTAAAAAATACAACAAACTAGTGAATATAACAAAACAGAAGCAGACTCACAGATAAAGAACAAACTAGTGGTTACCAGTGGGGAGAGGGAAGAGGGGAGGGGGAATATAGGGGTAGGAAATTTTAAAAAGGGTATTATGGGATTGTATGAAATCATGTGTGTGAAACTTTTGAAAACTGTAAAGCACTATAGAATTTAAAGGATCTTTCATTCATTCAATTAAAAAAAAGGTTAAAAGAAACCCGACCTGGACTTCCCTGATGGTGCAATGGTTAAGAATCTTCCTGCCAATGCAGGGGACATGGGTTCGATTCCTGCTCTGGGAAGATCCCACATGCCGTGGAGCAACTAAGCCTGTGTGCCACAACTACTGAGCCTGTGCTCTAGAGCCCGAGAGCCACAACTACTGAGCCCACGTGCCACAACTACTGAAGCCCGTGCGCCTAGAGCCCGTGCTCCACGACAAGAGAAGCCACCGCAATAAGAAGTCCGCACACTGCAACGAAGAGTAGCCCCCGCTGACCGCAACTAGAGAAAAGCCCGTGCGCAGCAATGAAGACCCAACGCAGCCAAATTAAATTAATTAATTAATTAAAAAAAAACCCACCTCTTTCCC
>NW_006788006.1:2355372-2371657 GCF_000442215.2 Lipotes vexillifer
GGCGGAGCCCCAACCCGTTGCACGCCATGGAATTCCCCGAAAAACCGATTTTTTTTTTTTTTTTTTTTGACAAGAATGCTGTTATGGGCTGGATTGTGTCCCCCACCCCAAATTCCCATGTTGAAGCCCTGATTCTCAGGACCTCAGAACGTAAATGTATTTGGAGACAGGGAAGAGGCAGTTAAGTTAAGATGAGGTCATTAGGGTGGGTCCTTATAAGAGGAAATCTGGACACCCAGACATGCACAGAGGGAACATGATGTGAAGACACAGGGAAAAGACAGCCATCAACAGGCCAAGGAGAGAGACATGGAACAGATCCTGATGGGCCTGGGAAGGAAATAATTCCGCCAACATCTTGATCTTGTGCTTGTGCGAAAATAAGTTTCTGTTATTTAAGCCACCTGATTTGTGGTACTGTAAGACAGGCCTAGCCAACTAATACAGCTGCCAAGATCGTTTCATGGGAAAGAAGATTCTCTTCAACAAATGGTGCTGGCACAACTGGACAGCCACATACTAAGGAATGAATTTGGACCCCTACCTCACACCATATACAAAAATTAGCTCAAGATGGGTCCAAGACCTAAATGTAAGGGCTTAAGCTATAAAACTCCTTAGAAGAAAACAGGTGTTAACTCTGCATGACTTTGGATTTGGCAATGGTTTCTTAGATATAATACCAAAAGCACAAGTAGCAAAAGAAAAAGCAGACAAATTGGACTTAAAATTAAAAACTTTTGTGCATGAGAGGACAACATTAAGAAAGATGGGAAATATTTGCAAATCGTGTGTCTGGTGATGAGAATAGTAACCAGAATATATAAAAGTAAACTCTTAGAAATTAATAATAAAAAACAACCCAAATTGAAAAATAGGCAAAGCATCTGAATAGACATTTTTCCAGAGAAGATATATAAAAGGTCAACCAGCACACCAAAAGATATTCATCATCTTCAGTCATCAGGAAATGCAAATGAAAACCATGATGAGATATCACCTCACAACCATTAGGATGGCTATAAGTAAAACAGAAAACGAGAATGGACAAGTGTTGGTAAGGATGTGGAGAAACAGAATTCTCAGGCAGTACTGATGGGAATGTAAAAATGGTGGAGCCACAGTGGAAAGCACTCTGGCAGTTTTTCAAAAAGTTAAACATAGAATTGGGTGAGGGGGAATGGGAAGTGACTGCTGATGGGGTTTCTCTTGGGGGTGATGAAAATGTTCTAAACTGAATTGTGCTGACGGTTGCCCAACTCTGTGAATGTACTAAAATTCATCGTTATGTACACTTTTTTCTATTTTCTTTCATCTACACTTTTTTAAAAAAATTATATACACTTAATTATTACTATTCTTTTTGGCCGCACCGCACGGCATGCAGGATCTTAGTTCCCGGACCAGGGATCGAACCCGTGCCCCCTGCAGTGTCCCCTGCAGTGGAAGTGTGAGTCACAACCACTGGACTGCCAGGTAAGTCCCCGTTATGTACACTTGAAATGGGCCAATTGTATGGCATGTGAATTACATTTGAACTTTATAACGTTTTTTATGTCTTTAAAACTTTGGAACAGAACGCTCTGCAGAAATATAACAAGTAAAGGTATGAAGGGTGAAGACGGTGTGCCTTTCTGTCACTTTCTGTCCTTACTCCTTTGGAAGCTGGCCCTGTCCTAATGACCTGGGCATGGGGGAGGACAGAAATAGCTCTGGAAGCTCCAGTGACGTCTGTTTTCAAAAGCCTTAACTACAGAAAGGGACGATCTCAGGGTATGAGTTGGCTCCAAAGATGAAGTGAGAAAGAGGTTTTCTTCCAGTTGGAGGAAATGGCTCCCAAAAATACAGAAATATCTTTCTGCACAGGTTCTCAGATGTCAAGATGGTGAGAAGAATATTTACTTAGAATTAGTGCAATCTGACAATACAAAAAAGAGTATCTTCTCTTGTTAAGGAGTGTTCAGGTACATCTTTATGAAATAATTCAGGAGTCTCTCCCTCACTTTCCAGTAGCCATGGTTGCCCTGGACTCAGAGGAAGAGAACTGATTAGTGAACAAGTATAAACAATATGAGGGGTTTTCTGGAATATTTGTTAGGACAAGGAAGGAAGCAAGGAAGCTCTCAAAGACTAGTGGAGTTCCATCAAAAGACACAGGAGCCAGATTGCGGGTGTTCCTACGGCCTATTTCAGGATAATTTGACCATCAAAAAGATTATTACGGATGCTGAATAAAGAAAAATCCATGACAAAAAAAGTCTCTCCCACATGCATCCTGGGTGGAGGTGCTTCCTTGACCCAGGCAGAGTGGGGCGTACCCTAAAAAAACCACACTGAGTTAATTTCCCCTTTCTCTCCCAGGGTCTCAGAGCCAGAAATGCAACTGCATTTGCAGAGAATTTAAGAAAAAAATCCGTCTCATAGCACCACCAGGATCAGGGAAAGATCAGAATTCATACTTGGTACCATCAGACATGTGGGGCTGCCGTGGCAGGGGTGGGGCTACTCCCCAGCATCAGTGCCCGCTTCCTGGGGGTCCTTGGAGAAACCCCTGAGGGGTTCCAGGACAGAGGAATTTGTCAACTTGTGTGTGGGGGGAAAGCTACGATTTTCAAAATTTAAAGTTGTAAAGAGGCAGATTCTTAGATTTCTAATATTCTATGATGGGGCCGTCCGGGATTCAGAGATGCGTGTGAGTGTCTAAAACTTTATGATAAAAACAAACAAACAAAAAACCCAAAACCAAAAACAACAACAAAAAAGGGATTTCCCTGGAGGTCCAGTGGTTAAGACCCTGCGCTTCCACTGCATGGGGCATGGGTTCCATCCCTGGTGGGGGAACTAAAATCCTGGCGCAGCATGGCCAAAAACGAAAACCAAAAAACAAAAAACAAAAGAACAAAACTTTATGATCCTGGGATTCCTAATGGCTCCTGGACCGGAAGACCACGTGTGTCCTGAAAGATTCAAAAGAGCCAATTCCCGGGAACTGAGATGTCTGAGGGAGCTGCCCTTGTCAGGGGTGGGGAGCATTTGAGGGGGTACATGGTCCAACCCTGTGGTCTGAGGGGGGACTTGCCTCATTTGGGGGTCTGAGGGGGACTCACCTTCTTCTGAGGATCTAAGGGGGACCTGCCCTGTCCTGGGGGAATGAGATGGGGAGACCTCACCCTTGCCTGGGCAGTTCTGAGGGGAGCTGTGCACATCCTTCCTGCCCAGTGGCAGGGGCTGGGTGGTCTGAAGCCCCAGGGAAGGCCTTTTCTTTCCACGGTCCCCTGCCCCAAACAGCCCAGACACCTCCTGTGGGAGAAAGAGAGCCTGCCCCTCTCCCCAACCCTTCCCTTCCCCTGCCCACCCCTTCTCTCACCCCATTCCAGCCAAAGCCTGAGGAGGCAACATCTCCTCAGCGTTCCAAGGAACGGGACCTCCTCAGAGGAATCGTGTATGTGTGAGAACATGGGGGATCTTGCTGAGTGCGTTTGACAGGAGTTGGGGGTACGAGGGGGGATGACAGTCTCCACGAGACCCAGGGTTACCCGTTTCTGCTCCCTGCTGCCCCCCGTCCCCCAACAAGCCACCTCTTCTCTTAGGCCCCCATTTCCCCTCTGCAAAAGGGTTTTAAATCTTCCCCCTACCTCCTGGGATTCAGTGAAGAGATAATATTTCCTAAGCGGACATCCAGTCTCAGGCAAACCTGAGCCATTCATACTAATTACTAAGAATCCAACACTCTGAGTGTTTATGAAGCCAGCTCTTATTTGCAGCTAGTGTGTGCTGGTACATTCTGGGCGCTTTGTACACATTAAGCCATGGGCCTAGGTCTTATAACAGACCGGCTGCCCAGTTCAACTTGAATTCCAGATAGACCACAAATCATATTTTAGTCTAAGTGTGTCCCAAATATTGCATGAGATATACAGACCAAATACACATTGCTTCTCTACATGGGCTCGGCATGCAAAATGTAGGGTCCGTGACTGTCCCTGTCTCATGAACGAGGAAAGTGAAACTCAGAGAGGTGAGGTGACCATCCCGGGGTTCCCCGGGACGGGTGTCCGGCCTGTGGACTTACCCGGTCGGCCTGACACTGGCGGAAGCTGGCATTGATTCGGTCCAGGTCGCGGCGGGCGTTTAGCAGCATTTCCATGATGGCATCCTTGGCACGGGAGGTGAGGTTGAGCTCCTTGGACAGGTTGACCTGGGAGGCTGTGAGCCCCACCACCTGGCCGTAGAGGCCGTCAGCCCGGCGCTCGGTGGCCTGCAGGTTGGATTCGGTACTCACGTGCGCATTGCCATAGACCATAAAGAGGACAAGGCCCAGGATGATGAGGAATTGGATGAGCGAGACAAAGAGGAAAAAATAGCGCATATAGTACCAGCAGCCCCTCGGGCTGCCCCCTGCCCGTGAATAGGATCCCCCGTGCTCCATCGCCAGGCCCATCTCCTTCCAGCTTCTGCCCGGTGCACCGGCACTGCTCTGCTGGCTGGTCTGCTCTGGGTGGTGGCTTCTGCCCCTTCTAGACCTTGCCACGGCAGGGGGGAGGGGGGGAAGTGTTTATATTACTCCTCTTAATACTTCCTTTGCCTGGCTCCTTCCTGGCCAGGAGGAAACGGGGGCTGTGGGTTATCACAACACTCCCACCCAGGCTGTGAAGGGAAGGGGGGAGGGCAACAAGTCACGTCTGGGCCTCTCTGATTTACACTGGGTGGGGCACCGGCTAGGTGACCAGGCGTCCTTGGTCTTGCTGAGCCTGAGTTTCCCCACCTGCCCTTGCTTTGTGCCCAGAGCTGGTCTCACCTGCCTATGACCTCATGTCAACATCCCCATCGTGGGGAGGAGGATACCGAGACGAAGGGAGGACAAAGGACTGCCTGGGTGTCTCACTCTGGTCGTTCACAGAGCTGGACTCCCCTCCCCTCAAGGGAGGGCTGGCTACAGATGTGTGCCCATCTTACACGGCAGTGATGATTACAGGAGCTAAATTGTGCGGAGCGCTTAGCTGAGGGCCAGGCACACAGTAGGTGCTCAGTAATTAATTGGCACAGGAAGGCCTCACAGAGGGCTGATGGGTGGATGGTGGTGGTGCGGGTTCCCCTAGCTGTCATCCCACCCAATGCCCGGCTCATGTAGGTGCTTAGTAAGCACAGGCAGCAGTGAACCTGAGGCCAGGGTAAGCTTGAGTGAGGGGCTTCTCCTGTCTCAGTTTTCCCCTCTGTGAGATGAGGTGAGCACAGTACCAGGTCCCAGGACCGGGGAGGGGGCTGGGAGAAATGATTTGCCATTGTTATTATTACTACCATTTCCTGCTGGAAACCTCATCTTGGGGATCTGTGAGATGGTGAAGGGGAAGCCCCAGATAGAGGGGGTCAAGCTTCACTGTGGGTCACCCCCAGGTGGGCAAGGAAGGGGTTTTGGGACCAAGGAGCAAAGAAGGATTCTGGGTATGCCCTCCTACCCGTCACCCCAGATCCAGGAGCTCCAGGGAAAACCCCTATGCTGGGTGATGCCAGAGGCCCCATCAAGAGCCCCAGGCCTGGCGGTGGGGAGACAGAGTGGGACACAGCCCCTAGCCCCATGGGGTCAAGGCTGACAGGAGGAGGGAGAGGATCCGAGGGGAACAGGGCAAGGGGATGGAAAGGAGGCTGGACCACGGGTGGGTGACGATAACACAGTTGCTGTCCACTGCCTGTGGGGGGCACAGCGGGCTGAAGGTGGTGGCATGGGGACCCATCCCCCTATTAGCCAGGGTAGTGGAGTGGGGGGTAGTTGAGCGGGTAGGGGTCCTCCAGGGTGGTGTTCATCAAGGAGGTGGGAGTTGGGTCGGGAAGGAGGAAGTTCCCAGGGATGGGCAGGAAACCCCTGACTGACCTTTGGCCTTTGCAGCTACCCATTGATTCCTGATTCCGGACCCTTCCCAGCCACTACTGGGAGGGAGGAGGGTTGGGGGCTGCAAGTGGTGCCCAACCAGCTATTTCTCTGGGTTGGTCAGGCCCACCCAGAGTCCCCTGGAGCAGGGTGGGAGGAGGACATCTCCCATCTGCATTAATGGGGAGTCATGTAGGCAGAGTGAATACATGGTTTCAGTGCAGGCCTCTGGAGTTAAGTTCTGGCTGGGCCACCTACCGCTGTGGGAACTGGGACAAGTGACTTCTCCTCGAGCCTCAGTTTTCTCCTGTCTAAAGTGGAGGCAACAAAGCCAGTTGTGAAACACTTGTCACAGTGCCTGGCACACGGTCAACCTTAATAAATGGTGGTATTTTTTTAAGGTGGGGTTGGATCATGCACAGCCTCTGATGTGAGGCTGGGGAACTGAGACACAGAGGAGAGGGACACTGTTCCAGCTGCTGTTTTCCTGGGCCTGTGGGATCACCAGGGGAAAGGGGGCACGACAGGGGTAGAGCCTGGGTGACAAGGGTCCAGTTGAGAGCTCAGGCATGGGGGCAGTGCTTAGGCCAATGCCAGGAGGTGTGACAGTCTTGGTACGAACTTGAGATCTTGTCTCTCTTTCACTGTATATCGAAGATGTTGCATATATGTATGTATGAACATGATATCTGTTGTCAAGGGAAAAGAAAGGCAACTGTAAACTCCTGGAAAACCAAAAAGCCACTCTAGACCTGATGTGCTACAATTTTGAGCAACTGTCACAGTGTAAGAACAAGAGTTTTCAATATACACCCTAATGTCTTTTGTATCAAGCTCAAAAATAACATTCTTTTTGGCAGTTTGATCTCACAACTTTGATTTGTAATGTTTCTTTTTCCAATAATTTGTTTTAAAAGCTATGTATTTTTTTAAATGGAAAAGGTAATGATGAAACTTCCTCTTTTTGCTCAACATTATGACTCTGAGATTGTTGATTCCTTTTGACCGCTGTTTAGGTTTTCAGCACATACATTACCATAATAATTATCAATGGGCACTTAGACTGTTTTTAAATTTTTTGTTTCAATGAACAAAATAAGACTTGATATCAGATCTCCACAAGTGAAATTGCTGGGTCCTAAAGCAATAACATTTTACATTTTGACAGCTGTCATCAATTTGTCCTCCAAAGAGGTTGTTTCCATTGACACTCCTGCCAGCAGAGTCTAAAATTTCTAAAAACAGACTCTCTGAACACGTTCTGCCTGAATTCCTGGCCAGAAAATTCCAGAGGGAGGAGGTGAGCAACTGGTCTTCGAATTCACGTGAGGTCAAATGCATCGAATGATGTGAGCATTTGGTTTTTCCCTGAAAACCATTTGTCATAGTCACAGGAAATTTTGTGCATGAATCTCTCTGAATTCCTTTGGAGGGTCACCATAAAACCTGACTTCGATTTTAATTATTTTTTTCTAAATTAAAAACAATCCATTTGGTTTCATTTGATTGTTTGGGCAGAGACGGGAAGACTGTCCTGAGGAAGTCAGCTCTGTGTCACTCTGAAGACTGACACTGAAGTTCTCAAGGAGACACGAGGTTTTTAAAAACTCTCACAGAACTTCAGGAAGGTTCTGGAGGAAGCGATATTTCTGGCAAAGAAAAATTTCAGCAAAGTTCAGAAAACCCTCCACTTTTATGCCAACGTGTTTGGGTTTTGGTTAAACGCAAAGGAAATTAAGTTTTGGGGCTTTTGGAGTTGACAGAGGAGGCAAGGAGAGCCCTTTGTGGGGGTGGGGGGTGGGGAAGAGCCTGTCCTCTCTGGGCATCCGTGTTCCTTGTTGAAAAAAGGTGACCCACTTTCTTACCTGGGACTGGGCGCCAACAAGGTCAGGCTGCTGCTGTCCCCAGTGCCCTCGACCCAGCTTGTGCCAGGCTTCCCCTTTCCACCCCCCTCCCATACACTCCTGTTTCTGTAGCCACAGAGGGACCCCAGTGTGACCATGAATAGGGGAGGCCAGGGCAGGGACCTGGGAGAGTGTGCTGGGGACAAGGTGGAGACACAGAGGTAAAGACTCGGAGACAGAGGGACAGACAGAGACTTTGAGTGGTAACTGAACAGGTGGAGACAGGGAGGCACAACAGAGCAAGGGCAGGCTGGGGGCTGGCCCTGTGGGGAGGGAGGCAGGTGGGGTCTGGAAGGCAAGGCAGCTGGGGGATTCTCCATTCTGGCTGGGGAACCAGATCTGACAGTACCCTTCCCGCTCACACACCTCCCGTGGCTCCCCATTTCCCCGGAGCTGATTTTCAGGGATCTGGCAGGTATGGCCAAGGTGAAGCTAGCAGAATAAGTGAATAGTAATGATAATATTTTAGGTCCCATTTACAGCCCTGAGCCCAGCCCTTTGTGTGCATCAGCCCTGGACCCCACAGTGAGGGTCTGAAGCTCCTGGGGCCCCAGACAAGGCAAGGCCAGTCTCAAGCCCTAGCTGACTCCAGAAGGAGAAGCTGTTTCCTGCTCACTTCTGGATTTACGCCAGAGTTGCAGGGGGAGGTGGGTGTCTCAGACCCATCTTCCCTGCCTCTCAAGTTCTGGGCCCTCAGCCAGCAGCAACCAGGTCTGCAGACTGGGGTGACCCCTGGTGGCCAGCAACGGAACAAAGCGGTTAGACTCTCATCCCTCCCCTCAGCCTCACCTCCTCCTTTGGTGGGGGGGCCCTCCAATTCCTCCCCCCACCCCAAGTTGGTCCTCTCCCAGTAAAGGCCCTGATCAGGCACCACCAAGCCACCTCCAAGGTGGCTGGGGGGATAATAAGCAGGACTGGCTGAGGGGGGATCAGAGTTTCAAGTGCTGCTGTTCCCGTCCTTACAGCAGCCTCTTCAGAAATTTTTCAAAACAAATTTTAATTATTTTAAGGGTAATACACGCACACGATTTTTAAAATGCAAACTTTACAAAAAGGTTTACAGAGGAACATGAGACTGCTTCCCTCGCCGATCCCCAGATCCCTGATTCCTTTTCCAGAGGCCACAGCTGTGACCAGTGTTTCCTTCAGAGATATTTGGATAAAAGTTTCCCCCAGCCCCGAATTTTAAAAGACATACACAAATTATTGCTCTCCTGCTTTTTTTTTTTTTTTTTTTTTTTTGCGGCACGCGGGCCTCTCACTGTTCTCCGCGGCATGTGGGAATCTTCGCGGACCGGGGCACGAACACGCGTCCCCTGCATCGGCAGGCGGACCCCTAACCACTGCGCCACCAGGGAAGCCCTGCTCTCCTGCTTTTTACATTAATGCGTCTCAGGGAAGATCAGCTTTGGCCTTTTTAACAGTTTTATAGTGGGAATTCCCTGGTTGTCCAGTGGTTAGGACTCTGTACTTTCACTGCTGAGGGCGCAGGTTCAATCCCTGGTCAGGCAACTAAGATCTGCAAGCCGGGCAGCTTGGCCAAAAACAAAAAATAAAAAACCCCACACAAACCAGTTGTATAGCATTCCATGGTGTGGATGGATGGACACTCATTTAAACAGTCCCCAACTGATGGACACTGAGGTTGTTTCCAGTTTTTTTGCAATTACCAAGAATGTGGTAATAATGCCTTCATTTCTCCTCTCCCCCACCCTCATCTTTTTAAAAGTAAACTTTTAATTTTGGAATACGTTTAGATTTACAGAAACTTTGCAGAGATGATACAGTCTCTGAATAGCCCTCATGCAGCTTCTTCCAATTTCTTTGGCAAAACTAAGAAATTAATCTTCGTATATTACTATTAACTAAACTCTAGACTTTATTTGATTTCCTCACCAAGTGCTTTTCTGTTCCAGGATCCAACACAGGATTCTCCACTGCATTCTGTCCATCATTTTGTATCCATTTAAATATGGTTGTAGATTAAAATGTTTTTTCAATTAAAATAATATGGTTGCAGAAAAATTGCCTCAAGAGGAGTTGATGGGTCAAACAACATGTGCACTTTTAATCTTGAGAGATTCTGGAAAACTGCCCTCCCAAGTGGTTGTACCAATGAGCAGTCCCAACAGCAGTGCCAACACAACGTATTCACAAACTTTTGATTTGTTTTTATTTTTGTCTTTGACAAACCAAAGGGTAGAAAACGGTATCACAGTTTTTTCAGTTTGCATTTCTTCTCTAGCAGTGAGATTGGGCCCCTTTTTCGTATATTTCTATGACCAGGCTGCCCATGTGCTTTGCCCATTTTCTACTGAGTTATTTTTTGAAAAATTAATGTAGAATAGATCCTTACATAATAAGGAACGTAGTTTATTCCTGGATATAAAAAATTATCTGAAATGGATCTTTCTTTTCTTCGAAAGGATTTTTCTACCTAGTTGTTTAGATATAGGAAAGTTTCCATTAATTCTCTTAGGTTTTCTATATATAGTCATACCAACAGCAGATAATATTCTTAGGTTGACTGTTTCTGAGGCATTCCTGCCAAAAATGCCAATTAATCATGAGGAAACATCACAAAAACCCAAACTCAGACACCACAAAATGACTCGCTTGGGCTTTTTAAAGAATGCCAGTGTCATGAAAGGCAAAGACAGATTGAGGAATGTTCCAGATTAATTACAATGTGTAAGCCAGGATACTCTTTTGTTACAAAGGACATTATCAGAACAGTTGGCAAAATCTGATTATGGTCTGGAAATTAGAATCTAAGTGTCCATCGATAGATGAATGGATAAAGAAGATGTTTTATACACACACACACACACACACACACACACACAATGGAATATTACTCATAATATTCTATAAAAAAGAAATCTTGCCATTTCAACGACATGGATGGACCTAGAGGGTATTATGTTAACTGAAATAAGTCAGGCTGAGAAAGACAAATACTGTATAATCTCACTTACATGCAATTGTTGCTATTTTGATGACCTTTTCAGAATTTTTCTCATTTGATCCATTTAGTATGGCGAATTTTATTACCAGACTTCCAAATATTGAACCATCTCTGCACCTCAGGCATAAGTCAGTTTGTTATGCTGTATCTTAAAAATGTGTTACTTGGTTCTCTGCTAAAATTCCATTTGGGAGTTTTGTACCCTCTTCATAGGGAGAGGGGTCTGTAGTTTTCCTATTGTGCCATTTTTGTCAGCTTTTGGTGTCAAGGATATGCTGGCTCTCACCATTCCAATTACTCATTTTACAGGCAAGGTAAACTGAGGACCAGAGAGGAGAAGTAACCCCTTCGGGTCACTCCCAGGTCAAGGCTGGACCCTAAGTCCTCACGTCTGTGGGATGAGGGCAACACTGTCCTTGTCCTTAGAGGGGACTTAAGTCCCAGCTCTACACTATCTCACCTTGTGACCAAATGGACCTTAATTTCACCATCTGCAAAATAAGCACTAGATGGTCAAGGAGACAGGGTCGGGTCTTCTTTCTGCACAGTTTCCGTTCAGGACGGCTGTCGGTCGAAAGCTGAGTGTTGATGGGTGTCGACTGAGCATCTCATCTAGCGTGGGTACCTCTGTAAGTGTCCCAGCAGGGCCCCCAGTGTCTGTCCTCCTGGCCTCGATCCCTGATCCAGCTGGGGTCTGACTCACCCCCTTGCGCGCCGCGCTGGTCGCCTGCAACCCCCGGAGGTTCCCGGGCGAGAGCGCGAGCGGGGGTTGGGCCGAGGTCGGGACCCAGAGCGGGTCCGGGGGTGTGGCACTCTGCGCTGGGGGCCAGTCTGGGCTTCCAGGGCGTAACTGCCGGGAAGGAGGGAGGGTCCCGTCAGCACCTGGACCCCCCCTTCCCCAGAGACCCTCCTGCATTCTTCCGCCTTTCCTGGGAACGCCCCCTCCCCAGAGATCCCATGCTCCAGGATCCCTCATCCCTTCTCCACCCCTGTCCATTTCCAGGACCCCTCCCCATGGACTCCCAGCCTTTTCCCCAGAAGCTCCGCCTCCAGGTCCCCGACCCCTCACTCGATACTCGATTTTTCTTGCATCCTCCACTTGCACTCCCCGCCCTCCCCGGAGACCCCAGTATGCGCCCGACCCCAGGGACCCATGCCTCCAGAGTGCCAGCGCTAACGTGGGGGATTCCCGTCCCCAAAGGGCGCCTCCCCCGCCCCCCAGGTTCGCCCCCCAGGTTCTAACTCCTGACCTTCAGGAGGGCCGTGACTCTCCACAAGGCCCCGCCCACATGGGCAGGGGCAGGGGCATGGGTTCGCCCTCCCCCGGACCCTTCCCTCCCACCCCTTACTCACACGTGCTCGCGCAGCGCCGCCTCCCGGGCTGCGCAGGCTTCACCTTCGGCCTCCGCCGCGCTCGCGCGCCGCTGCATCGCGTCCAGCCGCTGCGCAGACTCCGTGGCCGCCGCCTCCCAGCGCGCCAGGGCTTCTGCGGGCGCAGGGGGCAGGATCAGGCTGGAGACCAGGCTCCTACCCCTCGCAAACCAGCTACGAATTCATAGTCTGCCTACTATTTGCGTGGTTTGTTTTATTTGAATTAAGTTCGTGTGCTGTTTGCTTGACCTTTACGTGTCATTTGCATAACTTTTCATAGGTTTACATTACTTTTGGGAGTCTCTACACGGCGTGTGCATATTTTGTTGTATTTGCATTGTTCTCTGACATTCGCATGACCTTTGCATACATTTCTTTCACAAGTTTTCGCGTTCGTCTGCCTTACGTTTGCATCTGTACGTGTCATTTGCGTAGCTGGGAACCTTCTAGGCTCTTCCCATCTCTAGCCCTGCCCACCACTTTGCACCCCAACACACCTGTCAGCGCCCCGTTCTCAGCCCCCATCTGGGTCCCCTGAGCCTTGGCCTCGTCCATCTCAGTCTTCAGTGTCATCAGTTGGGTCTGAAGCCGACTCTGCGGAGTGGAGGGGAAGTGAGGGGGGGGAGGGAGGAGGGGAGAAGGAATTGGCTCCGCCCTTTCTAGGGGAGACTGAGACTACACTGGTGTTCCTTGAACTTTATTTGGACCTTTGGGGTCCTGTAGTTTTAAAACACAGAAGTGGCCTCTGAAGTCTGGGGTACCGAGTGGTGACAGGTGCCTGCCTGGGAGAAGTTCTCTGTCCAGGTCATCCGGCCCCTACTCCAGGCCAACTAGATGTAGGAAAGGTTTAGCTCTGCCGACAGGATCTGGTTCCAATCCTAGCTATATCTAGACTCGCGGACTGGGGTTTCAGACCAGCACAAGCCAATTTGGTGGTTGACAATTGGGTTTCTAGGGTATTCTTAGTCACCTCTGTGAGACAGTTACACTAGAAGTGGAAAATGGGGTTTTTCTTTCCTACTAACAAGCCGGGAAAACAAAGGAATGAGTGAATGGCTATAGAAACAGCAAAAGCAGGTCTGTAAAAGTTAAGCAATCCTAGTTTCACTTTAACTGTTACGAATCTGTAGTGCATGCAACTAGAATTGTCCTACACAAAGCTAATTCCTTAATCACTCTCTGACTCTATGTGAATTATATCCTGCACCTGGCATTCTTTTCTCCCACACTCCCTTGTAACACTCCCTTGTAGCTTTCTTCATTTCAGAGAGGAGGTCACCAGCGATAATCTTGGAGATGACCAGACCCAGTTACCGAGCTGCCTGATGTCAGCTGTGGCCGTTTTGAAATTTCCCAGAAGAAAGAAGAATGCAAGTCCATCACTTCCTTGATCCTTATCACCTACCCCAGACTACAAGCCCTGACTATAAGACTTCTCCCTATTCCCCCAGAGAGGGGGACACAGTTTTTTTGAGGTGCTAGCCTGCTGTGTTCCCTCTTTGCCTGGCAAAGAAATAAAGCTACTCTCTATTTCCTCCAAAACTGTGTCTCCGTATTTCTATTTGGTACCAGGGTACAGAGGCCGAGATTTTGGCCTGGCTTCCTTGGAGAATCCTCCATCGAGAGGCAGAGACAGAATTTGAACCCAGTGCAGGCTGCTCTTAACCTCGGCTACCCCAGGCCTTTCCCTTAGGCAGTCAGGAAAGGTGTAGGGATGAACTTTCAAAAGGCATGAATTTTCAAAAATTCATACACTGCCCAACCTCTGCTGCACCTGGGACACAGGGGTACACAGTAGTTACTCAATAAACATGAATGGTTGGGACTCTGAGGATGATTCTTCTGCGAGGTCCAGGGCTGGGAAGGGTTAAGGAAGAGTTTGAAGGGGGTGGCAGGAGGAAAAGGGAGGACCTGGCTAGTACCTCCCCCAAGAGGCCAACTTTAGCCTCCTAATTACATGAATGTCCCTCTCTCTAAATAGGGCTGCTGTACACTGGCTGGGAGGTGGGATGTTGAGTGGGTACCTAGGGGGAGGGTTAGCACAGGGCCTCCCCAGGTGGGCTTAGGGGTCTGAGGCTTCCCTAGCCTCCACCAGTGATCTGGCAAATAGCAAAGGACAGCGACACCTTCTTGGTCAGAAGGTAGACTCAAGGCTGAAATGGCATTGTAGGAGTTGGAAGGAATTACGTGTGTATTCTTATTTTCCTCCCTCAATTGAAGAATGGTGGAAACCAAGGCACAGGGCAGCGGGGTCGGTGGGGGGAGCCCCAGGGATGTGTGTGCACCCTCTCCCCCCCATATTCTGGAATCCCCAGCCCCCCACCCTGCCCACCTACCTGGCGGCCCTCACAGGCCCTTAGGGCCTCCTCCAGCTCCTGTCGGACACCCTCGGCCTGGTTCAACTGCCTGGTCAGGGCCTCCTCGCGCTGGGCAGCCTCTGCCAGCCGGCGCCGAAGTTCCTTGACCTCAGGCTCCAGGTCTCCAGGCGGCGCCGTGGTGTTGGCCCCTGGCTCTGGGCAGCCAGGCCTCCGGGAGGTCGAGGCGGCCAGATTCCAGGCCAGCAGGGCTGCTCCAGCCGCCACCGCTGCCAGGAACACCGCGGCCCCGCACAGGGCGAACACTCGCCAGGCGCGCCCCGGCCCCGGCCCCGGCTCGGCCATGCCGCCGTCCACAGCTCTGGCCCCAGACGGCCACGAGCATTTAATTGGCACCTTGGGGCGCCAGGGACACCCACGGTTCCGCCCTGCCTGGCGGTGGCTTCGAGTTTGTTGGGAGGGGCTGGACCCACGCCAAGGGCCAGCCCAGGCTAGTGGAGCCCAGGACAGGACTGGGGGGTCTTGGATTCCAGTCTGGCATCTGCATCCCACGTGACCCTCTGAGCCTCAGTTTCCCCCTCTGTGAAGCGGAGATGACAGTAGCTCCTGCCCCGTAAGGCTTTGTGGGAATCACTTGAGCACATCTGCACAAAGCACCCATTTGCGCAGGGGGCGCTTGGCGAGGGTCTGGGGGTATATTGTCCCCATTCTGTTCATGGAATGACCAAGCCTAGAAGACGGGAGGCTACTCGAGCAATTGAGGTCGGCCTGGCTCAGGCTGCCACACTTTTTGTGACTGGCTGTGAGGACCAAAGGGTAGACGCAAGGGTGGATCCGTCCCATCTCCCTGCCCGTTCTCCACTAGGCCACCAGGGGGAGACCTTACAACGTGAATCAGATCCAGGCGCGTTCACACCGTTCCCCAGACTTCCCTCTGAGTCAAATCCTCCTCCTCCCCCTCCGCCCTCTTTCCCCTTATCTCCTCTTGGCCCGCCTCCATTTCCACGTCCCTTTCCTCCTCCTCTTCCTCCACCCTACTCCCCCCCTTTTTCTCTTCCCCCTCTATCTCCCCGTTTTACCCTTCCCCCCTTCCTAATCCTTCCGCCTCCTCGCAAGGCCCCTAGCAGGTCTTTGATGTCACTTCCTGCTCTTAGCTCCCTCTTCCCTCCTCTGCGCTCTGCCGGCCGGCGCATTCCTAACCCAGGGCTGCCTGAGAGCCCTCTACTCCCTCTATGCCCAGTTAACAGTTTCTACCAGCTCTTCCCTGTCCACCAGTGTGTCTCCTCCTCCAGAACCCTCCCCCTTCCCCACTAACTCAGGCCCCCCTTTTTTTTTTTTTTTTTTTTTCGGTACGCGGGCCTCTCACTGTTGTGGCCTCTCCCGTTGCGGAACACAGGCTCCGGACGCGCAGGCTCAGCGGCCATGGCTCACGGGCCCAGCCGCTCCGCGGTACGTAGGATCTTCCCGGACCGGGGCACGAACCTGTGTCCCCTGCATCGGCAGGCGGACTCTCAACCACTGCGCCACCAGGGAAGCCCTCAGGCCCCTTTTGATCAGCTCTCTCAGCTCTGCTGTCATTTTACCTGTGTTTGATTCCTGACTGCCTCCCCCATCAGACTGGGTGAGCCCCTAAAAAGCAAAGCCTGCACCTGCCCTGTTCACACTGCCACCGTGTGGGCCTGGCACACAGTAGTTGTGCAGAAATGTGAGCTGACTGAACACTATGAACTAGAATCTGTGTCCCTCCCTGACCTGCC
The DNA here is from genome assembly GCF_000442215.2 of Lipotes vexillifer. Lineage (NCBI taxonomy): Eukaryota > Metazoa > Chordata > Mammalia > Artiodactyla > Lipotidae > Lipotes > Lipotes vexillifer. The sequence continues at coordinate 2,371,554 of NW_006788006.1, forward strand.
CAGCGCCCCACCCCCCCAATTCCACATTAAGAAACCAGAGCCCAGAGAGGCTAAGTCTCAGGCCAGGGACACACAGCAGCCACAGGTCACTGCCAGATTCCTGC
>NW_006788006.1:2371667-2401156 GCF_000442215.2 Lipotes vexillifer
CTGGAATCCCACAGCCAGTCAGGGAAGGGGGGCACTTTTAGGAAAGAGAGACGTTTATACCCTGGCCATTGGGTGGGAATTTAGGGGAAGAAATTGAGCAGGTCAAACCCATAATATTGGGGCAAACCTGCCCCCTCCATCAGCGAAACACAGCCCAGGTATGGTGGGGGTGGGAGGCGGAGCTGTTTTGGGACTTTCCAGTAGCCCAAGCTGGGAGCTGGGGGAAAGGATGTTGAGTGGGGATGGGAAAGGACTGAGGTCATGTGAGAAAGGTTTGCTTCCCGGCAATCAAGAGAACCTGCTGGAAGCAGAGGGTTCCATTGCCTGAGCAGCTGAGAAACCCTGAGCGAGTCCAGTCACTCCTCTGGACCTCAGTTTCCTCATCTGTTAGATGGGGCTGCCGATGGGGGTGGTGGTGAAATGACTCAGTCATTGTAAAGGGACTCCATGGGAGCGCCTGCTGAGTCCCCCTGTGAGCTGGGGACTCTCACAGAACTGAAGGGGACCCAAGCCTCACCTTCTAGAGCCGAGGTTCTCACCGGAATTGATTCTGCCCCCCAGGGGAAACTTGGTAATATCTAGGGGCATTTTTTTTGTTGTCACAACCATGGGGTAAGGTGCTATGGGCCTCTAGTGGGTGGAAGCCAGGGATGCTGCTCAACATGCTACAGTGCACAGGGCAGGCCCCACAGCAGAGAATGGTCCAGTCCAAATGTCAAGAGTTTGGAGGCCGAGAAACCCTGTTCTAGAACTTCAGAGTGGGGAGCTGGTGCTCCAAGCAGGAGGTAGAGACTAGCTGAGGCCATGAGGCAGGAAGGAACTTGACAAATCAAAATGCAGAGAAATGGTCACAGGGGGTGGAGCAAGAAGAAGTTAGGGGCTGGGGGCGGGGGCCGGGGCGGGGGGGCCCTGGGAGGGCAGTGGGAGCCATGGAGGGGGGGCACGACCATCTGGGCTCGGGACCATGGTGAGGACAGTGCAGAATTCTGGGAATTCTGGGCAGATGCAAGGGACCTGCCCCCACCCCCAGCCACGCACAAGAAGTTGCCCGGACAATAGTCAGGATTCCAGGGGAACTTGGAGGAAGGAAGATAACAGAGGAGGAAGGAATTATGGTCCATGGGAGGATCCAAGAAAGTGGGTTGAAGGGTTTATCAGATGGTAGGCTTCAATCTTGAACACCTTCCAATTTTTTTTTTTTTTTTTTTTTTTTTTTTTTTTTTTTTTTTTTTTTTTTTTTTTTTTTTTTTTTTTTTTTTTTTTTTTTTTTTTTTTTTTGGCCGTGCCACGCATCTTGCGGGATCTCAGTTCCCCAACCAAGGATTGAACCTGGGCCACGGCAGTGAAAGCTCAAAATCCTAACCACTAGGCCACAAGGGGACTCCCAGTAGCCTTCGATTTTGAGAAGCAGAGAGGCTCTCTGGAGGAGGGGGCATTGTGACACAGGCCTGTGTGTGTCTGCAGATCCAGGTTTGATCCCAGCCCTGCACTTTCTGTGGGAAGGGATTGGGAACCAGGACAAAGTGTCCGTCACCACAGCCTCGGTTTCCTCTCGGGACCACTGCCATCAGAAGATCCCGGCGAGGAGATGAGAGCAGAACACTGCAGGCAAGCTGATGAGGGTGTAGAATTCTTTAAGACGATCCAAATGGACAAGAGGGCTGGGGAGGCAGTGGGGTGGTCACTGCCAGAACCGCAGGGATTCCTGAGAACATTCTAGAGCAGGGAAAGCTGGATGTGGATGTCAATGGGTGTCCACCCTGGTCCGCAGGGCAGCCCCCAGGTGCTTGGGGGTGACACAATAACACTCCAAAAACTTGAGAGTAAAGTTTTCCCCCACTAGAGGGGTGTTTACTTTTTTGGAACCCAAAGACCCCAGAAGAAAGTGACTTTCTAGAAACCGTGTCAGCAAGAAGCAGGTGCCCCACCTTCCACCCCATGCCCTCCTCAGCTCTAGGGCAGCCTTGGGCCAACTCCGCTACTTTTCCATGCCCAAGGTGTCCCTCCAGAGCTGCCCCATGGACCCCTTAGGCTACCCCATCCCCCCTCCCTCCCCACAACCGTGTTGCCATGTGGTCCCCTCAGAACGGGCCAGGTCAGGAAGCCTCAAAGGGGGTAGCAGAGAGGGAACCGGACCAGTCCAGGTTGTGGCCTAAAAGACATCAAAACAGGGACTCAGAGGCAGACACAACACGGGCTCCGCCCCCCCAAGCCCTGCCCCGCTCCGGGACAGCCCCCCCCATCCCCTCCCTGCTCACTGGGCTCTCCTTCCCTCTCCAAGATTCTTATCCTCGGTGCCCAGCCCTCTGCTCCGCAGGTAGGCCACCTCCCCAGACCGTGACCCATCCCCAACTCCTGTCCTTTCCCAGCTTTCTTTTCCCCGGAGCTGCCCCCTCCTTACCGGCCGGCTTTCTGGTACCTCAGATCAGCAGGGCCTCGAGGACCAAGACCACGACCACAGCGAACAGGACGCTCGAACAGCTAGAAGAGTTGTTCTCAGCTGAGGCCTCACTCCCTCTTCTGGAGTAGAGATGGGGACAACTCAGGCAGCTGCCAGGCCGGCTCCAGCAGCTGGAGGCTGCGCCCCTAAGAATCTCCACTCCTCCCCCACCAAGTCACTGGGGAGGATAGCTGGCAGCGGCCACCCCATGGCTGTGTGACACAAGGGACAAGGCTGGGACTTAAACTTTGCCCCCTGAGCAACGGGGTTTTTCGAAGCCAAGGGGGTCGCGAGTCTTCGGGGTGGAGTGAAAGGGGAGTGGCCGTGGGGGTGGGGTCGTCTCGGACCTTAGTCGCTGCACCTCCGCCAAAGTGTCCTCCAGCTTCTGCTTCAAAATCTTGACCTCTCCTGGTGGGGTCGGGTACAGAATCAAAGGGCGAGTCAACACACTGACCACGCCCACTCACCTGGCTCCAACCCGGGACAAGTCCCCGCCTCTAGCCCCGCCTTCATTCAACCCACGCTGGGAAACCTGGCGTGCTCCCCCTTCCCCTACTGCAAATGGAATCTGGCCCCATCCCTCCCTCCCGACCCCAACCCTGGGACCCTCCCTCCTTAGTCCTTTTCAATAACTGGCCCATCCCTCCGAGCCCCGTCCGTGGAACGCTGGCCTTGTGCTTTTCTCACCTTGAAGCTCCGCCACCTGTGCCTGCTCCACCTTCAGAGAATCCCTCAGGGTCACCTGCGACGCGGGGGTGGGGGTGGGGTGTGGGAAACTGGAGTTCTGTCCTTGGGCCCTGGACCCCCACTTAAGCCCTGGGATCAGAGGAGCTTGGGTCCAAACCCCCTTCAGTTTCCACTCCGACCGTCCCCTGCACCTCAGTCTCCCACCTTGAAGAGTGGCCACAACCTCCCACCCTCCCAGGGCCACCGAGAAGGGTGTGATCCTCGAAATGGGAGTTTTGAGGCCCTCCCCAAGAGAATTTGGAAGCTCCCCATGCCCAAACTCTAGAAGTTTCCACATCCCCCGGGGCTATTGCCCAAGAAGATTGCGAGGTCCTCCCAAAACCAGAACACGGGGCGGGGATTTCAGAGTCCAAGTGCAGGACCAGTGGGAGTTTCAAGGCCCCCCCACATCAGGACACAGATGAAAATTCCGAAGTCTCTCAGGATGCAGTGGAAGTTTCAAGAGCCTCTTCTTTCCTTGGGACCTGGTGAGGTCCTGATCCCAGCCCCTAGAGGGGACTTCTGATCCCCCAAGACTGGGGCCCGAGGAGAGTTTCTAGCTCCCACACACCAGTGCCCTGGAGTCTGGAGATTCCCCCATATCCTAGCAGGGATACCGAGGCCCCTGATTTGGGTGCTCTGGGGAGTTTTAAGGCCCCACCCCACACTAGCACCCTGGAGAGAGTTTAGAGGTCTCCAAAGCCTGGTGGGGACATCCAGGGGGGAGTTTTAAGGTCTACCTTGATCTCCACGTAGACCCTGTAAGAACCGCCCACAAGTACAGGGCCCTCTCTAGGGGGTGCAGTGGCTTACCACCGTCTGGTTGCAGGCGGCGGCCTGGACCTCCATCTTGTGTAAGACTTCCTGGGCCTGGGTTAGCTGGTGCTGCACGTACCGAGTGCGGTTCTGACACTCCCGCTCTGCTTGGAGGCCATCCATGCAGTGCTTGCTGTTGGCCCTGACATCAAAGATGAGCAGGGCTACAAGTAGAACCATCAGAATCACCAGTAGCAGCAGGAAGCACAGGCACCGTGGCAGCTTGCAGCAACACAGCCCCGACTCACTCAAGTGGTCAACCATGGGCACAGGGTTGTAGTGATAAAAAGTAGGTGCCCTCCAGATCTGCCCGTAGGGAGTCTGGACGGGAGTTAGGGGAGGGCGCCGGAACCTCCTCTGGGCTGGGGCTACCCCTTAATAACCGTAGGAGCTGTGCTGACCAATGACAAGTTCCAGGAGGATCCTCTGACTTGGAGATACTTGAATGGGGACATCTAAAGGCAGAGCAGAGCTCAGGCTTTCTGTTTCGGTTTCCTTTTTCCCTTTCCCAGAAAAAGAGGTGGGTTGTTTCTGCCTAATTATGACCTCGGGACTTTCTGGGTTGTTTGCTGGCCAGTGAGATCCTGTGGGAGGGGAGCTGGGGCTACCTGCGGACACCCCATCTCAAGTCCCCGCCGTTCTCCTGCAGTGACAACTGCAGTTCCTGAGTGCCTAGTGCATGCCAGCTTTGTGTTCATCTGTACCACGACCTGAAGAGGCTGAGGGCATTTTTGGTTCCCAAGTCCCCAGCTGGGGAAACTGAGGCTGAGAGGTGACTAGTGGACTGGGGACAGGGTCTGGGTCTGACAGAAGAGGCTGGGTTTTTTTGTTTTTTTTTTTGCTGTTTGCGGGCCTCTCACTGTTGTGGCCTCTCCCGTTGTGAAGCACAGGCTCCGGACGCACAGGCTCAGCGGCCATGGCTCACGGGCCCAGCTGCTCCGCGGCATGTGGGATCCTCCCAGGCCGGGGCACGAACCCGCGCCCCCTGCATCGGCAGGCGGACTCTCAACCACTGCGCCACCAGGGAAGCCCGAGGCTGGGTTTTGAATTCAGGGGTCTCCCTGGTGACCTAGCAGGGGTTCACTTAGCATCCCTGCCCCTCCCCCCCGCCAAGGGGACCATAGGGTGCCCCATGGAGGGTGTCAGAGGAGGGACCGTAGCCTGTGGGAGCGGGGAGACGATCTGGATGGACCCACGAGACTAAGGCTGCAGTCCCCCTATTTGGCCACCAGAGGCTGCCCCAGCCAACAAACCAGGTCCTTGTTCTAGCTCCACCCAGAAACCGGCTCCTACCTCCACAATCTGTCCCTACCACCCCAGGACTCCATGTAAACCCGCTGAACTGTAAGCGAGCAGGACCCTGTGGGGCCTTCATTCCTGAGTTGTTTTCACAGATGTGAAACGCCTCCCTCACCAAATGGAAGATGTTAACTACTTGATGACCATGAGCATGTAGCCCCCAGGCCTAGTGGTGCCTAAGGATTGATCATGTTAACCCCGGTGACACCACCCTGTTACCTCACCATCAGCCAATCAGAGAACTGTGCACGAGCTGATCACACACCCTGTGACCAACACCTCTCCCTCACCGCCGCCCACATACCCGGCCTTTAAAAATGTTTTGCTGAAACCCTTCGGGGAGTTCAGGGTTTTTCTGAACCCCGAGTTCACGAGCCTCCCGCCTCCTTGCATGGCCCTGCGATAAACCTTTCTCTGCTCCAAACTCTGACGTTTTGGTTTGTTTGGCCTCACTGTGCGTAGGGCACACGGACTTGTGCTAACAGAACCTCAGTTTCCTCATCTGTAAAGTGCGGCCATAACAGGAGCAGCCTCAGCAGGAGGGGCCAGTGAGGAGTTTTGAGTAAAATGCTTTGGCATCCAGTAGGCACTCAATGGATGTGTGGACAGCTGTGTGGCTCAGGGCAGAAGGAGAGGTGGGTAATGCAGAAACATGGCCGTGGAGTGAGGAGCACATTTTGAGGAAAGATGATCATGTCCATCTGGAACACGTTGAACCCAGAGGGCCCAGGGGTCGTCTGGGGAGAGGCCTCCAAAGGGGGTTGGACCCTGGATTGAGCTTCAAGGAAACTCAGGCCACACTGATCTCCCCTCCATGTGGCCTGGGGAGCCAGAGCTTCCTGCTGGAAATTGGCTTGATTACAGGCTTCCAGTTGCCGGCTGTGACCCCCGGAAGGCAGCTGCGTGCTTCTCCTGTGGCTTCTTTAGCCGCAGCCTGACCACAGCCCAGATTCTGTTGCGTCAGCCATTTGCCGTGTTTGCAGTCAGCTGGGTCATGATGGTGCATGGGGCCAAGGCCAGGGGCCCAGGTCCCCAGCTGGACATCCCTCTGCCTAGAAGACCCCCATTAAAACCACTCAGCAGCCAAATTGACAAGGGATCAGTGATGATCTTGCTGAGGAGGCCCAGGGGGAGCTTGTGTGTCCCACGAGTAGGGTCCTCCGTTCCAGGCCAGGACTCCAAGTGCAAAGACACGACCCTTGGCAAAGCTGATTTATTGGAGCCCCACTGTGCTGGCCTTAAGACTTTAGGGTCAGCTTGGGACCATGATTTCAGGTAGAGGCCAAGATAGTGTGTGAGCAGCCCTGCCTCCCTATGGGACCCTAGGCAAGAGATTTCCTCATAGCCTCAGTTTCCATAGCTGTAAAATGGGGGTGATCATAATAGAATTTTTGGGTGCCCCCCTTACATTCTGCAACCAAAGCGAGTGCCTTATTCACCTCACTCTAGTCCCAGTGCTGCAAACAGAAAGTCTGTGGGTATTCCCTCTAAAATTCCCAATGGAAATAGTTATGCCACCGTTCTGCTGATTCTAGCTTTGCTGTTTTTTAAAGAATCATTTTATTTTGGTTTGCAGAAATATAGCGAAGATAGTACAAAAACATTCCATAGACCCCACACCTCATTTTCCATACTTTGACCCTCTTACATCTGTATGGTACATTTGTTAAAATTAATGAACAAATTCTGATCGATAACATTATTATTAGCTGAAGTCCATGCATTATTCAGATCTCCTCAGTTTGTCGCTAATGTCCCTTTTCTGCCCCAGGATCCTCACGGGACATTTATGTCTCTGGGCTGAGACAGTTTCTCAGACTTTCTTGGTCTTGATGAACTTGACAGTTTGGAGTCAGGTGTTCTGTAGGAGGGCCCTCAGTTGGGATTTGTCTGGTGTTTTTCTCATGGTTGGACTGGGCTTTGGAGAGAGGAACCACAGAGGGGAAGTGCCTTTCTCATCACACACGAGTCCAGGGCATGCGCCGTCAGTGTGACTTATCACTGTGGTGTTGACCTTGATCACCTGGAGGAGGTGGTGTGCCCTTTGGCAGGGAGTCACTATTTACAGCCCACACCTAAGGGATGGGGAGTCGTGCTCTACCTCCTTGAGGGCAGAACATTTGTGTAAATTGTTTGGGATTCTTCTGCCTGGGAGATTTGTCTCTTCTCCCTCATTTATTTATTTATTCAATCATTTATTTATATCTGTGTGGACTCACGGATATTGATTTTACACTTGACATTATTTTGTCACTCAAATTATTCCAACTTTGGCTCTTTGTTACTTTTGACAAACTTAGTTCCACCAAAACATACTGGAACATTCCTTGTAGGCAAGTAGAAACCACATGCTCACAAGGGGTTCAGTTAAGAGAAGGCCACCATAATTCTCTGGGGCAGGCAGGGCAGAGACTATTTTAGGAGCAGGGAGCACACACAAGGGAGATTTTTCTTTCCTTTCCTTTTTCTTTTTTTGGCTGTGCCTCATGGCTTGTGGGATATTAGTTCCCAGACCAGGGATTGAACCCAGGCCCTCAGCAGTGAAAGTGCAGAGTCCTAACCACTGGACTGCCAGGGAATTCCCATAGGAGATTTTTCTTTTTGTGGTTAATTATAAGAGAATAATGTAAGACATTAAAGAAACACATTTCATAGACAAAAAGCTCATCCATAATCCTTCCTTCACTTAACTGCTTTATTTCTGTTCATGAAACTACACATGTATTTCATTGCATTGACAGAACACACCTTACTTTGGGACATTGAGGTGTTTTCAGTTATATATGGCCGTGTGTGGGCGACAGAGGACATCGCCACGCTTATAGGAAGGCGCTGGCCCAGGGACGATTCTGCCCCCAGGGGACATTTGGCAATGGCTGGAGACAGTTTCGGTTGTCACAACTGAGGGAGGAAATGCGCTGGCATCTAGTGAGTGGGAACCAGGGCTGATGCTCAACATCCTATATAATACATAGGACGGTGACCCCACCACTACAGAGGATGCTGGGTCTCAACAGTGCCGAGGGTGAGAAGCATTGCCCTGGAGGGTCTTAGGTGCAGCTTAGGAATCATACTCAACCTCAAATTCCATCTTGGCTCTGGACCAGCTCCTTCACCTTGCTGAGATTGTGCTTTCTTTTTTCTTTTCTTTTCTTTAAAAAAAAAAAAAATGTTTATATAGAATTAGCTCGTCTTTTTTAAAAAAAATTATTTATTTATTTGGATGCGTTGGGTCTTCATTGCTGCACACAGGCTTTCTCTAGTTGCGTCCAGTGGGGGCTACTCTTCCTTACTGGGGGAGGGCTTCACATTGCCGTGGCTTCTGTTGCCGAGCACGGGCTCTAGGTGCACAGGCTTCAGTAGTTGTGGCACACGGGCTTAGTTGCTCCATGGCATGTGGGATCTTCCGGGACCAGGGATCGAACCCGTGTCCCCTGCACTGGCAGGCAGATTCTTAACCACTGCACCACCAGAGAAGTCCCAGATTGTGCTTTCTTATCGAATGGGTGTGATATCAGCTCCTTCCCAAGTTGTTATGATGATGAAATAAATCAATATATCAGAAGCGTTTAGCTCAATACCTGGTGACTTCTCACACCCCTGTGAGAGTTCATCCCTGTCACCATTTGATAAGTTTTGGATTCAACTGAATTCTTTCCTTAGATTGAGTTCCCAGAAATGGGGTTACTGGGTCCCAGGGGAGGCGTGTCTCCCTGGCTCTTGCTTTCCCTAAAGAGGAATCCAGAATTTAATCTATTGCCTGCCCCTGAGTGGATTCTTGTCTCTCTGAGTATGTCACAGTTATTTTTGTTTTCCTTCCAGCTCCTTCCATGGTCCCTGTTCCAGCAGCTCCTCCCTCTCCTGTAAGACACACAAGCCCCAGAGTGTCCTCCACCCACATTGGACATTTCCCTGGGTCCATAGTTCAATCAGTGCCCCTTTCTCAGTCCCAAGGCTGAGTGTGGGCATTCAAACCATGTTCCTTGTTGCAAGAGGTCACCAAAAGGATGTGACCACCAGTTGAACTGGGAGCTGGACCGGGGCAATTGGAGGCTCCATAGCTCTTCCTTTATCCTTGGAACGTATATTCTGCCCACTTTTCTCATTTCAAGTCATTTCAAGACAAACCTTGAGAAAGTAATGCACTTTTGAGACCATCTAGATGATATATCTGACTGTACACCCATTAAGACCTCTGTATAAACTTGTAAGATTCTGGTGGGTGGGTGCAGATATCTACTCATGTTGCAGCCACACAAGACAAGCCTCATAAGTAAGTTCCCTTGCTTATTAAACCTGCCACCTACCCATCTGGAGTGGTCTGCCTCTTTCTTCCATCTCTCCTTACCCTCTGTCTATAGGGGCCAGTTTCAGATTTCACTCAAGGAATTCCAGAGGTTGGGAACCAACAATTGGTGAGCCAGCCGGGAGACTGAAAACATGGGCCTTGGGGAAAGAGGCATTGCACGGGAAATTACAGGTTGGTCATCAACCTCTTTGTGGGGAAGAGTGGCCTGTATGTAGATGCTCATGGACCTCTGCATAAGTTCAGGGATGTCCTGAAAACACCAACTGGTCTGATGTTCTGTTTGAGGAACTGTGCAGAGTGCACTTCAGGAAAGAAGGGAGATTAATGGCTTCCACAGGGGGCTGGCCACTGATGCCCAACTAGAGGCTGAAGTTTGAGTTAGAAGTTGAGGGAAGAGCTGAGGTTAGAGAAGGATGTGAGGTTGTTCACTACTCTCCTAACTTTGGGGCTGATGGACAACGTGAGAGAGCAGGATGTTAAGTTGGAGAACTGAGTGTGCTGTTTTGCAAAGCTAGGAGGGTGCAAGCTGTCTCAGATTAAGGTCGGGACACTTGTGACAAAGCCACTAAGAGGTAGGACCCCTGGGAAAGTGAGGAGAGTGAACGGGAAGATGTTGTGGTGATTGATGGTGAAACAGACAAAGCACTCTGTGCTGTTGGACCCCTAAGACCAAGGAAAGCAAAAGCACAGCACTGACAGACTCAGCCAGTGGGGCAGCCCCCAGTTCAGGAAACATTCATGATGAGAGAATATATGTCTGCTGAGCTTATTGATATAGCGTCTGGGAAAATTAATAAACATTTAATTTAAAATGGAGTGGGGAGGCCTGAAAGACGAGCTCTCATACCTTACCCCTCAGTGTCAATTCTGCAACAGAAAGAGATGGTACCTTTGCATCTCCAACAGGAAGAAGATTACTACTTTGCTACCCAACAGGAGGAAGGAAGGATTTCTCCTTGCCGGCAACGGCCCAGCCAATGAGAGACTGTCACAACTCAGCCGAAGAAAAGCCACTACACTTCAAACTCCCAGTTTCCTCCAATGGATTCTTTGTTTATAACAGCCCTTCCCAACTCCCACCCTTCTCTATAAAAGAACGTTTCTCTCCTATGTCTCCAGACTTGCCTGTGGTTCTCCATAGATTGCATGTCCCAAATTGCAATTCTTTGCTGTTCCCAAATAAACCCATTTTGTTGGTAAAATAACTGGCTGTTTTATTGTTTTAGGTCAATATTACTTGGTATCTGAGAAGTGGGGTTCTGAGAAGACCCCCAGTGACTCTGAGGCTGGTGAGCAAACAGGTGTTGGTACCCACAGAGCCCACTGAACTCCCTGCTTCCTTGCCAACCCTTGAGTTTCAGGGTAAATTTTCTCCTGGATTCAAGCTCTGCTCTTTTTGCATTTTGAACGTCTCCAGGCTTTATTTGGGAATCTGATTATTGTTTTTATTTATTTATTTATTTATTTATTTATTTATTTTTGAAGCCTTCATCCTTTCTGTTAAAGGCTTTGTCCTTTCTGTGAGTACTCATTTGGCACTTTGGCCTGACTTTTGAAATCAGGCTATTTCTCCTGGAACTGTGCTAGTCTTCAGTCTAATTCCTTTTGGAACCTGGCTGTTCCTATTGGAACTGTGCTATTTGCTCCCCAAGGGAGGGTCAAGCTGGTTCCTTTTATTTTTGTGGTACACGGGCCTCTCACTGCTGTGGCCTCTCCTGTTGCTGAGCACAGGCTCCGGACGCGCAGGCTCAGCGGCCATGGCTTACGGGCCCAGCCGCTCTGTGGCATGTGGGATCCTCCTGGACCAGGGCACGAACCTGTGTCCCCTGCATCGGCAGGCGGACTCAACCACTGCGCCACCAGGGAAGCCCCCAAGCTGGTTCTTTAAAGGGGGTGAAGGTGAGGGCGGATCGGTGGGTTGGGCAGAGGCATACTTAAGTGGTCTGCATACCACCTTGGCGGTGCTGTGTGCAGGAATCATGTACAGTTCCCTGCTTTCACTGGCACCACAGGAATGGCAGTTGGTTTGTGGTCTTTCTGTATCTTATTGTTCATAACTGCCCCTACTGAGCATGCGTGTAGTTATTTTCAGTCCCTTATATTATAGTTTCTTTGTATTCTGTTGCTAGAGGAGACATTTGTCCAGGTGCAAGCCTTCCAGTAAAGGGTCCCAGGTCCCAGCCTGTCTCAAAACTTACCAACCTGGCTTTCCAGATCTATATCAGTTAGTGCACATGCTTGTTGGTGAGGGTCAAGACAAATATCGAATGAAACTAGACAAGTGGGAACATCCTCTGAAAGAGATTTAGAAAAATAAACCCCTACCTTTTGGCAAGAAGCTGGAACATTTGCTGGAGACCTCCACTGATAAGTTACAGGAGCTTCTCCTATACCTGTTGACTGGAACAAAATTTAGGTTTGCACACAAAAATCTGATGAACCTGTTCATGACTATTATAATCAAATTCAGATTGTTTCAGAGAAAATTCTGGTCTTCCTTCAGATGCTGAATCCACTTGGGTAGCCTTCAACTCTGTGTTTATTAGTGTACTGAACTGGGATCTTTCTCTTTTAGTTAAAAGGACCAGGGTCGAGGGGGAAACCGTGTCCACTCCAGATTTAGTTAATTTGGCAAATCAGCTCGCTCACACCCTAGAAGAGTCACCTAAAAGAAAGACCTGCAAAATTCTTAATTTTCAACTCTGAAAAATGAAGTTCTCTAAATGAAACCAAAACTTTCTAGTTTCTTCTATTATTGCAAAAAGCCAGGACATTGGGAATGAGATTGTTACAAATTTAGGCTTTCAGACATCTTCAGTTTTCTAACCAGCCTTTCTAATTCCCAATGATGAGGCTCCAAGGAATTACATCGGCTCTTCCCAATACTCTGTCTTAATCTGCTCAGAGAAACAACTCCCCAGACTGGGAATGAACCTCTCTCTGTCCTTATTGACACTGGAGCCACACTCTGGGTGTCCAATCCCACTGCTTTAGAGCAGCCCCTGCCTTGGAGAACCGAAACAGTTCAAACATCGGGGATCTCTGATGAACCTCAAGAGGTTCCTGTCTCTGAGCCTATTCCCTTTTGTTTAGGTCCCTTGAGGGATAAACCACCCTTTTCTCCTTAGTTCCTCTGCCCGTATTTATTAGGCTGAAACTTCTTAGAAATGTATCATGCCAGAATTTCTTCCTCCCAAAATGGGGAAATAATACTTGAATTTGACAGTAGCAATCAAAATAACCAATCAGGTGAATTAAATAACCCTTCAACATCTTTTATTTGCCCCATCTCTGATGATACTGGAGCTGATTCTGGAAACCCTGATCATTTGTCCCTATTGATTCAGCTACCACCCCCCTTATGGGCAAAATCTCCACCTGGTGCTGGCAAAATCCACAGTGCATCTCCCATTGATATTCAAGTAGATCTCTCAAAACCTCTCCCCAGGGACTTCCCTGGTGGCACAGTGGTTAAGAATCCGCCTGCCAATGCAGCGGACACGGGTTTGATCCCTGGTCCGGGAAGATCCCACATGCCACGGAGCAACTAAGCCCATGCACCACAACTACTGAGCCTGCGCTCTAGAGCCCACAAGCTACAACTACTGAGCTCACATGCCACAACTACTGAAGCCCTTGCGCCTAGACCCCGTGCTCTGCCACAAGAGAAGCCACCGCAATGAGAAGCCTGCGCACCGGGACGAAGAGTAGCCCTTGCTCGCGGCAACTAGAGAAAGCCCGCGGGCAGCAACGAAGACACAGCGCAGCCGAAAATAATAAATAAATAAATTTATTAAAAAAAACCTCTCCCCAGAATTAATCAATACTCTATAAGTAAAGATGCACTTCAAGTTATAAAGCTCATAACAGAAGATTACAAGGGTCAGCACCTCATTATTCCTTACACTAGTCCTCGTAACACTCTTATTTTACCTGTGAGAAAACTCAAGGGCTGAGGATGGAGGTTTGTCAAGGACTTCCGAGCAATAGACAACATTGTTATCCCTTGTCACCCTGTTGTTTCTAACCTATCCACACTACTAACATTCGTTCCCACTGAAAGCAAAAGTTTCACCATACTTGATCTATGCAGTGCATTCTTCAATATTCCAGTTGATAAGGCTAGCCAGTATCTTTTTGCCTTCACCTGGGAAGGACAACAATACACCTCAACAGTAGTGCCCCAGGGTTTCACAGAGAGTCCCTCTTAACTTTTCACAAATATTCATTCATTCATTCATTCATTCATTCATTTATTTGCCACACTGCACGGCATGCGGGATCATAGTTCCCGGAACAGGGATCGAACCCTTGCCCCGTGCAGTGGAAGCATGGAGTCCTAACCACTGGACCACGAGGGAAGTCCCTTAACTTTTCACAAAATCTTGAAAGCTGATTTGGATAATGCAAAATTTTCTTCAGACTCTACTTTGTTGCAATATATAGATGATTTGCTCCTATGCTTCTTTTCTCAATCCTCTTCATGGGAAGATAGCATCCACCTGTTAAAACTTTTGGTCTTGGGAATTCCCTGGTGATCCAGTGTTTAGGACTCGGCAGTGGCCCAGGTTCAATCTCTGGCCAGGGAAATAAGATCTTGCGGCCAGAAAAAAAAAAAAAAAAAAAAAAAGAACAAGAAAGAAAGAGAAAAAACAAACAAAACAAAACAACTTTTGGTCTTATAAATTCTCCAAAGAAAAATTGCATTTTGCTCAAATTTAAGGTTTGATATTTAGGGCACCTGATGTTGGAACGAGGACTATATTTGGATCCAGGTAGGCTTCACAGCATCCTGAACTTCCCAAAACCTAAAACTAAGCAGCAATTATGAGGTTTTCTTGGGCTAGCTGGCTACTGTTGAAATTGGATTCCAAATTTCTTTCTTATGGTCCAGCCCTTATATGCTTTAAAAACATATAAACAGCAAACTTGAGACCGTTATTTGGGGAGGTCAGGATGACATAGCTTTTGGAGCCTTAAAGAAAAGCTTAATGAGACCACCTAATTGGACATCCTAATTATCAGCTTCCCTTTTTCCTTTTTGTATTGGAGAAGGAAGGGAATGCTCTTGGAGGACTCATCCAAAAACACGGGGACCGTCATTGACCCATAGGGTATTATAGCAAATATCTGGACCCTGTGTGCCACAGAATACCCACCACCTTTGCCTTAGAACCATTCCTCCTACTGGCCTTCTGGTTAAGGCCACCAAAGAAATAATTATGGAATCCCCCTTAACCATCTTTGCACCCCATGCAGTAGAACCCCTCCTGAATTCCCAGCACACTCGACACTTTTCAGTTGCTTACATCCTATGAAATCCTTTTGCTAACTGCTGTTCACGTAACTCACGTTGTTGTAACCTCAACCCTGCTATTTCTCTCCTCTCCTTCACTGACGCATCCCCTCACGACTATTTAACACTGACAGATCACCCTTTGACTGTCTGTAATAATTTACAGGAGACTCCTCTAACCAGCGTAGATAGTTCATGGTTTACTGATGGTTCCTAATTAAAGGATGACAATGGTAAACATCGTGCTGGGTATGTTATTACACCTCTTAAAATTGTTGAGGCAGCACCTTTATCTTTGGTTACTTCGACCTGACAAGCTGAATTATACACTCTCACTCAGACTTATACTTAGGCAAAAGCAAAACTGTAAACATTTACATCAATATCCAGTATGCCTTTGGGGTAGCCCATGACTTTGGGATATTATAGAAACAGCAAGGTTTCCTTACCGCTAATGGGGAAAATATTAAAAATGGCTCTTGGGCTTCCCTGGTGATGCAGAGGTTGAGAGTCCGCCTGCCGATGCAGGGGACATGGGTTCGTGCCCCGGTCCGGGAAGATCCCACATGCCACCGAGCGGCTGGGCCCGTGAGCCATCGCCACTGAGCCTGCGCGTCTGGAGCCTGTGCTCCGCAACGGGAGAGGCCTCAACAGTGAGAGGCCCGCGTACCCCAAAAAGAAACAAAAAAAAAAAAAAAAAAAAAAAGGAACCAATGGCCAAACTTCTGTCATGGTCCAAAGGGATGCTCCCTAAGATGATGATCTAGAAAAATTGACAAGAAATGCCCAACCATTGGCCCCAGAAAAGGAAAAGCAGTAACTGTTCATTTGATAAAAATAGAGAACTCTCGTTTGGGTTAAATAACAAATCCTGACTGGACTTGTACATCGTCTGGTGACCTGAAGGAAAAGATATCCAAGGATTGAGGCAGACGACATCTGGTGAGAAAGCTTTCCCAAGATATTCAGGCTCAAAGGTTTAGAATTCACAGAAGCCTCTCTCTCTCTCTCTTTTTTTTTACATCTTTATTGGGGTATAATTGCTTTACAATGGTGTGTTAGTTTCTGCTTTATAACAAAGTGAATCAGTTATACATATACATATGTTCCCATATCTCTTTCCCCTTGTGTCTCCCTCCCTCCCACCCTCCCTATCCCACCGCTCTAGGTGGTCACAAAGCACCGAGCTGATCTTCCTGTGCTAAGCGGCTGCTTCCCACTAGCTGTCTATTTTACGTTTGGTAGCGTATATATGTCCGTGTCACTCTCTCGCTTAGAAGCCTCTCTCTTTCATCTGGACTATTAACTGACTCTGGATTCTTATCCAAATCCTTGGTCTCTGAATTTGCAAACTACAGGCTGTATTACTGATAAAATATTTAGTTCCAAAATAGTTCTTTTGAGATAACAATATTGTTTTTTAAAAACAAGTCTTTGAAGTTTTGCTTTTTTTGTGAAAAGTCCATCAATTATTGCCTCTTGTTTAATCCTGCACTGTCTTCCCAAACCACGTGTTTAATTTTCAGTTTTGAGTGTCCTCTTGCTGTTCTCACTACTCTAAGATACAGACTTTAGATGGGAAATGCCTGAGAGGTCTCCCTCCTACTACCACTTGTTACTCGAATGTGACCTCAATAGGTTTCCAATCTGTGCACTTCTCCCTCCAGCTTGGGCCATGACACCCAGGAAAGTTTTCCTGGCATCAAGGGACAAAAGGTCACTGAATCTGGAAAAAAAAAAAAAAAAAAAAAAAAGAAGCCTGACTCTTGATCAACAATGTTTTCAGAGAAAGATTTTGATCAAGAGGGGAACATGTGAAAATTAACAAACAAAAACCTCACTTAAAATGGAGTCAAGAGGCCAGAATGCGGAGCTCTCACCCGCTACCACTCCTTGCCAATTGCAGATTCAACAGGAAGGGATGGTATCTTTGCATTTCCGACAGGAGGAAGGTTACCTCTTTGCTACCCAGCAGGAGAAAGAAAGAATTTCTCCTCGCCCAGCAATTGTCCAGCCAACGAGACTGTCAAAACTCAGCCAATGAAAAGCCACTGCACTTCAAACTCCCAGTTTCCTCTGACGGACTCTTTGTTTATAGCAGCCCTTCCCAACTCCCTCTTCTATAAAAGAATATTCTTCTCCTTTGTTTTCCAGACTTACCCGTGGTTCACCATAGATCACATGTCTCAAACTGCAATTCTTTGCTGTTGCCAAATAAACACATTTTGTTGGTAAAATAACTGGCTGTTTTATTGTGTTAGGTCAACACAGCCAAGTTCCAGCAAAAGGCCAAGGAAAGTATCCAGACGTGGTTAGTCCAGCTTTGGGATACCTGGGGTCGTGGCATTTTTCTGACTGGCCAGGAGGCAGAGAAAATGAGCAGTATTACCACACACCCTGCCCTCTAGCAGCACCTGCATGTACTTGGGGGTTCAAATGACTCACTCCCTTATAGATTATTCCAGCCTGCAGGGCCCAGTGAGGGAGACGTCCCTGGGCATGTGGAACCCTGAAAATCTATAGAGGAGGTAGGACAAGTTCTTAGGGAGCTGGGAATAAGGGAGGCCATCTATGCTCTTGTCTTTGAGGGTCCTAATTGGGCCACATTCACTGCAGAAGTGAAAGCCAAGATACTCCAGTCTGCCCCCAGCACCTGGTAGGGACTGGTATGGGATGTTGATATCCACGCTGAGCTAAGTCATGGGAATGGGTATGGGTCCCCGAGACAGAGGGGGAACTAGAGAAGACAAAAAGCTATCCCAGTCTGCTGTAAAGGGTTCAGTAAAAATAACCCAGGAGCAAATGTGATTTAACCTCATTGCTGCCAGGACCTCACCTGGAAAGGAAGACCAGAAACCCAATGCTGTGTTAGTCAACCTGTGGAAAGCCTTAAGACTGGAATAGTTCAGACCTGGCTGACTATGCCTAGTGCCCTGCTAGCTCTCACAGAAGCCTCAGGGATACAGTCCTATTCCGGATGGGTGCCTCCCATGCCTTAGGTTTAGGATGCAGGGCAAAATCACCTCCAGGTGAAGCCTATTGAGAGCAATTGAGGCTCCAAGTTGAACTGACTATTCACTAGTCCCCTTGAAATAAATAAAAGGTGATGGCTCTGGTTGACACTGGAGCCAAATGTACTCCACTACATAGCCACACTCAGAAGTTTTCAGGCCCCCTTGGTGCCACTGATGATTATGGAGGGCAATGCCTTTGGTTAGGAAGGTCCCTTTGACATTGTAAATTGGGTGTTCTCCCCACCGAGAATATGAGGTTTTTCTCTCTCCAATGCCAGAGAACATATTGGGTACTGACATCCCACAAGTTCAGTCTAAAGACCTCTACCTGTGAATTCCACATTGAGGTTAGAGTAATCAAGTCAATGCTGAGGGGAAATGCCAGCTGGGAACCAGTAAGTCTACCGGCCCCCCCGAATAGTGGCTACTGTCAAATGATGTAAATTGCCTGGGAGGCATAATCAAATAGGAGAAACTATCCCCAAACTGCGCCAAGTGGGTATCGTACACCCTGCCCCAGGTATGGCTTGTAAAAAAGCCAGATGGCTCGTGGTGGGTGACCGTGGGCTATCGAGAATTGAACACAGGGGTGTCCCCCATCCATGCGGTTGTGCCCCAAATTGCCACCGTCTTAGATACCTTGGCCGTAGTCCTAGGAGTGTACCATGCTGTGCTGGACTTAGCAAATGCTTCTTTTCAATCTACCCCTGGCCACTGAGTCACAAGATCAATTTGCCTCCAAGTGGGAGGGGCAACAACGGACTTTTCAAGCACTTCCCCAAGGCTACCCGCACAGCCCCACCATATGTCATGGGATGGGAGCCCCAGACCTGTCCCTGTTCTCCTTCAAAATGAACCCATTATATTGATAATACAATGTTGACAGGTAAAGACTTGCGTCTGCTGCAGGACACTCTGCAGATTTTGCTGGAACATCTGTGAGGGAGACGATGATGTGGATGAACCCACAGGAAATTCAAGTCCCAGGCACCACCGTAAAGCTTCTGGGAGTCATTTGGTTGGGTGAGAGGTACATTGTCCCAGAAGCCGTGATTGATAAGGGGCAACCCCTAAGAATCTGAAAGAGGTGCAAGCTTTCATAGGGGTTTGGGGGTTTTGGAGGACTTTTATTCCCCACCTGATGCAACGCCTCCATCCTTTTTAGAAAAATTTTATTGACATATAGTTGATTTACAATGTTGTGTTACTTTCTGCTGTACAGCAAAGTGACTCAGTTATACATATATCTATATATTATTTTTCATATACTTTTCCATTATGGTTTATCACTGGATATTGAATATAGTTCCCTGCGCTAGACAGTAGGACCTTGTTGTTATCCTTCCTATATATAATGGTGTCTCCATCCTTTATACCAGCTTTAGAGTAAAGAAAGGGCATGTGGGGATTAGAGCAACAAGCTGCCGTTGAGAAGGCAAAAAATACTAGTGAACCAGATGAAAGCTCTGGGCATCTCCCAAGCAGGGCTACCATTTGAGTTTGAGTTAGATAGGACCTCTCGCGAAAACCAGCATATCATGGTAATAACATCCCTTCTTATCAAGGGGTGTATTGACAATATGCTCCATTGACCCACCTCTGCCATGGCTCAGACTCCCACGTTGACTGAGTGACAGCGTTTTGTGCAGCAGAAGAGCACCCGGTCGGCCAGCCCACTCTCTCTAGAAATGCGAGCGCTCCCAGGCTTTGTAGAGTATGTAGATCCGCCAGACACCCACTGCTCCCACCGCCTCTATTCCTGTGTAGCCCCTGCAACCTGTAGAGAGGAAGTCGGGGAAATTCTTGCTGATGCCTGCTTCACCTACGGGTCTAGTCGGGCAACCGGTGACAGGGATTGTAGCGGCTATTCAGCCCAACACTGACACCATCTGGATGTCAAACGAACTGCAGCAGCCAGTGGGCTGAATTCAGAGCGATTTGGCTGGGGATCACTCAGGAGTCCAGGCTGTTTGCTAACCTTTGCACTGATAGTTGGACTGTTCTGAAGAGATTAACCCTATGGCTTGGACAATGGGAAGCCAAAGGGTAGATGCTTGTGAATAAGCCCTTCTGGGGTGAGGATATGTGGAGAGACATTTGGGTTCGCTTCCAACAGCCTGAGGCAGCCTTCACTGTATTCCACGTCCCTGGTTCTTAAGGTGCTGATGCCCCCTGGCAAATGGGGAGCTGATGCTCTAGCCCAGTATGAGGCCTAGTGGACCCCTCAATAGATACAGCAGATTGGGCACATAGGAACTGCAGCCACTGCAGTTCCTGACTGGGATGGCATATTGCCAAGGATGCTGGATTGCCCTTGAAATAAAGTGACTTGGTTAATGCCATAACAGCATGTGTGTTCTAAACAACACCCCAGGCAACTGCCAAAGGACTCTGGCGCCATCCACTGGAGTTCCCAACCAGTGAGGGATTGGCAAATTGATTATATTGGCCCCCTCCCTCCAAGTGAGGGTTCTAAATGTCTTGGTTTACGTGGACACAACATCTAGCCTAACCCAAGCTTTCTCCTGTGGCTGCCCAAGCCAGGTTGCCACCATTAGGGGATTAGAGAAACGGAGTACAGATACCCTCTTCAAATAGACAGTGACCGGGGGTTACATTTTAAGGGTCATGTGGTGCAAGATTTGGCAAAAGCACATGACGTGGAACGGAAGTTCCATTTCCCCTAAAAGCCACAGGCAGCAGGGTTGGTAGGAAAGAAGGATGGGATTTTAAAGCAGCAGATTAAATGACTAACAGGTAAAACCACCTTGGCTGATTCGACTAAAGTACTATCCCAGGCTTTAAGACATTTAAATGATTGACCAATAGGGCCTGTTGCCTCATATGCCAGACTGGGGAGCCCTGCCAAGACACCCAACACTGTAAAGTTACGGAAGTGACGGGAGACAGCCACTGGCCCGACTCTCATCATGGTGGATCACCACGCTGTGCGGCTGAGAACACCAAGCCCCATCACACCTGAGACAGGCGTTATCTACTGGACTTTGCAGTGGGGCGGCCCATAGGGATGGGTGAGTTAGTTCACATCCCCAGGTGAGGAGGAATCCCATTGTCCTGCTACAAGCTGCGCCCATGGAAATGCACTGTCCCTGGAATGGAACACGTACCACTGAGAGGGACGACAAGGTGGTGGTCCTGGTCTGACATATCCCACCCCCAGTCTATCTCACGCCTGACAGCGCTGCCTCTGCTGGCCAACATATATGCTATGTACAACCTAAAGCTGCAGCCACGTTAACAGCTAAGGATCAGGCCACAGGTGTAATTCTTCTAGAAGGGAAGACCTCCCAGTACCAGTTCCTACGAAATAATCTGTTTTTTGTTTGTTTGTTTGTTTGTTGCGGTACACGGGCCTCTCACTGCTGTGGCCTCTCCCGTTGCGGAGCACAGGCTCCGGACGTGCAGGCCCAGCGGCCGTGGCTCACGGGCCCAGCCACTCCGCGGCATGTGGGATCTTCCCGAACCGGGGCACGAACCCGTGTCCCCTGCATCGGCAGGTGGACTCTCAACCACTGTGCCACCAGGGAAGCCCCTAATCTGTCTTTTTGACCTTAGACTTTTGCTGTTCCTGTGGTGTTCGGTCACAGGATGGGGACATGATGGAAATACCTTCCTACAGTGGGCCCACAAATATGCCCAGCAATCAATCCAGCTGTTGGGTATGTGGGCAGCTGCTCCTCTCTAGTTCATTGGGATCGTCATGGTGGGTACCAACACTCCAGTAACGAAATAAGAAGGCACTAAAGCAGTATGTGACATTACAGAAAGAAACAAATTAGGATGAATGCTCTTAATTCATCTGATATTACCAATATTACCTGGGGCACAAACCGTCAGTAACACTGGACATGGGTATTATTTTTCTGTCAATCAATCAACACAGGCAGCCCAGCCAACTGCTGACCAGAAAGGTCCTAAAAGCACCACCATCAGAAGCATGGATGGCAACGCTCAGATTTTGGAACGGATTCATGTGGCTTACCCCGGGTTAGGGATATTTGAGCACCTAGGTACCCCTATGTTGGGAACAGAAAAAACACTTTCAACAGAACCAACCCAGTTGTACCAGGAATATGGGGAGGATACCATTGGAACTGTGCAGGTATTCTGTCATATTAAGGAACAGCAACTGGTCTGGCACTGACTGGTCATGTCACCCACATATGTATTGGGTAACCCTAAATAGGACCCAACGATGTGTGGGAAAACTCTTTGGCTGTGGCTTCCACCTGGATGGTTGGGCTGCTACACCCTGGGTATGGGGAGAATCCACCCTACAGTAACAAAAGTTGCCAACTTCCCTCCCCTCATCTGCTATCTCCCAGGTGGGCAAGTTCTGTTTTCCACTGGTACGATCATTTGGCCACTGTCTTTATTCCCTCTATTGGCCTGGAGGACGTTATAGCACACATAGAAGCCCTTAGTCAATACACCCAGCAAGCCTTAAATGAGAAGAGCTGTCCTCCAAAATAAGATGGCCTTGGACATCACTACTGCCTTGCAAGGAGGCACCTGGGCCATGATCCAAGCAGAATGTTGTGTGTTCATACCCGATGAGTCTGCTAATGTAGCATCTTTATTAAAGCACATGAGGACACAGTGAATGCCCTGAGTGACCCCCAGCCTCAGACACTCAATAAATCGGTGGTTCAGATCATGGTGATTTCGAACACACACAGCAGTGAGCGGTAGCTGGCGGTGAGCAAGAGCTTGAAGTGAGATCTTAGTTCCCTGACCAAGGATTGACCCCTGGTCATGGTGGTGAGAGTGCCAAGTCCTAACCACTAGACCACGAGGGACTGTGGCTAGAGTCTGGGCCCCAGTCTTTGTCTGCCTTTAAAAGAGAACTTTCTGACAAGGAGACGGAAGGTAGAAAGGAAAGTAAAGCATCTATTAGAAAAGCAGAGTACAGACGGACGGGTGAACTCAGCAAGAGAGTCGTGCCTTTGGGAAGTTTCAATCCTTTACAAGGGGGCAGTCTCCTGGGTCTTTGTTTCCCCTCTGGCCAATCATCTTGCTTTGGGCCCATGGCTGATTTGCCTCAGGACCCTCTGTAGGTGCGCACATACCTCAGAGAAGATGGATTCTAACACAAGGGCCTCTGGGGGGGTGGGGGCGGGGAATTGACATGACTTATTATGGTCTGGTGTCCCCTGGCCGCCCCTCTTTTAAAAAATTTATTTATTTATTATTTATTTATTTTGGCCACACTGGGTCTTAGATGCGGCAGGGGGGATATTTGTTGAGGCACACGGGATCTTTAGTTGCGGCATGCGGACTTCTTCGTTGCGGCATGCAAACTCTTAGCTGTGGCATGCATGCGGGATCTAGTTCCCTGACCAGGGATTGAACCCCGGGCCCCCTGCATTGGGAGTGTGGAGTTTAAGCCCCTTGACCACCAGGGAGGTCCCTGTCCCCTGCCTTTTGACGCCCCGAGGAGCCTTTTAACGCATGTGTGGTGTCTTTCTTGCCCTAAGGATGGGAAATATGTGACCTCTTGATCTACTTTTTTTAAAGATTTATTATTTTTTAATTTATTTCTGGCTGTGTTGGGTCTTAATTGCGGCATGCAGGATCTTCGTTGAGGCATGTGGGATCTTTTGTTGCCGTGTGCGGGCTTATTTCTCGTGCACGTGGGCTCTGTAGTTTGTGGCACGTGGTATCTCCAGTTGAGGTGCGCGAGCGCGGTAGTTGTGTTGTGTGGGTTTCATTGCCCTGCGACATGTGGGATCTTAGTTCCCTGACAAGGGATTGAACCCGCGTCCCCTGCATTGGAAGACAGATTCTTTACCACTGGATCACCAGGGAAGTGGTCAAGCTCTTTTTCTTTTTTTTCTGTTTGGTGTTTTATTTATTTATTTATTTATTTATTTATATTTTTGGGGGGTTGCATTGGGTCTTTGTTGCCACGCACAGGCTTTTGTCTAGTTGCAGTGAGCAGGGGCTACTCTCTGTTGCGGTGCACAGGCTTCTCACTGTGGTGGCTTGTTGCAGAGCACAGGCTCTAGGCACGTGGGCTTCAGTAGTTGCGGCATGTGGGCTCAGTACTTGTGGCTCACGAGCTCTAGCACGCAGGCTCAGTAGCTGTGGCACACGGGCTTAGTTGCTCCACAGGATGTGGGATCTTCCCAGACCAGCACTCGAACACGCGTCCCCTGCATTGGTAGGCAGATTCTTAACCACTGTGCCACCAGGGAAGCCCCTTAGCCAAGAAAATCCAGGCTGCACACTGCCCTGGGGTCATAAGGCTTTTTAGCTTCACTGTGCTGAGCATGAGAAAGAATCCTAAAAATCCACTGGCACAGCAGCTGCCATGGAATCTATAGAAATACAGGAACAGAAAGTCCAGGACGCTGAGGAGATCACCTGTGGGGTGAGGTACATATGCCAGGAGCACCACACTGAATAGATAGTTTAAGTACTGCTGGTCAATGTCACTTAACGTGTTGGGTTTCTGGGATTTCTGTAGTATCTTATAAGCCCCTATGCAGCATAAGTGAATTACAGCCCAGAAATAAGCATCTGGATCAAACTGGGAGTCACTGAAGAGCAGGCACCCTGCAGCAGCCAGGAGGAAGGGGGCACTACAGATCTTTGCAGGAGATGTTTTCTCTTTCTGAAAACACTTCTGGTGCCCACAGATGATAACTTCGGCTACATTATGCAAAATGAGAAACATAGGAATAGCTAGTCTGGACAGTGCTCTGGAACCAGCATAGGTGATACCCACAAACAGCACTGAAGCAGGAAGCCATGTCAAAACATCAGATCTTGAACAGTTGTTGATCTCTGCCCAGCCCAGTTTCCATGACACATGAAGCAAAAGTCCACCAATTAATGCCTGCCACCCTTGGAATAACGTAGGGTAGGTAAATTTCAAGACAGACAGGACATACTTGTTTGTGAGGTAAGAAGCCAGGTAGCAGGTACAAAACGTGAGGCCGACCAGGCACCTCCTCACATACATCTGTCAATTTGCACAGCTTCCCGGGGAACCCGCGGGAGTCCCAGGGCTTCCGCGCAAGCCGGGCCACCCAGTGGCCAACCTCTTGATCTTTTACTTAAACAGGGTATAGCCTCTCTCTGTCCCTGCCATAACTGTTATCTTAAAGTACCCACAGGAGACAAAATCCAACTATTTACCCTGTTTCTGTTGTTATTCCCATCTCAAAGTGCAAACAGGAGGCCAGTTGAAAATATCTAGCCTGGAGTCCACCTGCCTCTTGCCTCAGGAAATGTAAACAGAAGGCTAGTTGTAAATGTCCAGCCTGGAGCCCATCTATCTCCTGCCTCAATGGGGCTCTTGGTGGGAAAAATTGTTACTTGTTTTGGGCATCCTTATCTTAATCTGTGTTTCCTCTCCCACATACCTATGTTGTCTCTGTGCTATCTGCCTCCAGAGCAGCCACATAGCCGCCTAACGAGCCACCTCCAACGCTAATGAAATCCCTGGCTGACTACTCAGTGCGTATTGTGGAAGAGGGGGCCATGTGAAATTGTAAGAGCTGGTCATGAGGGGTGGAGTGTTGGAGTGTAACCAAGAGTGGGGTCTGGCTGCTCACTGCTCAAAAGCCAATAAAGAGACAAGGTTGGTGGAAAGGAAAGTTTGCTTTATTTTGGATGCCGGCAACCGGGGGGTGGGGAGGATGGACTTCTGTCCAAAGGCCAACTCCCTTTGAGGTCCCTGCATGTAGGGGCTACATGCAGAAACTGCACAGTCATCTTGAAATTGGTCGTGCGGTGGTCTGACCAGCAACATCTTGATTGTTTTAAGTACAGTTAATCTTCAGCTCCAGGGTTTGTTCCCATTTCTTTGAGGCCAGTTCTTGGAATTGTATAAATTGGAGCAGCTTAGGTCCTGGCTGCAGTCTGGTCATCATGTAGCTAACTTCTTCCAGCTGGTGGGGGGTTTCGGTATCTATAAGACAGCTCACAGGATACGGCTCAGAATATTATCTACAGCCCTTGAGAAGGAACTAAAAGTCCTTGACTATGCTTAGTGACTAAACTATTATTATTTAGTCTTGCTAGACTGTTTTCCTTTGTTTCTACATTTTCTCATTTTTCTGATTAAATTTATTCTTCGACTAAAGTTTTTCCACACACAAAAGGCAGGCTGAGGACATGGGGAAGCACTGACTACAGGGTCCTGCTCCGTTTCAGGAGGAGGTCATTGAGAGGACATGGCTACCAGTTGACCCTCGAGGTGGATCCAGGGAACCAGAGGCCCCTCACCCCCTCTCCATCCTTGGAATGTATGTTCCACCCACTGTTCTCACAAAGGGAACCATTTTCAAGGATGCAGCCTTGAGAGAGTAAAGTGTTGTTGAGATAATCTGAACGGTATATGCGACTGAATCCTGTTAAGACCTTTGCATAAACTTTTAAGATTCTGGTAAGCAGTGTCGCTGCAGGAGAGAAAGTGGGGTGTAAGAGGATGGTCACATCCCAGGTCTTAGGTGAGTCCCTGGGACGGCCACCAAGTGTGGGTTCTTGGCTTTGCACAGGACAGAATTCAAGAGCGAGCCATAGTAAAGTGAAAGAAGGTTTATTCAGGGAGATACACATACCATAGACAGAGTGTGGGCCATCTCAGAAGGCAAGAGGCCCCAGGATATGAGGTTGTCAGTTTTTATAGGGGTGGGTAATTTCATAGGCTAATGAGTGCGAAGATTATTCCAACTATTTTGGGGAAGGGGAGGGGATTTCCAGGAATTGGCCCACCGCCAACTTTTTGGCCTTTTACGGTAGGCCTCAGAACTGTCAGGGTGCCTGTGGGTGTGACATTTAGCTTACTGATGTATTACAATTAGTGTATACTGAGGCTCAAGGCCTAGTGGAAGTCGACTCCTCTGCCATCTTGGACCTAGTTGGTTCTAACTGAGGTAGGAGATAGATGGGCCCCTGGGTTGGACAGCTGGTGTTTGTCAAGTGGAGTAAAATTGAAGCTTTGTTCTCACCCAGACGCTCCAAGGACAAAGCTGGTGGCAGAAGCTGAGCTCTGCTGAAGTAAAGAGATAAGGTGACAGCTCCTGAGGTTAAGGAAAACTTCCCTGTCTGCACATGTGCAGGAAGGCTCCTTGGGGCTCAAAAAGGGAGGAGGCACCACCCCATAAGTGTGGACATGCACCCACAGGCCTTTGCGGTGGGATCCATCTTAGCAAAAAATTGTGCACGCATGTTGGGGAGTGACCTAGAACAAGTCAGATGAGGGAAAAGAAATGAGATAATTGGCCAAAGATAAACAAAGACCCGGAAGGACTGTCCTATATAAGGGATTTGTATCAGCTCTTTACTGCACTCTTCCTCATCAGAGAGGTGGCCCATACCCTCTCTCTCTAGGTGTGTATTTCTGCCTAGCTTTCTGTGTATTCTGTATTTCTGCCTGATTTAAATAAATAAACTTCTCTGTGTGCTCTCCCATACACCACAGTGCTGTGTCTCTAATAATAAACTTTGTGCCTGTTTTTACAATTTTTGCCTCCTTGAAACATTCCTGCTTTCAAACAGGGGAAAGAGACGGGGGAAACAGCCAGGACCCCTTTGCTTCTAGCCTCTAGCCCCTGGTGGTATAGTGGCTAGGATTCCTGGTTTTCATCCAGGCTACCCAGGTTCAATTCCTGGGCAGGGAACTGAGATCTCTCTTCAGGACCACTCACTGCTGTCTCTCCGAGATCATAACCAGTTTATGTCGTGTCCTCAACGGCTATGTCATTCTTTTAAAGGTTGTGCCCTACCCCTTTCCTATCTCAGTGTAGAGATCTATTCATCTTGTGGCTGCCTGAGACAAGCCTCGTATATAAGTTCCCTCGTTTGTTAAACCTGCCACCTACAAATCCGGAGTGGTCTGCCTCTTTCTTTGGTTTCTCCTTGCCTTCTGTGTATGGGGGTCAGTTTCAAATTTCACCTGGGGAACTCCTGGGGTTGGGAACCAACATTCCTCCTAAGCAGTGGGAATAATGGGGTACTTCAAGAGGACCCCATAGTCTTGAGATTGTAACTTGAAAGAAAGTCTTTCAGAAAGTTCTGAGGACTGTTCCACCGGTTAGAGGTCAAAGCACAGTTGTATAGTTTTTGAGTCAAGGTTTTGACAGTTTACGTAGTCCAGATCCACATACAAGGTGAGTAGTGGGTTATCATGACCCTTTACAGAATTGAGAAAGAAATGTTATTTCCTAAGGAGCTACCTTCCTGGCGCCAGAAGCTCTTTTCTTTCAAGCAGGCATTCCTGTGTTAAGGATATCTAGTTAACTTATAATGCAGATGCGCAATGCACGCTAAAGGGGAGCAGGTAGTGGCCCAAACGGCAGAGAGAATTTTATGTTAAAAGTTTTTTTGTCCTGCCTTAAAAACAATTTTATTTCATCACAAATATAAAAACCATTTTTTTTTCTCACAGGTGGTACAAAAAACAGGCAGTGGGCTAACCCAGGATATTGTAAAAAATTGTAAAATATACAGGAGTAGATAATATTCTGTTCCCTAGTTTTCCATATTTCCCCCTGAGGCCTGTAAAAGCATGTAGCCATGCTAAATACTTTTAAAACATTAAAAAAAAACTAATTGTATCTGTGAATAATTCCTCAAGTTACACCAAGATTTCATGGCTCAAGTTGGTCCGTATTTTTCGTTAAACTAATCGCAGCATAACACATGAAAGTGTCCTTTCGGATGACCTCCTGGAGCTAGAATTGCGAGTTTTTCATATTTCTCCCCCAAATTTCCGTGAAACACCGACCGCATCTCTGGAGTAGAGGCTGATGCCGCAAGGAATTCTGGGGAATGTAGTTTTGGTTTGCAGCTAGCGAGACATTTCCGGCAGAAGTTGCTGGGCGTGAGAAGAAAGCGAGACAGTTTTCCGCAAACGTCGCTCAAAGGCCCGCCGTGGGGTTGGGGGGTTGGGGGGGCGGGGGAGGGTGGGCATGAAGGGTGTGGCTGCTTGTCCCTACGCGATTGGCCGGCGGCTTCCCCGGCACGCTCATACGGCGCTTCCGGGCCCCCTGTCTTGCAAGGCCGTCTGGGAGTTGTAGTTCAGACTCTTGCCCGAACTCCGTAGTCCAGCTGCGGCTAGGAGGTCAGAGGCCGTCCCCCGCCTTCGGTGCTTGGCTTGGAGGATGGATCCGGGGTCCGGGGCCGACGCGGCCCCGTTGGCTGGTTTGGCCTGGTCGTCGGCCTCGGGGCCCCCGCCGCGGGGGTTCAGTGCGGTGAGCAATGTCAGGGGACCAGGGACGAATAGGGAGAGAGGCGGCGACACCAGGGGTCGGGGGTTGAATGGGGGCAGAGTCGGCTGCAGCCGGTAAGAGCCTGGCGCTGACCCGCATCCGCGCTGTAGATCTCCTGCACTGTGGACGGGGCGCCCGCCAGCTTCGGCAAGACTTTCGGGCAGAAATCCGGCTACTTCCTGTGTCTCAATCCTTTGGGCAGCCTAGAGGTAAGGGGCCCTCACCTTCGGAGTCCCCGGGGTCCTCCCACTCCCCTTTGTCCATTCGCTGGGCTCTATGCTAGGCACACGGTCCCTGCTGCTGAGTGATTCTCGATGTATCCCCTCCCCGCCCCCCCCCCCCCCCA
>NW_006788006.1:2401235-2422499 GCF_000442215.2 Lipotes vexillifer
CCAGAATCCACAGGAGAACGTGGTGGTCGATATCCAGGTCCTGGTGGACAAGAGCCCCCTCCCGCCGGGATTCTTCCCGGTCTGCGACCCCCTGGACTCCAGTGAGTCCCCTGTCGAAGGCGGGAGTGGGGTGGGGGGTCCGGGGCACGTTCGCGTCTCTGCGGGGAGGGTCCAGGAAGGGAATGGAGGGACCATAGGCATGCGATTTTTGAATTTTGGCCGCCCCCTTGATGCACTGGGTAATGACAGTGTTGGCTGAGGACTCAGGGCCCCGATCTAGGGCGGAACGATGTACCCCGCCCTGCGTAAAAATGTGCCATTGGTACAGTCTGTTCTAGAGTAAGTGTTCAGTCAATGCGACCTGTTTTATTACTGTTACTACTACGCCTTCTTCTTACACTGTAGCTAAGCTGATCCACACGCAGTTCTATTTTCCACTTCCACGCTTTTGCACACGGGCTCCAGTTACCCTGGAGCTGCCCTCCCAGCCCCGACTGCTCTGCTTTCTAACCATCAGGCTCTCCCTGCCTCTCATGCCCTCTCCATGTCTTGTCATTTATATTTGGCTCTCAGCATATATCTATTGGTACTGGACTTGGCAAACTTTTCCTGTAAAGGGCCAGGTAGTAAATATATTAGGCTTTCCAGGCCAGATGGTTTCTGTTGCATATATATAATATATACCCCTTTAAAAATGTAAAAGCCATGCTTTGCTCATGAGCCAGACAAAAACAGATCTTGGGCCGGATTTGGCTTATAGGTTGTAGTTTGCTGACCTCTGGATTAGAGGGCTGAGGGAAAGTGTGTTTGGAGGGCCAGGATGGGTACCCAGTTCTGTCGGATCCCACAGCTACCCACCCTCACTGTGGTGCCCATGGCCACCCCATGAATGCTCCTCCATGTCACCAAAGATGAGCCTGCCCCAATGGCTCCTAAAAGCTTCATGGATTCCCCTCCTATGGCTTTACCATTCATGATGTAACCACTGACCCAGCACCATCCAGATGGCTGCCTTAAACAGCACCTTGGCGAGCATTCTCCTGGAGCCATCTTTGGACCCCTTTCCTGCTTCTCCCCTTTTCTCATTCCCCTGTCCCTCACTCCCAGAGGCCTCCGTGTCCAAGAAGAAACGCATGTGTGTGAAGCTGGTGCCCTTGGGGGTCGCAGACACAGCTGTCTTTGACGTCCGGCTGAGTGGGAAAACCAAGACGGTGCCTGGATACCTGCGAGTAGGGTAGGGCCACCCCCCAGCCCTCCTTCCTTGGCCTCCCAACCCCCATACCTACCCCTCTGACCCTCAGGGACTCCCATGAGTCCTTCCATCCCTTCTGCCACCTCTCTGTGCCTCAGTTTCCACATGTTAAGGTGGGGACAGTTGTACCAATCTCATAGGGTGATGGTGAGAACCAAATGAGTTGGTGTGTCTGAAGCACCCGGTATGGTGACTGCACCCATCATACTAGTTAGTATGTTGCCGAGCGTGTGGGCTGAGATGTGAGGTCACCGGAGGCCTGCCTTCCCCTGGCAGCTATTCTCAGCCCTGGCTGCACACTGGGCCAGAGCCCCTTCTCTCTTTTCCTCCTCCTCTAGGGACATGGGGGGCTTCGCCATCTGGTGCAAGAAGGCCAAGGCCCCGCGGCCAGTGCCCAAGCCCCGAGCTCTCAGCCGAGACATGAGAGACCTCTCCCTGGACCCACCTGGCCAGCCCAGGTGAGTCCTCGGGCTCAGGGATGGGAGCGGCCATGGGGTGGGGGGCGGTGGATATCAGGCCTCTGACTTGGGTCATCCTGCCTCCACCAGCAAGGGTGGCTTCCCGGAGCGGATGCTCTCAAGGCTGGGCTCTCGGGCATCTACACTTCGGAGGAGCGACTCCATCTACGAGGCCTCCAACCTCTATGGCATCTCAGGTGAGCACAAAGCAGGGAAATTGAGGCACTGGGGTGGGGGAGGGGCGAGACTGGCCCGAGACTGTACAGCCAGGAAGGTGCAAGGGCAGGGTTGGACCAGGCCTGGGCTTCCCCCATTCTGTCAAGACTGGGAAAGGCCAAGACCTCCAGGATGGGCTTCTCAGGGTGGGGAGCGGGCAGGCCTCAAGTCTCCTGGGCCTCAGCTCCTTCCCCCCACCTGCTTTCCTCAGCCATGGATGGGGTTCCCTTCACGCTGCACCCCCGATTCGAGGGCAAGAGCTGTGGTCCCCTGGTGAGTCCGGGTCCGCCCCTCCCCATTGCGTTTCTAGGCAACAGGAATCAGGGAGCATCATCTGTGTAACCAGCACCTCAGCACACAGGGGAGTTCCTGGGTGAGAGGAGGCTGGAGGCCAAGGCAAGGGTGTGGGAGGGTCTCCTGGAATGGGGGAGTCAGGAGGGGAAGCTGGATGCTGGGGGCGAGAGATGGTGGCAGGAAAGGGGAGAGGACATTCAGGCACATATTGAGGGGGCCCTCCTTTCAGACGAGGGAACGGGGGTTCCACGTTGGGGTCCCTGCCCGAGATTGACATGCCCCTTGCCTGCCAGGCCTTCTCTGCCCTTGCTGATCTGACCATCAAGTCACTGGCGGACATTGAGGAGGAGGTGGGTGCAGGCTAGGGAGGGGGTGGGGTTGGGGGGTGCAGCCCCCCCAGTCTCCCCTGGGTCCCTCTTCTCTCCCAGCTATAACCCACCTCGAGGGCTCCAGATCCCCATGCCCCACATTTCTCTGGCACCCCAGTGGCTCCTCCTTCGCTCTGTGCTCTCCGCTCACCCCACTCCCCACCCCCCAGTACAACTACGGCTTCGTGGTGGAGAAGACGGCAGCTGCCCGCCTGCCCCCTAGCGTCTCTTAGCCCCTCACCGGCCCCAGGGAAGAGTCCCCTACCTGAAAGCCCCGGACTGGCAGCTGCCCACCGCATTGAATCTTGGGAGCCTTGGCGGCGCAAGGCATTCTGGACCCTCGGCCACCCAGCGGAGCAGCAGCCCTGGAGGAGGGGCCGGGAGCGGTCTGCTTGGTGATGGGTCTCCTGCCCCCCGGGCCCTGATGCGCAAGGCAGGGGTAGGGGCTGGACGGAAACCAGTGCCTTCAAGTCATTTGTGTCAAAACTCGCTGGTGCCTGGAGGCCACGCGGGCGTCCTCCCTCCAGGAAATAAACACCACGCTGTCCGGGCCGTCTGTAGTCTCCATTCTGACTGTGGGTCTCTGTGGCTCGCAGGAGCCAGGGACAGACGCACACCCAGCAAGCGGGTGAAATCCTGGAGGGGAGGGGGCGCTGCCGCCACTCCCATTCTACAGAGGGAGAAACTGAGGCTCAGCGAGTGCCTGAGCCGGGATTCCGAATCACAGAGGAGACCGGGTCCCGCCCCTCCATCATTGCGCGTAACAGTAATAATAGTAACAGCTACCGTTTATACTTCGAGGACCTTCTCACCAACACCTGATGTACAGTATCTCATTTAGTCCTCCCCCAGCTCAGTGGGAAGCCCTGGTTGCGTGGCCGTTTCACAGATAGGAAAACCGAAGCAGGAGGCGGCTAAATTCACAGCTGGGTTTCCAACCCAGAGCCTGCTCTCTTAACCACCGAGCTGTTCTGTTCTGTGCGTCCCTTTTCCTCCGCTGTGTGGTAGACACAAACGGTGGATACTCATGAATTGCGGTAGTTACCTCCTGTAAAGTAGCGTGAAAACTGAATTGGGAAATACTGTATTCCTCGGGGAGATACAGGTAGGTTCTTGTAAGCCTCTAGTCACATTTTGGTCAAGTAATCAATACATAACCTTGTTTTCTGTGCATTTCAAGACACCTTGTTTAATATACATGCTGCCGATTTGTTAACGGTGAACTCACGGCCACCAGCCCTAGAACTCACGTCTGAACAAAGCTCATCGGAGAGTATTTGCTCCCGGAGGCACATCCCAGCCTTCTTGCACCTGGGGACACTAGATAGCTCTTCAGTACTACACTTGGGGGCCTTTGCAAACAGCAAAAATCACCAATGAAAAAGCACAAAAATGCAAAATGGGCCACTGGCTAGACCTCAAGAAGGATGCCGGTTTACAGTCAGAGCTGGAACAGGAAGGCAGACCATTGCCTTGTCCCACCACAGCTGGGAACATGCACCTCTGAGGACTCAAATTTTTTCCGGCACTGTGCGTGTCCACCAATAGCCACAAAAGCACTGTGAGTATCGATTTGGGGGTCACAGATTTGAGCCAGTAGGAGAATTGGCGAATACGGACTCCACAAACTGTATTTGTGAAATGAACCCCCCCAGGCTCACACTGTCTCTTCCACGGATGTGCTTCCTTTTCTGCTCTCTCTTCCCCAGGTATGCATAGCATCAGGGTGGCCCAGGTCAGGAACATTCCCCAGATCTCTGCAGCGTAGGAAGGCTAAGGCTTATTTCTCGTCCACATCACGTGCCCATGGCAGGGCGGCAACAGGCTGCTGGTCGTAGTTGCAAGGAAACGCACCCAAAGGGTGCGTCAGTAGGGTCTCACGCTGTCACTTAAGTGCTCTGGCCTGGAAGTGCCTTGTCAAAGTTCTGCTCACAGCTCATTGGCCAGAAGGGGTCACACGGGGTCCCAAGGGGATGTGCCACCCACCCAGGCACTTGTGTCTAACAACACTGGCCTGGGGACCTGAAGGGGGAGATACTGCCCTGCACAGGGATCTGAGGGAAAAGAGTCCTCTGCCCTGGGAGTCTGAGGGTGGAGACAGTGAACTATCCTGGAGGGGAGGGCGGGGGGAGACGGTACCCCCTCCCCCGCCCCCACTTCAGCTGCCTTGGAAAAACTAGGCCTCTGATGCTAAGATATCTCCCCGGATCTCTCCACTCTGGGCGTAGCCAGCACCTGCCAGGTCCCACCCAGGTTGCTCTGGCGCCGGCCATGGAATCCGATCCAGCTGGGAAGCAAAGCCTGTTTGTTCTCTCTGGTTGTGATCTTGGCCACCCCGAAACCAGCCCCAGATCACTTTCCAGGGCATCTGTGTGTGACCAGGGGGCCCCGGACGACCCATACTGGCCTTGGGTCCGACTGGATCAACCATCATTGCCAGGTCACTGACTCTGAAAACTCCCAATCCTCTTGAGTGCAACAGGGCCTGGGAACAGCCTCACAAAGGGGCCGGAAAGTCCCGATGGAGCCCCCAACTCCTGACTTGGGCCACATCAATCCTCACAGCTCCAACTAAGCTTACAACTTCTTGGGCTACAGGGAAGGGAGAAGAAGAGAACACCTCACTACAAATAACTCAGTTTCGTTCCTTTTTATGGCGGAGTAATATTGCATCGTATACATGTGCCACATCTTCTGTATCCATTCGTCTGTCGATGGACACTTAGGTTGCTTCCATGTCCTGGCTGTTGTAAACAGAGCTGCAATGAACATTGTGGTACATGACTCTTTTTGAATTATGGTTTTCTCAAGGTGTGTGCCCAGTGGTGGGATTGCTGGGTCGTATGGTGGCTCTATTTGGAGTTTTTTAAGGAGCCTCCATACTGTTCTCTTTATTCATCTCCCTTTAGCCGGCTCTGAGGTGCTGAGACCCGGGCATCACAGGGGCCTGGGGACTGAGAGGGACATTTCTGGGGAGATGTGGTCCCAGCTCCAATGCTCACTAGCTGGTGACCCTGAGCAGTGGCTTAACCTCTCTATACCTCAGTTTGTCCATCTTTACAATGGGAATCTCCATGGTCCTCACCTCATTTGGTAGTTCTGAGGGAGAACTCTTGTGGGGCTGTTTCTCTCCGCTGCCTCTGCTGACTGTTGCAAAAACTCTTCCTGGCTCTCAAAGCTCTTCTCAGCTGGAAGGCTTCTGCAGCCCAAAGTCCATGCAGAGTGAATGGAAGATGCAAGTCCTAGTGGCTTCTACTAGTGGCATACCCCACACTTCTTGTATTCAAGTGTTCCAGAGCTCAGCTGTGGCCCCTACTGCTCTCTCCACCCCCAGATCAGAGCAATGATCTGTGCCAGCCTTGAGCATCCCCTTGGGCACCCTCCCACCCAAACCCCCAAAGCTGCTGGCTTCTACCCCATCATTCATTCTGCCTATTTTTTTGTTTGTTTGTTTGGTTTGGTTTGGTTTTTTTGCCATGCTGCTTGACTTGCGGGATCTTAGTTCCCCGACCAGAGATTGAACTTGGGCCACTGGCAGTGAAAGTGCTGAGTCCCAACCACTGAACCACCAGGGAATTCCATTCTGCCTGTTTTTGAACTTGATCTAAGTGCAATGCCCAAACGAGTCCTCTTCTCTTCTGAGCCTGGCTAATTATATTCACTATTAGGTCTGAGACACTCATCTGTGTTGCCTGAATCAGTAATTCCCTCTTGTTAATTGCTGAGTAGTATTCCACTGTATGGATGTACCACGGTCTGTTCATCTGTTGATGGACATTTGGATTGTCTCTAGTTCTTGGCCACTGAAAGAAATTGCTCTGAGTACTCGTGTACATGTCTTTTAAAGAATACACACTCATTTTTTTTTTGATTCTTACTAGTCATATATATTCTTTTTTTAAACATCTTTATTGGAGTATAATTGCTTTACAATGGTGTGTTAGTTTCTGCTTTATAACAAAGTGAATCAGCTATACATATACATATGTCCCCAAATCTCTTCCCTCTTGTGTCTCCCTCCCTCCCACCCTCCCTATCCCACCCCTCTAGGTGGTCACAAAGCACCAAGCTGATCTCCTTGTGCTATGCGGCTGCTTCCCACTAGCTATCTATTTTACGTTTGGTAGTGTATATAAGTCCATGCCACTCTCTCACTTTGCCCCAGCTTACCCTTCCCTTTCCCCGTATCCTCAAGTCCATTCTCTAGTAGGTCTGCATATTTATTCCCATCTTGCCCCTAGGTTCTTCACGATCATTTCTTTTTTTAGATTCCATATATATGTGTTAGCGTATGGTACTTGTCTTTCTCTTTCTGACTTAACTTCACTCTGTATGACAGACTCTAGGTCCATCCACCTCACTACAAATAACTCAATTTCGTTTCTTTTTATGGCTGAGTAATATTGCATTGTATATATGTGCCACATCTTCTTTATCCATTCATCTGTTGATGGACACTTAGGTTGCTTCCATGTCCTGGCTATTGTAAATAGAGCTGCAATGAACATTGTGGTACATGACTCTTTTTGAATTATGGTTTTCTCAAGGTGTATGCCCAGTAGTGGGATCGCTGGGTCGTATGGTAGTTCTATTTTTAGTTTTTTAAGGAACCTCCATACTGTTCTCCATAATGGCTGTACCAATGTACATTCCCACCAACAGTGCAAGAGGGTTCCCTTTTCTCCACACCGTCTCCAGCATTTATTGTTTGTAGATTTTTTGATGATGGCCATTCTGACTGGTGTGAGATGATATCTCATTGTAGTTTTGATTTGCATTTCTCTAATGATTAATGATGTTGAGCATTCTTTCATGTGTTTGTTGGCAGTCTGTATATCTTCTTTGGAGAAATGTCTATTTAGGTCTTCTGCCCATTTTTGGATTGGGTTGTTTGTTTTTTTGATATTGAGCTGCATGAGCTGCTTGTAAATTTTGGAGATGAATCCTTTGTCAGTTGCTTCATTTGCAAATATTTTCTCCCATTCTGAGGGTTGTCTTTTGATCTTGTTTATGGTTTCCTTTGCTGTGCAAAAGCTTTTAAGTTTCATTAGGTCCCATTTGTTTATTTTTGTTTTTATTTCCATTTCTCTAGGAGGCGGGTCAAAAAGGATCTTGCTGTGATTTATGTCATAGAGTGTTCTGCCTATGTTTTCCTCTAAGAGTTTGATAGTGTCTGGCCTTACATTTAGGTCTTTAATCCATTTTGAGTTTATTTTTGTGTATGGTGTTAGGGAGTGTTCGAATTTCAGTCTTTTACATGGAGCTGCCCAGTTTTCCCAGCACCACTTATTGAAGAGCCTGTCTTTTCTCCACTGTATATTCTTGCCTCCTTTATCAAAGATAAGGTGACCATATGTGCATGGGTTTATCTCTGGGCTTTCTATCCTGTTCCATTGATCTATATTTCTGCTTTTGTGCCAGTACCATACTGTCTTGATTACTGTGGCTTTGTAGTATAGTCTGAAGTCAGTGAGCCTGATTGATGAATACACACTCATTCTTGTTGGGTAAATACCCTGAGTGGAGGGCTTCCCTGGTGGTGCAGTGGTTGAGAGCCCGCCTGCCGATGCAGGGGACACGGGTGCCAGTGGTAGTTTGATAGGGATTGCATTGAATCTATAGATTGCTTTGGGTAGTAGAGTCATTTTCACAATGTTGATTCTTCCAATCCAAGAAGGAGAGGCCCACGTACCGCAAAAAAAAAAAAAAAATACCCTGAGTGGAAATTCTAAGTGATTAGGGAGGCCTATCTTCAGCTTAAGCAGATACGGCCAAGCAGACTTCTAAGACTGTTGCACCAATTTACCCTCCCACCCACAGCAAATAAGAGTTCCAGTGGCTCCATGTCTTCACCAACACTTGGCATTGTCAGTTTTGTTAATTTTGGCCATTTGTCTCACCAGTTTGAATTTCTTAGCTATCATGTACACTCTTGCCAGCTTAGAAATCTGAACTGTAAAAGCTGACCCATGCTGTATAGAAAACACCCCTTTCTCATCTTCCTTATCCACCTGCCCTTTTTATTTGTCATTGAGAAGAGCCCACAGAGAATTTACAAGACATTAAGTAGTTTGTGAGATGGTTCCCTTTGGAACCTTTTGTCTTGGTATCCTGGTGTTCAGGCCTGTGTAATCCTCCACTTGAGGGCAGGCTGGATCTAGTGTAGACTCACCTCTAACCAATGGAATACAGTAAGGGTGATGGGACTTCACTTCTGTGAGTAGGTTTAAAATACAAGACTTCCATCTTGTTGCAGACTCTCTCTTGTTGGCTACAACGATGCACACTGCCCTATAAAGAGGCCCACATGTCACGGAACTGAGGGCAGCCTCTGGCCAATAGCCAGCAAGGAACCAAGGACTTCAGTTCCGCAGCTCATAGGGAGTTGAATCCTGCCAACAACCGCAAAGTGAACGTGAAAGCAGATCCTACCCTGGTTGAATCATTTTTTTTCTTTTTTAAAATTTATTTATTTATATTTGGCTGCATCGGGTCTTCGTTGCTGCGCATGGGCTTTCTCTAGTTGTGGTGAGCGGGGGCTACTCTTCGTTGCGGTGCGCAGGCTTCTCATTGCAGTGGCTTCTCTTTGTTGTGGAGCACAGACCCTAGAGCAGGCAGGCTTCAGTAATTGTGGCACGCAGGCTCAGTAGTTGTGGCTCGCGGGCTGTAGAGCACAGGTTCAGTGGTCGTGGGGCACGGGCTTAGTTGCTCCATGGCATGTGGAATCTTCCCAGACCAGGGCTTGAACCCATGTCCCCTGCACTGGTAGGTGGATTCTTAACCACTGCGGCACCAGGGAAGCCCTTAAAGTGTTTTTAATAAAGTGTTCTCTGGGGGAAACGGGCCCCATGTTTGCTATGAGCAATCTCCCTCAAGGTGGCATCTGACCTTCTGTTCTAAATGTCACCAGCACAGAGGACCCCAACTCCATCTGCCACTTTCAGAAGATTTTACCTGCAGAAGTAAAGGTGGGAGACCAGTGGGTGTGATAAGGGGGCAACAGTGGTGACCCTTGTGTGAGTTAGGCAGGGTGTTGGCACATGGTGGGCATCCAAAAACCAGCAGCTCTTCTCAACCACAAATAGCACAGTTAAGTGCTTTCAATATCCCATTTATGCCTGCTGTTGCAAAAATGCCATGAAGCTGGAGCAGATGCTATCTGTGCCTCCTTCCCCTCCAGAGCAAGTAACTGTGACCCTGCCTGGGGCCTCCTGTGACCAGAGGAGCGTGTCTAGCTGGTGCACGGGGAAGGCTAGAAGTGTGAGGGGTCAGTCCCTCTGGGAACAGCTCTCAGCTAATGCCTGATGGAAATAGGAGGATAAATATCCCAGTCCCCTTGCCCCTGGGCTGGGACCAGCTGCTATGTGTGCTTTATGCTGTCTCCCTGGGGTGCCCAGGGGGGTCGAGCCTCTGTTGCCCTTAGCACCATCTGCTCATTGGCGCCCCCTGCAGGGCTCCGGGGCTTCCTGGGGTCACTTCCCAGGTAAACCACATCTTGGCAATCATCTCAGCCTTTGGTTCTGATGACCTCAAACCAAGGCAACATCTTTTTTATAATTAATTAATTAGGTTGTGTCGGGTCTTAGTTGTGGCATGCGGGATCTTCATTGTGGTATGCGGGATCTTTCGTTGCAGTGCACGGGCTCTTCGTTGCAACGTGTGGGCTCAGTAGTTGTGGCGCATGGGCTTAGTTGTCCCACGGCATATGCGATCTTAGTTCCCCGACCAGGGACCAAACCTGGGTCCCCTGTATTGGAAAGCGCATTCTTAACCACTGGACCATGAGGGAAGTCCCCAAGGCAACATCTTTAGCAGATGTGTCTACACCTCAAAATGTACCAGGATGCCGAGTGAGGCCCGTGGAGCTAACGGAGTCATTGATACTCTTTCCGATTTGGTCCTCACAGCTGTACTATGATGGGGTTGGGGGATTAGCCCTATTTTATAAAGAAAGAAACTGAAGTGCAGGTCGCATGACTGCTCCCTGAGCCAGGTCTGTCCAAGCTGGCTCTTGGAACACAAAACCCTCATCAGGTGCCCAGGACAGGGAGCAACCAGAGCGTTTGGCTCCAGCCCTAGGACCAGCCTCTTCCCTGCTTGCCAGATTCTGATCAAAATACGAAGGTGCTCAGCACCCCATCCAGGGCGGTGTCGACAACAGGGCCAGGTTTCAGCAGGGACTGTGGGCAGCGCATCCAGCCAGCCTCCCACGTTGTAACCTTGCAGACTTTCCAGGGCTCCAGTTCTTGGTCCCAGGAGGATGCGCAGAGATCAGACTGGGATGAGGCTAGCGAGCACGTAGGGCCCACATTTAAGGAGGTGCTCACTTCAAACTTGGGGCCCACCTGCACGTGAAGGAACCTGAGAGTGAGTGCTTCCTTAAATTTTTTTTTTTTTTTTTTTAAGCTGAGGTGAAATTCACATAACATGAAATTCACCAATTAAAAATGTACAGTTCAGTGGCATTTAGTGCATGGACGATGTGCAACCATCACCTCTATCTAGTTCCAGAACATTTCCATCACCCCAAAGGAAACCTCATCCCTATTAGCCATTACTCCCCATTCCCCCTCCCCCAGCCCCTGGCAACCACTAATCTACTTTATATCTATAGATTTGCCTGTTCTGGACATTTCATATAAATGGGATCATACACTATGTGGCCTTTGTGTCTGGCTTCTTTCAATCAGTATCATGTTTTCAGGGTTCATCCATGCTGTAGCATGTGTCAGAGCTTCCTTCCTTTTTATGGCTGAGTAATATTCCACTGTATGGATGGATCACTTTTTGTTTATTCATTCATCTGTTGATGGACATTTGGGTTGTTTCCACCTTGTGGTGATTGTGACTAGCGCTGCTATGAACACACGTGTACAAGGATTTGTCTGAACCCTTGTTTTCAATTCTTTAGAGCCTCCTTAAATTTTGTACCTGCACCCTAGTCCTGGCCTTGAAGATTAGGCCTAGAGGTCTAGCTTCTAATTCTCCTGACCAGTCCACCAGGTACTCCTCGCACACCGCCAGCTTGGGTCCTTCCTCCTCAACTCTCTTGCCCACCCTCAGAGTCCCCGGGGCCTCCCCCATTCCGGAGAGTTCTCAGAAACTGGAGTCTCCAGTGTTTCCCGGGCACTAGCTATGTCCCGGTGTCCTACGTGACAGGGTTATGGGGTTCCAGCCATTACCACCGCCGTGTGTTCTCACATGAGTGGCCTTGCTTTTCTGGCCTCAGTTTGCCCATCTGTGAGTGCGGTTGTCCTAAGGATTAACTAAAGCCGGAAGTGCCTGGTGTGTGTCTGCAGTACTAGGCATGTGACACGACATTCATTCTGACTTGATCCTTTTCACTGATATTTTCATGCTCACCGAGAGCCTATGCTTCCTGGGCACCCCCTGTGACAGGTGCCATATGGGAGGAGGAGGCCTGTGCAGCCTCCCAGGGGCTCAGGAAGGAGGTGGTCCAAGCCAGTGGGGCACCCAACTCTGTACCTGATCATCAGAATCCTTACCCAAGGTCAGGTTTGGGGACCAGCTTCCCTGCTGGGTGCTGCCACCTCTCTGCCCATGGAGATGGGTCCTGGGGGACTTCAAGCCACTGTGTGGCTGAGCTTCCTCCTCCTCTAAGTCCCTTTGTGGCCCAGGAAGGGACGGGTTGGGAGACTTCTGGGGACATTTGTCCATTTGGGGTTGGGGCAGGGACCAGGCCATCCCCACACCCTGTGAAATGTATATGCATGAAGATTTGTGGGGCATGGGCCCCAGACTTGGCTCTACAAGGGGGACACTCTCTGTCCCCTGACTCCTGCCCTTTCCACCCCGACTCCTTTCACTCCACCCCTCATCCTGGGTCTGCACTTGGCCACACAGCATGTTTGGATATGGCTCAGATGACATGGAAATAGTGACATGGAGTTTATTTTCAGGTTGTGCAGGACAGGGGTGGGGCCAGGGCCTCCGGAGACCCCCTGAGGCTCTGAGTTATCCACTCCAAGCCCTGTCAGTTCCAAGAGTCCCAGAAACTGGCCATCAACCCACCTTTTCCTGCTACCAGGCACCCCGACTGACAGAAGCACAGGTTGACACGCCTTGAGGACCTGCTATGCACAGGCCCCTGGAATGGCTCACACGGAGTCTCACGGGAGCCTTAGGAAGAGGGACCGCTTCCGTTCCCATTTTACAGACCAGGAAACTGAGACACAGAGCGGTGAAGCCCTCAGCCACAGGCCCACAGCCAGGAGTCTGGGTCCAGGCCTCCAGGTGCGTCCATGGCCCTGGGCTGCTCTGAGCTCCGCACACACAGGTTTCAAACGCTCACAGCCCGGAAGGAGTCGCAGAGTCTGAGACTTGCACTATCAGCAGCATGGGGGTTACAGGACCTGGGTTCGAATCCTGGCTCTGATGCTCAATACTGGCCGTGGGACCCTTGGTGAGTCACTGCCCCTCTCTGGGCCTCGGTTTCCTCATCTGTAAAATGGACGGAGATGTTTAGAGAAATGCTGCCTGAGCTCTCCCCTCCCCTCCTGCCTATACCAGAATCTTATTCATTCTGGGCAGCTACATTTCCTTGTCTCATCTGTATTGAAGTGTGGCCACATGATTCTATTCTATTCTGGCCAATGGGGTATAAGCAGAAGTGTCCCAAGGCCTCCCAGGAAAACTTCCAAAATCTCCTGAGAAGTCCTGGCCTCTGCCTTTCTCTCTGAGTGAGGAGGTAAAGGTTGGAGCCCTGGCAGCCATTTTGTGCCATGAGGCAACCTTGAGGGCACAAGTCAGGGTTGCTGTGAACTGAGAGAGAAATCAAGTTATACTGCTACTGTGGTTGAGCCTGGAGCTATCTCTACAAGAGTCCTCTTCCTGCTGCCTGACACTAGGTCTCTGTCCTTGATCTTTGGGCTCA
This sequence comes from Lipotes vexillifer, assembly GCF_000442215.2. Classification (NCBI taxonomy): domain Eukaryota; kingdom Metazoa; phylum Chordata; class Mammalia; order Artiodactyla; family Lipotidae; genus Lipotes; species Lipotes vexillifer. The sequence goes on from NW_006788006.1 coordinate 2,414,718, forward strand.
CACCAGAGTGGAGTCCTTCCCCGAACCCCCTGGCCTGTGGCTCAGGATGCTGCGCATCTCATGTGTGACCTCTTCCCAGTGCCCCTCACTGGCAGACAGTGTCCGGTGCATGCGGAATGCAGGCAGGCTGCCCTCCCGGCCTCCCCCTATGGCTGCAGGTGTTGTGGCAGTAACCATGGGTCTGAGGGAGTCCCCAGGTTTTGGGCAGGATGAGTAGGGGGTCCAGTGATGGGTACCCTGCTGGGGCTGAGCCCTGGAGCTGGCCTTGGAGACTTCAGCAGGGCAGACAGGGTCGTCTTCAAAGTGCGGTGGGGACAGCTCATGGAGGCCACGGCGGGTGGCCCGGGCGGCCCGGAGTAGAGTGTGGGTCAGCGCCGCCACCAGGACCAGAGCACCCAAGCCAAGGATGGAGGCAGCTGCTGCACCCGTCTCGATCTCGAAGAGAAGCAGGGCGTAGATGGATAGTGCTGGGGAAGGAAATGGCTCTTATTCAACGTTTGTTCTCCAACCCCTGGGAGAGCTCCCCCAAATGGAGAGCAGTTATAGAAAATTGTACATTATGATAGGCACATAGACTAACTCATCTAACCCTTTCACACCCGACAAATCCATCATCATCACATCTGTTTTACTATAAAATGGTAAATTGTGTGTTATGTGTACTTTACCACGACTGAAACAACTCAGATCTCAGACTTTCTGAATCCCTGTGATTGACCTTGAGTGAATCACAGTCCCTCTCTGGCCTCAGTTTGCTGATCTGAACAACAAGACAGTTGGCGGGGACTTCCCTGGTGGTCCAGTGGGTAAGACTCCGCCCTCCCAATGCAGAGGACCTGGGTTGCACCCCTGGTCAGGGAACTAGATCCCACATGCATGCCACAAGTAAGGAGCAGCAACTAAAAATCCCGCATGCCGGAACTAAAAAGATCCCACATGCCACAACTAAGAACTGGCACAGCCAAAATAAATAAATAAAAATAAATCTTAAAAAACAAAAAAGACCGTTGGCGGCCTGATCTTGAGGACCTGTACTGGTTCTCTGTTGCCCTGTCCGATGTCCAGTCGGCACCACCATTCTTTCTGATGGGGACTGTCCTGTGCATTGTAGGACATTTAGCAGCTTCTATCCACCAGATACCAGCAGTACGCTCCCCCTGCCCTATCGTGACAACCAAAAATGTCTCTATAGATGTTGATTGCCAAATGTTCCCTCAGGGGCAGAATCAGTTCCCATTGAGAAGTGCTGGTCCAGTCCCTACCCCTACCCTGGTCACTGGTCTAGAAGGACTGACCCACCACTCTGGCATCAGTGACATGTATGGTTCTAGGCCAATCAGAGCACTGCTTCCCCTGATTATAGTGATTGGTGCATGGCTATCACATGACCTAAGCTCAGCCAATCAGAGTCAGCTCTGGGACCTTTGCTTGGCCTATGAGGACAGGGTTATTTTCTAACTGCAGCCATTAAGGAATTGGTAGGAGAGAAGCCCAGAACTGATGGAGGACTTCTTGGTACTTTGTGGGCTGTTTTAATGCTTTCTCCAGCTCGGTACTCTTGCTTTTAAAGATGCCACAATGAATAATGTCTGACATATTAAGGCGAGGCCAAGGACTGTTTTTGGTCTAAACATTTTTTAAAAAATATTTTTATTTATGTATTTATTTGGCTGTGCTGGGTCTTAGTTGCAGCATGCAAACTCTTAGTTGCAGCATGTGGGATCTAATTCCCTGACCAGGGATCGAACCCAGGCCCCCTGCATTGGGAGCGCGGAGTCTTAGCCACTGGACCGCCAGGGTAGTCCCTGCTCTAAACTTTTTATTTTTTGCGGTACGTGGGCCTCTCTCTCACTGTTGTGGCCTCTCCTGTTGCGGAGCATAGGCTCCGGACGCGCAGGCTCAGCAGCCATGGCTCACGGGCCCAGCCGCTCCGCGGCATGTGGGATCTTCCCGGACCGGGGCATGAACCCGTGTCCCCTGCATCGGCAGACGGACTCTCAACCACTGCGCCACCAGGGAAGCCCCCTAAACATTTTTGAAAGATCTTTATAGCTATTATTTTGGCTCTGGTTAGCAATGAATGAATGATTGGCTGGACATGCTCAGGAATTCTTGCTGAGTGAGGTCACCTATCCTCAAAAAGAATCTGAATGGGAGCTGAACAAATTCTTAATTTAATGCTTAATGAGGCTGACATAGTTACCTTTGTTTGCCCTTTGTGAGTTTTCTTGTATTTTAGAATAAGAATATTTTATTCTCCAAGTCTCCAACATTTTTGTTGGCTTATGAAAAGGCTTGAGGTCGTAGGTATTGTGTTGAAAGCGCTTACAGAGACAGGCATCTTTCTCAGGGCACGGCAGGTGATGAGATGAAGTGAGAAGCATTTCTGAAGACCTCATTTGAGTGCCTGGATCCAGCCACACCTGAGGCCAATAACCCCTGATCTTTTCAGATACACGAGTCACTCCATCCACTCTCCTTTTTAAAAAACACACATCCAGAGCATTTTTGTTTGTTTGTCTGTTTTGTTTGTTTTTGGCCACGTGGCACGTGGGATCTTAGTTCTTAGTTCCCTGACCAGGGATGAACCCATGCCCCCTGCAGTGGAAGCGCAGAGTCTTAACCATTGGATCGCCAGGGAAGTTCCACACTTAATAAAATCCAGAGCATTTTATGAAGTCAAACAACAAGAGTTATGCAGAGTTCGCTGCACTATTCATACAAATTCCCACAATGAACCCTAGGCTCATATCTCATAAATAAATCTTTTAAATATATCTTGTAAACTTCTATTTCTCTATTATGGTACTAAGGAAAAACAGTAATAGCAAATCCCTTGTTTTTCAGTCAGCTGATTTTTTTTTCTTCCAGTGAAACAGGTTGTTTATAGGGCTGCCAAGGATCTATGTATGATTCAGCGCTGAGTCTCTAGCACCAGCAACATATTTTTCAAGATTAGAACAAAATATAAGATGTCAGGAGTCTCTTTAAGAAAGGTGATGATTTGATTCCTTTACCAGCATGTGTGGGTGAGAGAATGTTTATCAAAGAAAAGTTATAAGTCGGGGAAGGAAAGACAGTGCAGCGTGTCCTTCTGGCACTCAGGTTATTAGCTTTTACTCTGCTTCATGTTTTGGGATTTAAAATTCCATTTCTGGTTTATGAAGCGTATTTTTTTTTCTTAAGCCCTTCTTGAGCTGGATTCAGATATTTGTGACCAAAACAGTTTTTGCTAAGGCCAACCTGTGAAACACTATCTCCAGAAACCACCAAGGACTTGGAAACTTTTATTCAAACCAAATGTAGAAAACTGATGAATCAGAGGTGTTCTGAAGACAACTGCCATTTATGGAATCCCCACTGGGATCAGATGCCGGCCATGGGCTAAAGTGTTGGAGCCAAGAGTGAAACAGGCAGGCTGCCTCTGGAGCTGACCCCAGTTGTGGGTCTATTACCCCCGGTCACCCCAACCCAGGGCCCTACACCCCATGTTCTATCCTGAGCACGTACCTGCTAAGTAGACGGAGACCCCACAACAGAAGAGGCCGAGGGCCACATGTCTGAGGAGGCGGCAGTCATAGAGAAACCAGTCAGACCTGGCAGGGAGGGGGGCGGGAAGAAAATGGGCTCAGGAGGCAGAGCTGGTGGAATAAGGCTGGGGAGGAGAGGTAGGGGGAGTGGTCCAGCTTTGGGGAGCTAGAGATCTATGTGAGGACCTAGCCATCCACTCATCTATCCACCCACTCATTCATCCTTTACCATCCATCGTCCCCATCAGTTATTCAACCATATAGCCATCCATCCATTTAACCATGCTTTGTTCATCCATCCACCCATTTATTTAAACATCCATCATTATCCATTCATCCATTTGTCATCTGCCATCCATCCATCCCCCACCGCCGCATCCATCCATCGTCTATCTCCCAGTCACCATCCATCAAGCAAACCAGCCATCTGTCCATTCATCCATCCAGTCACTATCCATTCCATTCCCCTCCCCCCAAACCCATCCATATACATCAGTCCATTCGAACATCCAACACTAATGAAGCAGCTATTTTGTACAGACACTTGCTAAACATCTGACCTCCATTATTTTACAGACCATAAGCTTATTTGGGGGTGAGAAAACTGAGGCTAACTTGTTATCAGTGACAAAAGAAACAGAGATTCCCAAGAGCTGACATGGACTGAGGACTTAGTTTTGAGCCCAGCCCCTTGCTAAGTGCTTCCGCTGGGTGCATGCCCTTCTCCAGTCCTGTGAGATAGGAAAAGGAAGCTCTGAGAGCTTCCATCATCACTCACCTCCCACCAATACCATGGAAATGGCCTCCTCCCTGGTCTGCCTTCCAACTCCCCTCCTGACCCCTTTTCTGCACAGTGGCCAGAGTGGGTTCTTTCAAACTTAAGTGGGTTCTTTCAAACTTAAGTCAGATCACATCCCTCCTGGCTCACAACTCTCTCAGTCAGAGTAAACCCCAAGGTCTTCACCACAGCACAGGAAGTGCTATATAAGCCAGTACCTCTTGGACTTCCTTGGTGGTCCAGTGGTTAAGACTCCATGCTTCCACTGCAGGGTGGGGGCAAGTTCAATCCCTGGTTGTGGAACTAAGAGCACGCATGCCACATGCGGGGAAAAAAAAAAAAAATCCAATACCTCTCACTTCCTGGCCCTCATCTTCCTTATCTACCCTTCAGCCACACCAATCACCTCTATCACCTTCTAACACCCTCAGCTCATTCTGGCGCCCTCCCAACGCCCTCACCCCCTGGACCTAGCGCCTCCCTCGGCTTCCCCCTCCCCGACACTCTCAGGGGCAGTAAGCTCTCCAGGCCACTGAGGAGGATGAGAGGAGAAACCTGAGGCTGCAGGTGTGGGAAGCTCTGGGCTGGCCCCGGAAAATCTCGGGGCAGAAGCAGGACAGGGCTGGAGACCAGGCCCTCCTCAAGGCAGCGCAGCCAAAGGACAGGGAGGCTGCCGGGGACCAGGGCTGCAAGAGGATGAGTAGAGAGGGGCTTGTGATGTCAGGCCTCCTGGAGCGAGGCCAACCAGCAAGCAGGCTGCTGAGAGAGGCACAGCCCGTGGGTCCCCAGGTCGCCGCCTGCCCTCCCTTCAGTGTTGTTGGCTGGTTGAGGGACTCAGGAATTAAGGGACTCCTTCTCAAGAGGCGGTTGTGATAAAGCAAGGGGACCATGCCTGACCCCTGTAGGTGCTCAGGGAGTGGCACTTCCACTCCCTTTTTAACAAAAAAGGACAGCAAAAACATCCCACCCCACTTTCTCTTCTTTCTCTCTTCCCAGAGTCCCCCCCTATTCAATAGCAATTAGCCCTTTAGGAATGTTGGGAAGATGCAGCCTCCCTCCTTTGTGGGAAAAGACCCTCTACCCCTGTCTTACCCCTGCCACCAGGCTGCCCGTGACTGGTGTGACCCAATCGTATGGTATGTTTGACATCTGCCAGGTCCATACCATGATGTCTATAAGACCACAGCTTCACTCTCCTGCAGGATGCTGTTTGTGGGGTACCAGGGGCTGCCCAGTTCCTTCCCCCTATGGTCTCTTCTTCTTTGCCTTGCCACCTATGTGTGTGCACGCACACACACACACACACACACACACACACACACACACACACACACCGGAAAAGCAAGTAGTTTCATGGGCCCTTTATTTAAAGTAAATTCCTCTTGGTGGCACCACATCAGCATGAGGCCATTTCCGCCCCCCTGCTCCCCATCAGTCCCTTGAACAGGCCAAGAGATTCCTGCTCCAGGGCCTTTGCACATGCTGTTCCCTCTGCCTGGATCACAGTCCCCCAGATCTTCTGCCTCCTTTCCTCACTCAAGTCTCAACACAGGCCTCCCCTGATGGTCCCATTTTGTCCCCCACCCTGTCCTCCTGCACCACATCACCACATTTTCATCCATTTCCGGCATTCATCACCATTTGACATTACTGATCTGTTTTGTATCTTCATTATCTGTGTCCCCATGAAGGTGGGTCCAGGTCCGCCTGGTTCCTGCTGGGTCGCCAATACCCAGTGCTTGGCTCAGCCCCCGGCAGGTGCCCAACGCATATTTGTCAACTGACAGAACGGATGCTTTTCAGCACCCCTTGAACTATCAGATGGAGGGTGCACAGTTCGGATGGGATCAAATGGTGGAATTTCCCGTCCGCTCAGATCCATGGAATCCTGGACAAGGATCCCAGCTCCCCTCCCCCAGCATCCTGGAAGGAAACACTCAGATATGGGACAGCCAAGTCCTTGGCTCAAGGAAGGTTCCGCACTCCACATGCACCCGCCGGCCGCCCTGTCCAGTGCCCATATCCCCGAGCTCAGGTGCCTGACAAGGAACCCCACCCAGGGCCAGGGCACATGTTCTGGCTCTACCAGATTCAAGTTCAAATCCAGCCCACTCCCTTCCAATCCTGGCAGCCTAGAGAGAGCAGACTCTTTTTAACACACTGTTAAAAAGGGAGATAATAACAGCACCAGCCACCCAGGGGGCTTCACTGTGTTAATCCACATTAAGTGGGGGGCACCTAGAGCTTAGGGTTCCATAAATGACAAACGCTATCAACACGGGGGCTAACTGACCCCAGGCCCTCTCTGAGCCTGTTTCCACATCTTTGAAAAGGTGGTCCCAGCTGTAGTTGTACCTACTGTAAATTTTCAACAAATATAGGATGGAGGGAGGGATGGATGGAGAGAAGGAGAAAGAGAGGGAGGGAGGGATGGAAGAAAGGAGGAAGGGAAAGATGGATGGAGGGAGTGAGGAAGGAAAGCTCTCCCCCAACCTGAGCCCCAGAGAAGGGAAGTGGCTCCCCCGGGGTTGTCCAGCCCCCAGCCGGGCAGAGGGGCCGGTCCTCCTACCTGCCGGGGCCCGGTCCCCGCGCCATCTCGGCGCCCAGGTGGCCGCAGAGCGCGGCGAGAAGCAGGCAGGTGAGACCCAGCACCAGGGCGAGCGCGGCGAGCGCGGCTGCCAGCGGCAGCAGCGCCCCGGCCGCGTCCTCCGGCAGCCCAGGGCCGGCGCCCAGCTCCGGGCCCGCCACGTCGATTCGCGGTCCTCGAAGTTCCGCGCGGCCCGCCTGTAGCTGGAACAGCAGCTGCGCGCCCAGCGCCGCCAGCACGGCCGCGGGGATGCCCAAAAGGATCATCGCGGCCAGCACCCGGCCGCCGTACGACCTGGCCATGGAGGGGTCCTGCGGGCCTATGGGACAGTTGAGGAATCAAAGAGATTTTAGGGGGCAGGGGTGTTGAAGGGCGTCCGAGGCCCTCGGCGGTCCAGAGGGGGCGGGGCCTCCGGGGGGGGGTTTCTGAATATTGTCGTGGCCGCAGAGGGCTCGGGATGCCGGTCGCGGTGAGGACGAGAAAGCTCTGGGAAAACTTGAGACAAAGTCTTTTCTTTCTCTGTGAGCGACAGCTCCTGGCCTCAGAGTTCTGGAGGGGCGGGGCCTGCGAGGGGCGGGGCGAAGAAGGGGCGGAGGCGGTCCCACGTGGGATAAGGGCGCAGTGGCGGGATCCAGAGAGCCTCACAGATCCATAAACTCATTCAAGTGCCCCATTTCCCCCTCCCGCTGCCCCAAGCACCTGTTTCATTGCTGTCTTTTAAGAAAGAAAAGAAACTTGAACGAATTTTTAAATAATTCGCTCTGATATGTGGTCTCTACCCACGGATCCCGCAATTGGCTGGAATGTCCCCTCTGCTCACCTTCTTTCAAGGCTTTTCAGAAACGTCAGCCACCTCAGAGAGGCCCTCCTGCACACCCCCCCCCCCC
>NW_006788006.1:2422509-2432941 GCF_000442215.2 Lipotes vexillifer
AAGCAGCGCACCTGTCCTTTGCTGCTAGCCTTTGTTCTTCCCACGGCACATTTTGGGGGATATTATTTATTTATTTTTAAGTTTTAAAAACTGAGGTGAAATTTACACGACATAAAATTAACCATTAGAGGGGCTTCCCTGGTGGCGCAGTGGTTGAGAGTCCGCCTGCCGATGCAGGGGACACGGGTTCGTGCCCCGGTCCGGGAGGATCCCACATGCCGCGGAGCGGCTGGGCCCGTGAGCCATGCCGCTGAGCCTGCGCGTCCGGAGCCTGTGCTCCGCAACGGGAGAGGCCACACCAGTGAGAGGCCCTCGTACCGCAAAAAAAAAAAAAAAAAATTAACCATTAGAAAGTGAACAATTCAGTGGTATTTAGTACATACACAACGTTGTGCAACCATCACATCTATCTAGTTCTGGAATTTCCATTCCCCCCCTCCCCCATTAGCAGTCACTTCTCATTCCCCCCTCTCAGCCCCTGGTAACCACAAATCAATCTACTGTCTGTCTCTATGGATTTGTCTTTTCTGGACATTTCATATCAACAAAACCAGACAATATGTGGCCTTTTGTGTCTGGCTTCTTTCCCTGACCATAAGGTTTTTAAGGCTCAGCCATGTTGTAGCACGTGTCAGTGCTTCATTCCTTTTTTTAAACATCTTTATTAGAGTATAATTGCTTTACAATGGTGTGTCAGTTTCTGCTTTATAACAAAATGAATCCGTTATACATATACATATGTCCCCTTCCCTCTTGCATCTCCCTCCCTCCCACCCTCCCTATCCCACCCCTCTAGGTGGTCACAAAGCTCCTAGCTGATCTCCCTGTGCTATGCGGCTGCTTCCCACTAGTTTTCTGTTTTATGTTTGGTAGTGTATATATGCCCATGCTTCATTCCTTTTTTATGGCTGAATAACATTTTATTGTATGGGTGGAGCACATTTACTTTACTCATTCATCTGTTGATGGACATTTGGGTTGTTTCCACCTTTTGTCGATTGTGAATAGTGCTGCTAAGAACATGCACATACAATGATTTGTTTGAGTCCTGTTTTCATCTCTTTTAGGTCTACACCTAGAGTGGAATGGCTGGGTTATATAGTAACTCTCTATTTAACTTATTGGGGAACTACCTGTTTTCCACAGTGGTTGCACCATTTTACATTCCCACCAGTAGTGCACCAGGCTTCCAATTTCTTCATTTCCCTTCCAACACTTGTTGTTTTCTGTTTTGTTTTTTTTTTTTGTAACCATTCTACAGGGTGTGAATGGGTATCTCATTGCAATTTCGATTTGCATTTCCTTAATAACCACCGAAGTAGGGTGACTTTTCATGTCCTTGTTGGCTATTTGTGTATCTTCTTTGGAGAAATGTCTCTTCATATCCTTCGCTTATTTGGATTGTTTGTCTTCTTTGCTTTCCTGTAGCACTTTACATCTCTGGCAGCGCACCATGTGCATTTTCCCACTATGTGTGGCCCGGTAGCAGGAGAGGGGTGGCTGCTCCACACCGCAGAATGTCTGCTTCAAGCGTCCACTGCTGTGTCCCCTTTGTGTTTGGGTCTGCACCTCGCACACAGTAGGCCCTTAATAAATGCTTGTTGCATGCACGAGTGAACGGATCGCTTTGTACTCCTGTTCTGTAATTCTTGCAAAGTTTGAAATATCAAAACTGAAAATGGTTTCAAAGTTAACACATTCCTGATAGATCCAGAATATAAGAGTGAATGAGGTCGACATGGCCTCCTGCAAGCAGGGCTCTGTCTTAATGAATTTGGGCCTGAAAGACAGCATAGTCATCACCTAGGCTTTACAGATGAGGAAACTGAGACACAGAGAGGTTGAGTAACTCCCTAGGTCACACAGCAAACACAGACAGCCTGGCTCCCACCCACTGCTTTATATTGCTTCACAGAAATGTTATAGATCCCACTGGTTTTGAATTTCCAGGTCTCTGCTCTAATTTGGGGAGCCATTTTTTTCAGGTTTCGAAACTTTGGGGTCTTCTGGGAAAAGTTTGTGGGCCTTGAGCCCTCAGCCCAGTACCTGATGGGTAAAATGACCCCATGGGAGAGAACAGGGTGACCCTTCAGCACCAGGTGGCTTCTTCCTTTGCTGTGTGGCTTTGAGTAAATCCCTTAATCTCTCTGGGCCTCCTCATCTATAACAGGAATCAGTTTATTCATTCATTTATTCACCAGGCTTTGGCCCAACACACCCAGCCTTTTTCATCATCGCCAAAGTTAGAGTGAATTTTCCATGTTTTACAGGTAAGAAAAAGTCTCACATTGGGATAGCTGGGGCTCAGTGATTTGTTTGGAACAGAGTCCTTGCTCTGTTCTGGGTGTTGGGGATACACAGATGTAAGATAGTGGCATTTATTCATTCGACAAACATTGATGGGGACCCGTGCCCCCCTGGCTCTGGGGACCCAGTGGTGATAAAGGCAGGTCCAGCTTGCCCTTCTGGGGAGGAGGTGAAAACACACGCTAAACCAGCCAAATACAGGGACAATTCCATGCAATGGCCAAAGGTCATTACAGCCCTCTCTTAGACTTCACAATTATTTGATGGAGGCTGGGGGGTAGTGTCACAGATACCACGACCTGGCACCCCCTTTGAATACGGGGGTGATTCTCTGGTTTGGGGGTGTCTGGTTTCAATTTGGAAATTTAACCCTGCAAGTTGGCAACACTCTGTAGGTGACACTCTGAGAGTGATCTTGTCTGCCTTGGGCAGACGCCAAGCTGTCCCTTCCTCACCTTAGCTGTGACAAGCAGGAGTAGAGATGGGGATAGGAGGTTTGATCCCTATCTACCAGGAGGGAGACTCAGAGACGGCCAGTGACCTGCTCACATCACACAGCCCGACAGGACAGGGAGCAGACTTCCCTACCTCACTGCCCAAGGGGCAAAACCTGGCCACTCTCATTCCGTGCTGGCTGAAATAACAGTAAAGATATTGATGGGTTGTGTGTCCTGTGGTTTACTCTCGGGAAGGATGTTTTTTAACTTCTTTTAAAGGCTGTCGGTGAGCCAGCGACCTAAGAATTTAAGAGCCATTATCACACAGGGTTTAACACAACCATTTCACAGATAGGCCTAATTAAGGTCCATGAAGGGCAAGATGTGTCTGGAACCAGAGCAGGTGGCATCACCGACCTGAGCCTCAATTTCCTCACCTGGAGATTGGGGGTTAGGGGTGAGCAAGAAATGAGGCACTTGTCCAGTCCCTAGGCCTCCAGGGCCTCCCAAATCCCGGAGTCGCACCGCCCTCCTAGCACACCCTTTCCGGAAACTGGGAACAGGTGTGGACTGCACCTCATTTGCATGTTTGGCCCCGCCCCGAGGACGCGCCTCCCCATCTCGCCGCCAGGCGGCGCCAGAGGCAAAATGAAGAGGTTCGTGCGCGGAGCGAGCTCCGGCTCTGGGTCCTTGGCTGACCTGCCAGGTAGGACCTTGCCTTATTGTCATTTTCCAGAGGAAGGAAAGGAGGCTTAGAAAGGGGAGGTGACTGTCCTACAGTCACACAGCCGGGAAGGGGCTCTAGACTAGGGTTTTTGATTTCTATATTCTGCTGTCTCCCTCGTGAATCCCCAGGGTTCACCAGGGACAGGGAGACTCTGAGCCCTCGCTGAAGGTCCTGGACCCAGTGCACACGGCACCAAATATTGAACTGCATCCCGTGCAAACTACACATCTGTTGTTAAAGGATTGCTGTAGTTTTGCCCATGAAGCATGTGAACAACGCCATTTAGTGCACGGTGGGCCGAGCGTTCTCAGCACCATCATTTGATTTTAGTTTGCATTTTCCCATTTTGGAACTTGTAACCACCCCTCCTCCCCAAGTCTTAAAAATATTTCTAGAGGCCCTTGAAAAGCTCTCCCTTCTTCACCACCCCGGCCGGAAGGCTCAGACATACCTCTGGAGAACCAAGACAGGTCCTGCGCCTGCCAGGTCCCGGGAGGCGGGGGAGGGGGGGGGAGGCCTCACACAGAAACCTCCGTCATCGGCCCTGCGCTAGGTCTCACCCTCCACCTGTGGCGGGGGTGGGGGCGTCCGAACTACCTCAGGTCCCGCCCTGCTTCTCCCCCGCCATCTCATTACACAGCCCCTCGCCCCCACTGAATCCTGAGGGTGTGGAGGGTGGGCCGCCAAAAGACCCTTCCTGCTCCCCCACTTCTCGGCCTTTACTTTGCATCTGGGGAGCTCAGAGCAGCTCCACCCTCACCGCCCCTCTGCTCTTCGGGCTGGGCTCAGAATACAGACCGCCTCCCCAGCCCGCGGCTCCGGCCTGACGCTACGTCCCCTCCCTCCTCCTGGCCTGAACTCAGAATGGTCCCCTCCCTTCACCCCGACGCCACTTCCCGTCCCGCTGGGGCTCATCAGAGATTCTGCTTGCTCTAACCGTCAGCCTCCCACCATGGGGCCTCAAAACAGCCCCCCGGCCCCGCCCACTACCGGGAGATCGGGGGTGGGTGGGATGAGGGTTTATCACAGACTCGCCCCTGTCTGTTCTGTCCCACCAGAGGGCTCAGAGCAGACCCCACCCCCTAGCCCCACCCACCCTAGGGGAGGGGGAAGGACTCCTCATAGACCCGCCCCTGTCTGTTCTTTCCCACCAAAGGGATCAGAACAGCCCGCTTCCGACCCGGCCCCGGCCCCGGCCCCGCCCTCCTCTTGGGGGTTTCATCATGGAACCCCCCCCAGTCCAGTCCACCCCTCCAGGGGTCAGAACAGCCCCACTGACCCGCCCTCGGCCCCGCCCTCCTGCCCGGGGCCTCCCCCTCTACCCCGGCCTCGTACGCCCCGCGCAGCCGGGTCCACTCGGTACTTGCGGCGGCGCAGTGGTTCGGTGAGGCTCCGCGGCGCGGGGTCGTCCAGGTCCTCTGGCAGCAGGAAGCTGCGGTCCAGCACCTCAGACGCCTCTTGCCAGTTGGCGAAGCAGGCAGGGCCCAGGCGCCGGATCTCGTCGGCCGCGTCGAGCGTGAGCACATCGCCACTCGGCTTGAGCACCACGACCGCCGGCAGGCGCTCCACGGAGAACCGGCGCCCGAGGTCCCTGCGGGGCGGGCGGGTCAGTCCGGTCGGACCCTCGTCCTTGACCCTATGCTGAGGAGCCCCACATCCCTCCTCCCAGTACTTACTGAGCGCCTTCTGTGTGTACTGTCCCATGCAGGCCTCTGGGGATGCCCAGGAACCAGAACAGGCCAGGCCACACTGGCCTCCGGGCTTTGGCTCCAACACCCCAGACATGCTCCCACCACAGGGCCTTTGCACTGGCCATGTCCTCTGCCTGGAGCACTCTCCCCAGACATCTGCGGATTAAGACCCTGTATGCTGCAGACACCTAACCTTAAATCTCAACGCCTCTCTTTCTCTCTGCTGATGCGCGGCTCTCAGCATCCAACACACTGCATAGTTTATTTGTCCTGTTTGTCATTTTCTCCCACAATAGAAAGTAGCTTCACTAGGGCACAGATTTCTGTCCCTATTCACGAGTGTCCCCAGTGCCCGAAACAGTGCCGGGCACAGAGTAGATGCTCAGGAAATGTGTGTGTGATGAATGAATAAACATTGACAGATTCCATAAAGAGATACTAAACTGAGTAAAGGACTTACGGTCAGAAAGGACCTCTTTAAGGAGGTGACCCTGGAGCTGAAATCTGCAGGAAGAGGAAGGGGAGAACTGGGGAAAGTTTTCCCATGCAGAGTGCACAGCTGGTGCAAAAGCCTGAAGGTCAGAGGGAGATTGGAGTGCAGCATTGATCATAAAGGCCCTGCAGGGCCATGGTAAGGAGTTTTTTATTTTGTTTTCTGTATGAGAGAGCCAGTGAAAAGCCATGCACAGGAGACCCCCAGACCAAATCTCCCACCTAGGCCAAAACCCCACACAGTCATCATGGAGTCAAGTAGGCTACCAGACTGGTCCCATCACCCATGATTCTTAACTTCCACCCACAGGGTTCTTGGGTGGCCCTTTTCCAGGCCTCCTTACAGAGCCACATAGTATTGATACTTGCAAAATTCCACAGGAGTAGGTTGCCAGAGGTAGCAACTAGAAATACAGGGCACCCTGTGTGAATGAATTTGAACTTCATGTAAACAACAAATAACTTTTAATAAGTATGTCCCTGCATTACGTGGGACATAGCTATACTCAAAAATTCTTCATTGTTTACATGAAATTTATATTCAACGGGGTGTCCTGTATTTTATCTGGCAACCCTGTGTGTGGGAGGGGTAGGGGGTGGGTGGGGACTCGCGCACTCTGTCTGGATACTTGCCTGGGTGAAGGTTTTGTTGAGAGGACCCTGCCTCAAACAAGGTCAATGTTTGGCTATGATCCCCTTACAGCTGGCATTTCTTCTCCCAGGGGAGTGAAATGTTCACCATTTGGGGAAAAGAACCTCCTCAGCTGTAGAAGGCTGTGGGAGTGAGCAAGTGTGCCAACTCTGATCATGTTGGGTGGGGATGAAGGTCTCCATGACCAGAAACTTCGAAGTTTTGTAACAAAATTGATGACATCAGTAAAATGGCACAAAGTCTGCAACTCACTTTGAAATGGTTCAGCACGAACTGCACGTGCATGGAGATAAAGCAAATGGCAAAAATGCCCAAGGGTTTCATTGTGTGCTCCTTCCAACTTTTTGGTATCTTTGAAATTTTTCTTTTATTTTTCCTTTGGCCATGCCTCACGGCTTGCAGGAAACTTTTCATAGTAAAAAAATTGGGGTTTAAAAAGAATGAGGGACTTCCCTGGTGGCGCAGTGGTTAAGAATCCGCCTACCAATGCAGGGGACACGGGTTCAAGCCCTGGTCCAAGAAGATCCCATATGCCGCGGAGCAACTAAGCCCGTGCACCACGACTACTGAGCCTGCGCTCTAGAGCCTGCGAGCCACAACTACTGAAGCCCACGTGTCTAGAGCCCGTGCTCCGCAACAAGAGAAGCCACCGCAATGAGAAGCCCGGGCACTAAGACGAAGAGTAGCCCCCTGCTCGCCACAGCTATAGAAAACCTGCGCACAGCCACAAAAACTCAACACAGCCAAAAATAAGGAAATAAAATAGAAATAAATTTATAAAATAAATAAATAAAAAGAATGAAAGTCTCACTGTTGAAAAGGGGAAAGGTTGCAAATAGCCACAAACGATCACACTGTTTATTGGGCAGCTCCTTGGACAGCTGGAACTCAACCATCTCTCTCTCTCAGCTCCAGTGCCCTCCATGGCTCCCAGCTACTCTGAGAATCACATCCACGCTCATTAGGTGGCATTTGGGGCGCTGCTCCACATGCTGCCTTCTTACTCCTGGTATTACTGTTCCCTGAATTGGCTGTTCTTTCCCTGAAATCCTCCGAGCCTTTGTCTGGGTTATGTCCTCTGCCTGGAAACCCTTCCCTTTCCTCACTCTTTACCCTCCTATCCTCCTTGTCCTTGGTGGTGGTGGTGGTGGGGTGTCTCTCTTTAATGCCATTTCCTCTGGGAAGCATCCCCTGAGGAATGCTTCCCAAATCTCAGCAAGGTCTCCCCATGATATTTCCACATGACATCCTCCCTTTATCCTTGGGAACTACTGCAGTTCTTTATTATGTATTTATCTGAGTGTCTGAGTCTTTGTTTCACGTTTGTGCTCCCCCCTTCCCAGGTTGTAAACTCCCCAGGGAGCTGGATGGAAATGGGCATATGTACCCCTCCCCCACCCCTCCCCCCAGTTCTCTGTTCTGATTGGCCCACAGAGGGTGCTCATCAACTTCAGATGGAACAGATACGTCAGTAAACAAATACTTCACTTTCAGCAGAAACAGCCCCTCCTCCAGGAAGCCCTCCCTGACCTCTCCTCTCACCTCACCTCCTCAGGTCATCCTCGAAGGGCAAGAAGAGCCACTTCTTGGGCATGTCCCTGAGGAACAGGTCCTGCTGCTCCTCTGTCGAGTCCTGGGACACATACACCAGGGCCAGCTGGGCTGCCCGCAACACGTAGAACTCATCCGTGAGCCGCACAAAGAAGTCCCTGAGGATGGGTGCAAAGGCCTGGCACTTCGGGCACGAGCCGGCACCAAAGAACAGCAGCACCAGTCGGTTTTCCAGCCGGCGGCTGAGCTCAGCCTCCGTGTCCAGCTCATCCTGGTCACTGTTGTTTCGGATCAGGACACGGCCAGAGAACAGGCAGGCCATGGCAACCCTGGCTGGGTGCTGGGGACAGGGCGCAAGGACCTTGTGTGACCCCGAGCCTGCTGGCTGGCTGCTGTCCCAGGATTAGGAATTTTTAGGAGGCTAGTTTAGAACCTCACTAATCTGCCTAACCTCGACCTGATTCTATGCTGCCTCTGAGGGCAGGGGGCCAGCTGCTCATGGGCCTGTCTCATCAGACAGCTGCTAAGGCATTAAAAAAACAGTCAGACTGACATACTGGTGTGAAAACATTTTGTTAAATTGTGATGTTAAAAGATACGTGCCTCTTCATGAATGCATTCGGTAATCCTAAATCACAGGGCTCGACTAATTAATAACAGTGATTTCTAAGTCGAGATGAGCATAAATGATATTTCAAGGTGTCTGCCTGCCATGACCAGGATGTCCTGTGAAATTATCTTTGATTTACATGGGTGACAAAGTCACAGAGCTGGCCAATATCTGCTTTGAGAGGACATGAGAAAACAGGCTAAATTCCAGTTAGAAATTAATAAGAATAAACTTTTTTTTCTTCCCTTCGCCCTCCCGAATTCTGTCTGAACGGCCCACCTTAAGATTCCATGGTGAGTAAGGGTGAAAATCATGGTCACGATATTTTGCAGCCCTCTCCCACCAAGCGCTGGGAACTGGTTTTCTCCTTGAAGCCAGGTTGGCTCCTAACTTGCTTTGACCCATAGAACGCGGTGGAAGGTGTGAGTTCGCAGGATAAGCCTTATTCTCACCTCCCACTTTCACTCTTTTGGAATGTGGCCTCCAGACGCCCCATGTAAGGAAGCTGATCTAGCCCAGAGGTTGGCAAACTTTTTATGTAAAGGGCCAGGGAGTAAATATTTTTGACATTTTAGGCCATAGGGTCTCTGCTACAACGTTGAATTGTTATTGTGCAAAAGAATCTCTAGACAATATGTAAATTAATTTATGTGTCTGGGCTCCAATAAAATTCTATGTACAGACACTGAAATTTGAATTTCATAGGATTTTCATATGTCGTGAGACATCAATCTTTCGATTTTGTTTTCAACCGTTTAAAAATGTGAAAACCATTCTTAGCCCAAGGTGAGCAGGATTTGGCCTGCGACCCGTTCCAGCCTATTGGTTGAGAGGCCACATGGAAGAGAGCTAGATGCCCAGCCAACAGCTAGCACCAACTGCCACACGTGTGATCTTCCAGCCCAGCCACTGACAGAATGTAGCACAGCGACTGTGCCAGGTGAGACCAGCAGAGGGACCGCCCAGGTGTTACTGACCAGGGTTCTTGGCCTCCTTAATCAACAGAAATTGATCAGAGGCCAGACAAGAAGTTCAGGCAAGGCTTTACTGGGGCCCCTGCTGCAGGCCCCTACTTGCAAACAAGTAACAGTTTCCCTTGCTGGCTTGCTTGCTGAAGTGGGGGCGAGCTGGTTCCTTATACTGGGTGAGGGGTTGGGCCGGAGGGGCAGCTTTGGTGGTTTGCCCACCCCTTTGGTGGTGGTGTGTGCAGGGGGCATGCACAGTGCCCCACTTTTTCTCCCAGCTCTTCAGAAGTGGCAGTTGGGGTTTTTTGGTCTTTTTGTATCTTGTCCATAGTTCGCCCCAACTGTGCGTGCAAGCAGTTCTTTTTAGTCCCTTATAGTTTCTTTGTATTAATATTTCGTTGCTTGAGGAAACTTTTGTCCAGGTGCAAGCACTTCAGCAAAGGGTGCCAGGTCCCAGGTCCCAGCCTGTCTCACAGGCAGCCCATGGTATCCTGAGAAATAGTTGATTAGCCTTGGATGAAGCCACTCAGTTTGGGGTGATTTGTTATACAGCAATAGGTAACCAGAACACCAGGTCTTGAGGACTTTTCTGGACCTAGGGAGATGTCAGAGACGGAAAGAAACTTAGTATTGGCTTTAAACAATAAAAAAGAAAACCACAAAATCCTCATTCTCAAGAGTTTAACCTACCTTGTCAAGGCTTTGTGACTGGGCCCATCCCTGATGGGTCCACCTTTCATTCTGATAGGGATAGTGTAAGATACTTACACGGCTAGAAATCCCACTAGGGGAAGATAGAGAAGGACTTCAGGAGATCACCATAAAAATAAACCAGACACCAACCAGGAAATGCCCAGGTCACCTGGCAGCTAAACAACAATCAGAACATTTTGAAACTAAACACTTACTTAGGCCACTACCACGGTAAAAATGGATACAAGACCTGCATTTGGCATTGTGAGGTCTGTAAGATAACCTGCCCTGAAAAACTGCATTCCTG
>NW_006788006.1:2432965-2437682 GCF_000442215.2 Lipotes vexillifer
ATTCCTGCATGTAGCTTACAGAGGAATATGGGGGAAAGGTGAAAGAAACTAGGGGAAAGGTGAAAGAAACTAGGGGAAAAGTGACATTATACTGAAACCTGAGATAAATTAGCATATTTTAGTATATGTTATCACCTTTTTGCTAATATATGGGGTTGGCCAAGAAGTTCGTTCTGGTTCTTCTGTAAGAGGCTATGGAAAGACCCGAACGAACTTTTTGGCCAACCCAATACATACGATTTAAGTAGCGCTATGACAGTCCCAATTAGACCATACAAGCTTAAAGGAGGAGCTAATGAGGTAAGCCTTGACATCTACCCAAGAATGAGGAAGAAGGGGGTCTTCTTCCCTACCTTTTTCTTTGATTATGAAAATGTAGCCACCTTTGTTCTCAGGACAGCAGAGCTCTCTTGCCTACCTGCTTGTATCCTTCACAAGAGTCCTATACTATTAAATCCACTTCTTGGCACTTCCCTGGTGGTGCCGAATGGGTAAGACTCCGCACTCCCAATGCAGGGGGCCTGGGTTCGATCCCTGGTCGGGGAACTAGATTCCACATGGATGCCGCAACTAAGAAGTCCGCGTGCTGCAACTAAGAAGCCGGCATGCCGCGCAACTAAGACGTTCTCATGCCGCAGCTAAGACTGGCGCAGCCAGAAAAAAAAACACCCCGCTTCTTACCTATCACTTTGCCTCTCGTTGAATTTTCTCTGCACCAAGACACAAGAACTGGAACTTCAGTAAGCCCTGAGACCAGGTGTGAAGTGTCAGCTGGGAGATTGTGGGTTCAAGTCCCATCTGCCAGAGATTGTGGGTTGGAGTCCCATTTGAGGTGTGCGGCTTCAATTCCGTTTAAAATTTCCTGGTTAGATTTTCCTCTCTCTGCCAGAACCATGGGAAGTCCCAACTTATTGTGAATTCAAAAGATTACTGAGAGCAAAATTATCTCAACAATGGAGAACTCTTCTAAGATGTTTACAAGGTACTGAAAATAAAGGGGAACCACACAAAAATGGAGTTGGGAGGCCAGAGGGGGAGCTCTCATGCAGTGTTACTCAAGGTCAATTACAGGAAGAACTGTCAATTACAGGCCCCAACAGAAGAATCATCAATAGGAAGGAATCACCAATTACAGGCACCAAAAGAAAGGATGTACATTGCATCTCTTACAAGAAATCAACTACCCCAGGAACTCAGCCAATGAGAAACTCTCATCACCCTGAACACTCACTTTTCTCCAGTGGATTTTCCTTCCAAACAATGCCTCTCAACTTCCTCCTTTTTCTTTTTAAGTAAATTTTTTTTAAATTCTAATTTTAATTTATTTTTGGCTGTGTTGGGTCTTCGTTGCTGTGTGCGGGCTTTCTCTAGTTGCGGCGAGTGGGGGCTACTCTTCGTTGCGTTGGGTGGGCTTCTCTTGTTGTGGAGCACAGGCTCTAGACACACGGGCTCAGTAGTTGTGGCTCGTGGGCTCTAGAGTGCAGGCTCAGTAGTTGTGGCTCGTGGGCTCTAGAGTGCAGGCTCAGTAGTTGTGGCGCACGGGCTTCGTTGCTCCGCGCACGTGGGATATTCCCGGACCAGGGCTCAAACCCATGTCCCCTGCATTGGCAGGTGGATTCTTAACCACTGCGCCACCAGGGAAGCATCCCCTCCTTTTTCTTTATAAAATAACGTTCCTCTCCTTTTTGTTGTCGTTGTTGGTGTTGGACTTGTCTATGGTTTTCGCTGTAGGTTGCTTGTCCTGAATTGTAATTCCATGCTATTTCCTCATAAACCCATCTTTGCTGGTAAAATAACTTCTATTTTTCAGGTCAACATAGGTGCCAGGCTTGTGTGCTCAGAACAGCCCTACAAGACCTGTATGGTTTTACTCCCTTTTGCAGGTGAAGCACAGAGCCTGGGAGAAGTCACCCAGCAAATGATGCCTGTCAGGCTGCAGAGTCCATTCCAACTTAACTGGGCCTTTCAACTATCCCAGAATTTCCAAACTGTAGCCCCCTTGCAGTTGGGGCCAGGTCATTCTCTGTGGTATGGGGCTGTCCTGAACATTGCAGGACATTTAGCAGCATCCCTAGCCTCTACTCACTAGATGCCATAACACCCCTATCCCCACCACACCCGGTCCCACGTTGTAACAGTTAAAAATGTCTTGGGCTTCCCTGGTGGCGCAGTGGTTGAGAGTCCGCCTGCCGATGCAGGGGACACGGGTTCGTACCCCGGTCCGAGAGGATCCCACATGCCGCGGAGCAGCTGGGTCCGTGAGCCATGGCCGCTGAGCCTGCGTGTACGGAGCCTGTGCTCCGCAACGGGAGAGGCCACAGTAGTGAGAGGCCCGCGTACCGCAAAAAAAAAAAAATGTCTCCAGGTGTCACCAAGTGTCCAAAGGAGCAGGATTGCCCCCTAGTTGAGAATCGCCGCTCTAACTGGTTACCCTGCTTACATTGGGTTGACTGGTGGCCCTTAAAGAGATATATCCAAGCCCTAACCCCCAGAACCTGTGACTGTGACCTTATTTGGAAAAGAGTCTTTGCAGATGTAATTAAATTAAGGATCTCAAGATGAGATGATCCTGGATTGTCTAGGTAGGTCCTAAATCCAATGACAAGTGTCCTTATAAGAGGCAGGAGAGGAGAGGACACAGACACACAGGGAGAAGGCCATGTGAAGACAGAGGCAGAGATAGGAGTGATATGGCCTGGCCGGAAGTCAAGGAATGCCTGGAGCCACCAGAAGTTGGAAGAGGCAGGGAAGGGTCCCTGGAACTTTCAGAGGGTATGAGGCTGTTGACACTTTGATTTCTGACTCCTGGCTTCAGGAAGAACTGAGAGACAATACATTTCTGTTATTTTAAGCTACTCAGTTTGTGGTACTTTGTTATGGCAGCCCCAATAAACTAATACCCCTACTGTAGTGGGCACTTGAATTTGGCACAGAGAAATGGCTCCCTCCCATACGGCGCTCATGTTCTCCTGATAGTGCAATTCCCATGCTTTGATCTTCCGGTTATTTTATTTCAACGTGTGCTTCATTCCTCTTGTTCTTCCAGAAAGTTCCAAGAACTCCCTTTGCTGTGGCCTGCAGACCCATGTGGTCAGCCGGGGAAGGGAGATACCCATCATTCTGTGCCCCCCACCTACTGTGTGCCTGCTCACTCTCCAGACCAGAAGCCCCTTGTGAGCCTTTCTGCACAGCGCGCGCGGGAGGTGGGCATTACCACCCAGAGGGCGACCAGTGTGCTGAGGGGAGAGGTGACCTGCCCAAGGCCACCCAACTGGAGAGGCTCAGAGCCTGCTTTGGCCCTGAAAGCTGAGTTCTGTCCCTCTGTCCAGGCCTCAGTTTCCCCTCCTGTGAAACAGGGATAGGACCATTCCTTAACCAGTCATCTGGAATCCCTGGGGACAGTTACGTTTTTGGAATTGGGAATTTTTCAGATCTTAGGAAGGTAACAGGGTGAAAGCTGCCATGTGTGGTGTGATGTCCCTGGGGGGGTATGGGGAAGCCCCTACGTAAAGGGATAAATAAAGGATAAACAGGGGTAAAAAGGGATCATTGATCACTGAAAACAGCCAGAGTCAATGCCGCGGAAGTGGTCCCTCCGCCGGAGTACTGGCACTACCTTAAGAAAAAGTTGGGTTTGCAGAGCCTTTGTGGGGATTTGGGGACTGCTGACTGAGGAGAAGAGTATCTCCGTGCACAGCATTTGGGATCTTAGTTCCCGACCAGGGATGGAACCTGCGCGACCTACAGTGGAAGCACAGTCTTAACCACTGGACCACCAGGGAAGTCCCACGTGTACTATTTATTTATTTATTTATTTATTTATTTTTTGCGGTACGCGGGCCTCTCACTGCTGTGGCCTCTCCCGCTGCGGAGCACAGGCTCCGGACACGCAGGCCTAGCGGCCACGGCTCACGGGCCCAGCCGCTCCGCGGCATGTGGGATCTTCCCGGACCGGGGCACGAACCCGCGTTCCCCGCATCGGCAGGCGGACCCTCAACCACTGCGCCACCAGGGAAGCCCCGACGTGTACTATTTAATCAGGGCTCAGTAAACTTGGTAAGATGGAGGGAGGAAGAGAGAGAAGAAAGGGGGAAGGGGAGGAAGGGAGGGGAAGAAGAAAGAGAAAGAAGGGAGGAGGAGGGAAGGCAGGAGGATGGGGGAGGAAGGGGAAGGAGGAGTGGCTGGAGGAGGGGGAGAAGGGAGCAAAGGGGGAAGTGGAGGAAGGGGGGGGGCTTGAAGAGGGGAAGGAGAAGGGGGAGGGGGAGAGAGGGAGGAAGGGGCAAGTGGGGGAATCAGGGCAAGATGGGGAAGCGGGGGGAGAAGTTTAAGGAAGAGTGAAAGGGGAGGAGGAGGGTGAGGAAGGGGAGCAAGCTGTCTGCCCACATTTGTGAATGAATGAATCTCAACTCCAGCTAGTGTGACAGTTCCAGGCATCAGTTTCTTTACCTGTAAAATGGGGTGATCACAATAGTGCTACCTGGCAGGATAAGAGTGCTGCTGTAGTTACTGGGCATTGCTGACTCCACTGACCCCCGGTTGAGAAAGTAGGGGATCAGTGACTGGCTCTGGGCCTGTCCTTCGGATCTGCCTCCTCGTCCCCATTTTACCCACCCTAGGTGGCCCGCAGGGACCAATGGCAGCATGGGTGCACTAGCGCACACGCGCGCGCACCTGTGTGTGTGTGTGTGTGTGTGTGTGTGTGTGTGTGTGTGTGGGG
>NW_006788006.1:2437836-2440275 GCF_000442215.2 Lipotes vexillifer
GTGTGTGTGTGTGTGTGTGTGTGTGTGTGTGTGTGTGTGTGTGGAGGGGAGCGCCTGCCCGGTCCTGTCCTCTAAATGGTGCTGGAAGCAGGCCCTGGCCGCCTCCCAAGGAGAGTGCTGAGAAGGTCGGCCAAGCTGCGCAGAAAACAAGCAGGGTGGGGTGAGTAGAGGGGCAGAGGAAAGGCAGGTCCCAGGAGTCTGCAGAAGCAGAAGCCCCGGAGGGGAGTCCTCTGTCTTGTACTCACTGTCGCTGCCCACCTACTGCCTGAGCTCTGGTAACCCTCGACAGAGCAGCCAAAGCCTGAGGGTCTGTGACTGGCTCTAGATCAGCCAGGGAACTGGGTGGTGGGCAGCGAGGCCAGCACTGGCCCGCACCTGATCAGGGGGAGGGCTTTAGGGTCTCTAGGTTAGCATTTAGGACCTTGGGATGCAAATAAGGGACTCTGTGGAGTTCCTGTGGAAAGGTGGGGAACCGGTGTGTGGATTTTGCCCTCCCTAGGCTGCTGCGGTGAGACTTAACTGACAAGATTTCGGGATATAGATTTGGGATTGGTTGGGTCCTTGGAATATATCTTTTTGGAAAAAAATTAATTAATTAATTTATATTTTTGGCTGCGTTCGGTCTCCGTTGCTAAGCGTGCGCTTTCCCTAGTTGCTGGGACCTGGGGTCCACTCCTTGCTGTGGTGCGTGGGCTTCTCATTGCGGTGGCTTCTCTTGCTGAGGAGTACGGGCTCTAGGCGCACAGGCCTCAGTAGTTGTGTCACGTGGGCTCAGTAGCCGTGGCTCACGGGCTCCAGAGCGCAGGCTCAGCAGTTGTGGTGCAGAAGCTCAGCAGCTCCGCGGCATGTGGGGTTTTCCCGGACCAGGGCTCGAACCCGTGTCGACTGAACTGGCAGGCAGATACTTAACCACTGTGCCACCAGGGAAGTCCATTGGAATATATATTTAAGACTGAGGTAGGGGTTGGGTATTCTGGGGCCGTAGGCTGTGAGTGTAGTACTCCCCAGGTCCCTGGAGTCCGAAGCCTTTGGGGATTGGATTTAGAATAAACTGGGGCAAGAACCCAGTACAGGTAGGCCCTGAATGTGAACTGAGAGTTGCTAGTCCCCCGGGGTAGGAATTCTGGTTTCCAGCTATGGCTTGGGCCAGGAGTGCCCGGGAGCCAAGCCTCTTGGCTGAGGGACGCACGTGTTTCCTAATCGCCGGCAGGGATAGGACGGGGTAGCTGGGAGGCTGGCGAAGTTTGGTTGTCATGGAGACAGCCGCCTTCCTCGCCAGGCGTTCTAGCCCCTGGGTCTCGTTGGCCGTCGTCACTCTGGCCAGGGTGGCCTCTCTATGGTCGTGGCCTCCGGAAAGGGGCGGGCGTCGGCTCTGCGGCTGTGCGGCAGCGCGGTTCTAAGCCAGACAGGTCGGAAGAGAGCCGGCTTGGGAGGGCAGGTGGGGCGGGGCCTAGGGTGCTAGGAGTGAGGCGGAGGGTGGTGACTGGACCAAAGCCTGAGGGCGGGGCCGGTGACCGGGGTGGAACTTGGGCCTGGGAATACGGACTAGGCCCAGGACTGGGGGCGGAGCTTGAGCTACTCTGGGCCTGGCCCAGAGTGGGTGCGGCGTGTGCTTGTGGACGGGGCCATAGGCCTAATCTAGGGGCAGAACCTGGCCCAGGGCGGCGGGGCTCCGGAATGGGGCTTGTGCTTACGGGCGGGGCCGGAGACCTAACCTGGGGGCGGGGTCAAGCGAGTGGAGGTGTGGCGGATAGAGGTGGGACCTGGAGGAAAGCCCAGGACCTAGGTCTGTGGTGGGGCCAAGGTGGACTCTGGGCTTGGGGGCCAAGTCGTTAGGATGGAGCTTGGGTCCAGCGTACAGCTGCTAAGTCGAGGCATGGGATGGGGCTTGCCAGTGACTGACAGAATGGAAGAGCTGTGCCTCGGGGCGTGGAGATACACTAATGATTGGCAGAAAAGCCTGGGTCGGGCTAGGAGCAAGGAGGCCTGTACCCACTTTGGGATGGGGCGGAGCCTGTCTGAGACATGCCCAATCCCAGGTATGGTGGGGGGCCCGGCTCCAAGCGGGAGCGGAGCGCGACATCTGGGCGGGGTTGGGTTGGCCGTGGGGCGGGGCCCGGGCGGGCCGTGGCCTCAGAGCTCTCCGTCTCCCCAGGATGCGGGCTCCAGGTGCGGGTTCGGCCTCCGTGGCCTCACTGGTGCTGCTGTGGTTGCTCGGACTGCCGTGGACCTGGAGCACAGCGGTGGCGCTCGGCGTGTACGTAGGCGGCGGCGGCTGGCGTTTCCTGCGCATCGTCTGCAAGACCGCGAGGCGGGACCTCTTGTGAGTGCAGCCCGGGCCTGATACAAGGGCTGGGGTCGGGGTCGGGCTGAGCGCCCAGGGGGGCGAACAGAGGGGGCTGAAAGGGCAGCGTGGGGGACCTTGAGGGCTTGGCGGGG
>NW_006788006.1:2440419-2447900 GCF_000442215.2 Lipotes vexillifer
GAGGGCGGGGCTGTGGGCGGGGCTGGGACCTGGAAAGAGGGGGTTGGGGGACTCTGAGGGCACCAGCAGGGGACATCTTGAGGGATTCCCTGGAGGGAGATGAGTAGATTTCAGTGTCCTTGAGCCTGCGTGGGTGACCTCAGGGCTCTGGACGGCAACTTGGGGGTACTAGGGCAGCGAGTAGGACTTCCAGAGAGCTGAGGCTGATTGGGAGGCCGTGCGTGTTTGGGGGGCGTCTCTATGGGGCTTTGGTCACTGTGGGAGGGCTCTGGGGCGTCTTCAGGGACTCCGGTAGGTCCCCAGGAGTTCTCAGGGGGACTTTCTCAGGGAGAATGAAAGGGCTTCCTGGGACACGTGTAAAGGGCTTTTAGAGCCTTTGAAGGGTGTTTGTCTCCTCAGGGCCATTTACAGGTCTCTCTGTGGTCGGGGTGCTCTTTGAGAGTTTGAGGTCTGTGCGTGACCTTGGGGGTTGTTCAGAGTCTGTGGAGAGGTTGCTGTGTATTCCAAGATTTGCTTAGGGGTCTCTGGTGACTGAGAATCTCTGGGGAGGGGATTCTGGTGGTGTTTGCAGGCATCCTTGGAAGGTCTCTGGGGTATCTCTAGGGGCCTGCTCAGAGAAGCTGTTGGGAGTCCTCCTGGGGTGAAATCAGTGCTTCTGCGCATTATCCCCGGAGCAAATCTCAGGAACAGCCTCCATGTGGAACTCCCTGAGCACTTGCTATGGGTCTGCCAGTCTTGGTGCCCATGGGGAGGTGGGAGGACTAACCCATTGTAAGGGTGAAGAAACTGAGGCTCTGTGAGCAGCAGGGATGGTGTGCAGCTGGAAAAACTTCCACTGCAAATTGACTGGTTCTGAACCTTCTAGAACCTGACCTTTCTTTTCCACACCCTGGCCCCTGCCCCTCTCCTTGGTTTTCTGACATGCAGATTGGACTGTGCTCTCTGTTCAGACACCCTCCACAACCTCCATCCTCTGCAGTAGAAAAGACTCAGCCTCCAGCTGGGTACTTGAGGTCCTGACAATCTATTCCCTGCCCACTTGCCACTCCCCACCTCTCCATAGGTTTATCTGGCCCCCAGATCAACTTGCCTTGTCAGGCTCAGGCTGCTTTCCTCTGTCTGGAATACACTGGCCCTCCTTTTGCCTGGCAACGCCTTATGATGTTGCCTCCCTCAGGGCACCCTTTGCTGAATTTTCCTGCTCAGCACCCTCCCATGGCTCCTTGTTGCTCTTAGAATCTAGACCACATGAGGTTTCTGACCATGTTCCCAACCTCCTGTCCTTTCCTTTGTCACTCTTCCAGCTACACTGGCCTCCTTGCTGTTCCTAAACACACTCGTATTTATTCCAGCCCCAGGGCCTTTGCATTTGCTATACCCTCTGCCCAGATCACTCTTCCCCTGCTCTTCATTTTCATCATGCCATGGCTTAAATGTCACCTTGTCAGACAGCTCTCCCCTGACCCTATGTCTCTGTAGACCCTCCCACCTTGTTGCTCTCTTGCAGAATGGCCAAGATTTACACAGGGCTTCCTCTGTGGGAGGCACTATGCTAAGCATGACTTCTTCAAGTCCTCCCAACCACCCTGAGAGGTGGGTACTCTCTTGTCCCATCTTACAGATGAGCAGACTGAGGCACAGCATAGTTTTGTCACTTGCCCAAGGTCACACAGCTGGCCAGTAGTGGGGGCAGGATTTGAACCCAGGCAGTGTGGCTCCAGGGCTTGACTTGTAACCACTAGTGGCATCAGTCACTTGTAATTATCATATGTGTCTGCTTTCTTGCTTTTTAATTTTGGGGTCTCTTTCCCCCCACTAAACTGTAGGCCCTGTTGGGGGGCCAGCACAGATGGAGACTGTGTTGGACTTTGTGCTCCTGTGGCCCTGGTCTCCCGTCAGGGCGGCACACAACAGGAGCGCAGGATATATTTTTTGGATGGCAGGTCTTCACTCCTTCCTTTTTTGGATGGCAGGTCTTCACTCCTTCATGCCCAAGGAAGGGGATATCTGTGACCAGCTCTGTCTCCCCGGGAAAAGGACAGAAGCTGGGTCCACTCAGAGTCCCCAACACAGAGCTTGACACACTTTCTGTAGGAGGCAGCCTGGAAGATGGCCCCACCTCCCAGTCTTCCCACCTTTGTATGATCCCTTCCCTTTGAGTGTGGGCTGGACCTAGTGACTCACTTCTAATGAACAGAATACAGCAAAAGCAATGGGATATTACTTCTGAGATTAGGTAATAAAAAGGACTGTGGCTTCCATCTTGGGTTCTCTCTCATGGGTCACTCCCTCTGGGGGAAGCCAGCTGTCATGTAAGGCAGCTCTGTGGAGAGTCTCACATGAGTGAACTTGGAAATGGATTCTCTCCCAGTGAAACCTTGAGATGATCACAGCCCCTGCTGACACCTTGATTACAGCCTCACAAGACACCCTGAGCCAGAACCACCCAGCTAAGCTGCTCCTGGATTTGTGACCCACAGAAACTGTGAGATTATCAGTGTTTGCTCTTTTCAGCTAGTAATTTTGGTTGCAATTTGTTACACAGCGATAGCTAACTAATGCAGCTTATGTAACACCCACCCACCTCTGTACCAGGTTTTGTTCTAGTGTTCTCACAGTCCTGTAAGGAAGGAATGCTTACTAATCCCATTTTGTGGTTGGTGAACCAAAGCACTGAGAGGGGAGGTCATTTGCCCAAGAACACAGAGCTGAGGAGCGGCAGGACTCCAGAGTATGTGTTCTTAGCTGCTGTGTTGTGCTGGGGTGGTGGTGCAGGCTGGCTGCATTTAGAACCTAGGTTCAGAAATATTTAAGCACACAGCCTCAGTTCTTCTAACTCGTCTTCTATTTTCCTCATGAAATCTGATCACAATAATCTGTGTTTATTTCTTCCTGCCCCGGTGTCCTAGAGCTCAGGGTGAAAGCAGGAAGGGGCAGAAGGAGCAGTGGGGCAAGAAAAGGCCTCAGGAAGGGACCAAAGGTGGACAGTGGCCTCTTTGTCCCCTGGGTGGGGGTGGCTTGTGCTGCTGCCAGGCAGGGTGGCCCAGACATGTGGCTGGAGCCCAGTGCTGAAGTCCACTGCCCACCCGTGTGGGTGTGCTCCAGAGAGGCTGGGGGCAAGGGCGGGAGGGACAGGCCGTGAAGACTGGGCCCCATTGTGATTGCTTGAGTAACCTGAGCACGAGCCACTGCAGCCTCAGTCTCTGCTGTGCTGTCTGTGGATAGGGAGCACCCCTGTGGGAGCTGCTTCCTGTGCTTCCTACCCTTGCTGACGGCCCTCTCCCCATGGCTGTAACAACTAGCCCCCCTTCATGGGGTTCTTGGGGTGCTTCACTGAAGCTCTTAGAGGAGAGCTGGGCACATAATAGGCACTCAGACTTGTTGGTGCTGATCGCCTTCACCCAGCAGTGGGTACCTCAGAGATTAGGTGCTTGGTGGCTAGAGCCAGAGCATCTAGCTGTGGCCCTCACTCTGCGCCTTGCTAGCCCATGAAAGATCACCCTCTGAGTCTTAGTTCCTTCATCTCTAAGAGTACACCTTGTGCATTCTCTCTTCTTTAAGAAAACATGAATTGAGCACCTGTTGTGTGCATCACGGGCACTTGTTCTGTCACGTGGTACATGGTGACTGTTTGGGGGCAGGCCTGAGGAGGAACAGAGGGACCCTGCCAGGGGGCCTGGTCTGTGTTGTTCTGTCCTCTACTTGCTGTGTGACCTTGGGTGTGTAATTCACCTCCCTGAGCTCCCAGCTCATCCACCATCTGACATGGGGATTTTAGAACCCTACTTTGGAGGGTGGCCGTAAGGTTAGCTCAGTAAATGCTGAGGCTGCTCACCGTAGCAACTCTATTTATTTGTTGAATGGTTGAGATACCAGGATCTGACCAGGGAGGTGGATGTATAAAAACAGCTAACTTTTAACATTTTACATTTTCAGTTATTTTTTGGTAACAGTTAATACATAACCCAGGTACAAAATTCAAATGTTAGAGAGAGGTTTGCTGTGAATGCTGCCCTCTCTCCATTGCCCCCAGCCCTGCAGTTCCCCTCCTCAGAGGCATCTTGTGTCTCTTTCCCAAGAAATATTTGTAGACCTCTTCTTGTTCTTGGTGCTCACAAATGGCCGCACATTCTCCGTCATATTCTTCACCTCCTGCTTTCTTTCTTCTCTCCACTTTCACCTGAAATGTTTGCTTTTATTAAAGTCATGCAGGCTTCGAGATGAAAGATTCTAGCCTTCTACCTCAAGTGGCAGCTGCCAGCCCCACCCTCTACCCACATTTCCCCTTCCCTTCCAGGAGTGATTCTTACCTCTCCTTTGAATCTTTTGGACTTCACCTCCGCGTCTCTAAATGGCTTATGTGACAAATCTGCATTTTTTCACTTTGAGACTTGATCTGTCATCTCACTCCATGGAAGATGAGGATTTGGCATCCCTTTACCCCCCTGTCCTCACTCTCTTGCTGTCCCTGTGCATGGTGTGTACATACCCACCCTCATACATACACAGACACACATGTTCTTCCATCCCTTCATTGTCCCAATATTATTACAGTTGATTCTCATTATTTGTGGTAGTTTTCTTTTTCTTCTTCTTCTGCTTTTTTTTTTTTTGGAAATGCTGCAAGGCTTGCGGGATCTTAGTTCCCCCACCAGAGATTGAACCCGCACCCTCGGCAGTGAAAGCACGGAGTCCTAACCACTGGCCCACCAGGGAATTCCCTGTGATAGTTTTGTTCTACAAAGTTGCTGCGAACATTGAATTAGCAAATACTGAACCATTGTTCCTAGGGAAAATACAGGGTTAGGTTCTTGCAAGCCTCTGATCACATTTTCATCAACCAGTCAATACATAATCTTGTTTCATGTGTATTCTGTTTAAAGACACATCATTTAATATATATTGTTGATTCATTACTGTTGAACTCACTGCCAGCAACATTATAACTCATGCCTGAACAAAACTTATCTAATATGAGTATCTCCTCCGTAAGGCACATCACAGCCTTCTTGTACTTAGGAACACTAGACAGCATTTCAGCATTATGCCTGGGGCCCATTTTAAACAGCAAAATCAACAACAAAAAGCACAAAAACACCAAAAAATGTGGCATTAAATAGACTGCCAAAAGGATGCTTGTTTATAATATGAATTAAACAACTTTATGTATTTTTGTCTGGAGTTATTGATTGCCTTCGTATTGGTTAGTTTTCTATGTATTTATCTCTACTTCAAAGCCAAACTCCACAACATTTGTCTCTCTCTCCTCTAATATTTATAGCATCAGATGGGCTTTCATCTTTCTTTTTTTTTTGCGGTACTCGGGCCTCTCACTGTTGTGGCCTCTGCCATTGCTGAGCACAGGCTCCGGACGCGCAGACTCAGCCGCCATGGCTCACGGGCCCAGCCGCTCCGCAGCATGTGGGATCCTCCCAGACCGGGGCACGAACCCGTGTCCCCTGCATTGGCAGGTGGACTCTCAACCACTGTGCCACCAGGGAAGCCCTCCGTTGTTTTTTTTTGTTTGTTTTTGTTTTTGCGGTACGCGGGCCTCTCACTGTTGTGGCCTCTCCCGTTGCGGAGCACATGCTCCGGACGCGCAGGTTCAGCGGCCATGGCTCACAGGCCCAGCCGCTCCGCGGCATGTGGGATCTTCCCGGACCGGGGCACGAACCGGCCTCCCCTGCATCGGCAGGCGGACTCCCAACCACTGCGCCACCAGGGAAGCCCCCCTCCCCCTGTTTTTAATATCTCTTATTAGTGAAGTACGCTTGTTACAGTTGATGAGTCATTGTTGATACATGATTATTAACTAAGCCCCATATTTTTCATTAGGGTTCATGTGTATGTTGTACATTCTTTGTGCCCTCACATTTAAATTTTACAGGATCTTTTTTTTTTCATTCCCTGAAAGCTTTTATATAGCATCCTATTCTTGTTTCATGGATGCAGTATATCTTCGTACATTTTCAAGGATATTAATGACTTTATTAGTTTTTTTCTCTTTGCACAATCTCTTTTTCCTCAAAGATTTTCTTCTTTGTTTATTTTAGTCTCCATCATCCCTATTAGAGGAAATCCCCAGCAGTCTGGTAGTCCTTGGCTGTAAAACCAATTAGAAGCTCTCAGCATGGATGTGTGTAGGGGGTGAGGGGGTCTTGTCAACTGAGCTTCGTGATGGGGTCACCTGGCCAGGTGGTGCTTTGGGGAAAGTCCAGTGCAGTGTCTTTGGGTCTTTCCTCCAGGCCCGGGCACAGGCCCCACCAGCAGCATCCCAGGAACACAGCGGGGAAGAGGGCTGGAGGCTTGGCATCTGGCAAGTAAACATTCACTTAACACCCATTTGCAGGGAGGTGCCCCACCCAGAAACCCTCCTGTGGATGGACTTTAAATCTTCTCCTGGGTGGCCACTTTTTTTTTTTTCAGTTGAGATACTGACATATAACACTCTGTTAGTTTCAGGTGGGCAACATATTGATTTGCTATTTGCATAAAGGTTTCTCCTGCTACCGGAAAGTAGAGCATTCCTCTGAAACCTTTCATAAACCTAAATGGTGTAAAGGGAAGAAGCAATTACCTTAGGATGCATCTTGCTAATGGGTACACAAAATAAATTGAGATAAAGTTCAGATGCTTACAGACACAGTTCAGAGCTATGGCAGCTTGATGCTGGGATGCTGAATGTAGTTCCCAGGGAAGGAGCTTGGCAGTGCCTCTCTCACTGCTTTGGGTGCGCACTGCCCCTATAACAGCTCCCTGCAGAACAAACACCGAACACTATTTTTACTTTTTGCCTTTCATTGTAAAAGCGAAAATCCTCTTTGGATTTCTTTCGGTTAGCAAAAACAGGTACTAATTTTGGTCTTTCACAAAAGAGAAGCGGCATTAAAGTGAATTTTTGAAAAGTAGGGGATACTGGTATACTGTGAAATGATCACCACTGTAAGTCTAGTTAACATCCATCACCATACATAGTTACAAAAACTTTTTTCTTGTGAGGAGAACTTTTAAGATCTACTCTCTTCGCAACTTTCAAATATGCAATGAGGTATTATTGACTACAGTCACCATGTTGTACATTACATCCCCATGACATTTATTTCACAGGGGGGCTTCTTAAACAGATTTCTATCAGTCCTCCACTGCAGCCCAGGATTCTGCTTTCCCCCTCCTCCTGGGGCCTCCACCTCTCATGTGCTGCTGCCCAGCTTCCCAAAGTGGGGTGATTTGGTCTCCATTTCCATTTTCCCAGTCCTTGTGAGTTCACACTTAAGACCTTTTACTAGCCGTTTTGGGAGGCACTGTCAGCAGTCAGTGTCTGAGTGCTCAATCTGCCATCTTTGCCACATGGTCAGCAGTAACTCTTCCCATTTACCTCTAGGGTCCTTCCTCATCCCTTGCATTGGGGGCGCCACTCTTGTGCGCAGCCTTCTGTTGTAAGCTTCAGCTCGAGCCGTTCATCTCACCCCGCGCTTCCTGCA